>NW_026575035.1:3937742-4027742 GCF_905146905.1 Nyctereutes procyonoides | reverse complement strand
TCCTTGTAATAGGAGCAAGCCTGAGCATTACACTAATCTTCTTAACAATATCATTGTGAATTAAAACAAAACAAAAGAAAAAGCTATAAAACACACAAATACCCAAAAGCTCCAATAAAAGCTGGAGTCTGGTATATTTTAAGCTGAAAAATCTAAAATAAACTGATACAGGAATCTCTTCTTTAAC
This sequence comes from Nyctereutes procyonoides, assembly GCF_905146905.1. NCBI lineage: Eukaryota > Metazoa > Chordata > Mammalia > Carnivora > Canidae > Nyctereutes > Nyctereutes procyonoides. Next base: position 4,027,555 of record NW_026575035.1, on the reverse strand, counting down.
TTCATGATATTCCTGTTACTGCTTCTGTGTAAATAAACAAATTTTTGTTTTTTACTAACATTAGTTTAGAAAAAAAAATGACCTAAAAAGTATGTGTGATTGTATTGGACAGACAGCTATCATTCTCACTCTGGAAAGCAGGTCTTCATATGAGTTTCTAAAATATTGAGATTAAAATTGGATTAAAAAAATGGATGAATGTGTGAAAATTCAAAGAAACAGTGACAAGTATGGAAAATTTAAAAAGAGAACAAAGACTTAAAAAGGACAGGCAATAAAAATTCAAGATCATGTTGCAGTGCTTTTAGATTTAAATTTTATCACTGTATATCAAAGTAGTTCAATTCTTTGAAAAAAAGGTTTTTATAAAATTTTAATTATTACTATTATTATGATTGCTATTGTAATCATGTTCTATATTATTTACAGCTAATATTTGAGAGGTAGAATATTAATATGGGTTTATTACATATTTGAAATACCTTAACTTTTTTTCTCCATCATCTTTTGTGGGAACCTGGACTCATCATTTTTACTTTTGGGAATATGTGAGAGAGGGAGAAAAAGTTTATTGCCATCGGAATAATTGGAATGAACCGAAGTTAAATGGAGAACACATTTTATTTTTATTTATTTATTTATTTATTAAGATTTTATTTATTTATTCATGAGAGACAGAGAGAGAGAGAGAGAGAGAGGCAGAGACACGGGCAGAGGGAGAAGCAGGCTCCATATGGGGAGCCTGATGTGGGGACTTGATCCCGGGTCTCCAGGATCAGGCCCTGGACTGAAGGAGACGCTAAACCGCTGAGCCACCTGGGCTGCCCAACATTTTATTTTTATAAGCAGTTTTTGATGTTTGCTTTTTGGGAGATAAGGAAATAAAAAAAAATTGGATTGTTTCCTTTCTTGAACTTCTTTAAATTTCACAAAGAAATCCCATTGGATTGTGAGCTTCTGGAGGACAGGCGCCATACACTATTCCTTTAGAATTCTAACTGTAGTATTTGGTTTCATAGAGATACAACTCAAGTTTCAGGTGGAAGCTGATGACACAGAGAAAGCCTGTTTGGGAAGTAGGGGTCCTTTCCATGGGAAATAAGGGTACAGATGGCTTTTGGAGGACTTTGATGCCTTATTTGAAGTCAGTAAACAATATGAACAAAGGGCAGTTATCTAAAGACAAGAAATGCATAATATTCTCCAAAAGGTAAATGATGTATAAATGAGTGTGTGTGCATGTATATGTGTATATGTGTGTGCATGTGTGCTTGCATGTGCGCATGTGTGTGTGTGTGAGTGTGACTGAAACAAACCTTAGACAAATACTGGTTAAACAAACACACAGCTTATGGGCTGTGATCAAATAAAAAAATTCCTCTGAAATTGCTAACTCTTTAGTAAAAGTCCTAAAATGAATTTAAGTTCCAAATTAGAGCCTCATTTCGTAGTTAGAATGTACCTTGTCTAACATATTAATCAACATTTTATTCATAGCCAAACTTCATGCTTGGCTCTCATACCTTGATAATGCCTGTAATTGGCCCAGGAGTGAGATATGCAGTGTCTACTCTCCTCACTCACTTCCTCTGGTTCCCACTGTAGTGTTCAAGTGGGAGGAGGCAGGAGAGGTTGGAGATGGAACAGAAGTTTTTATTTTCTGGGTGACTTCACACTCCCTGAGCCTGGGGTTAGTGAAGGTGACCTTTCACTTTATGAGGGACTTTGGAGGAAATTCAGAGTCCATATTCAGGGAATATAACTCTACAACACTCTTGATGCTAACCCAGTCTTACTCCTGGCTTACTTTGTAAACCCTTTGTGAACCAAGCTATCTTCCAAGTTAGGACATAATGGTGGAGGGCAGACCTATTAATGCCACCACTTCAATTCTACTGCTTTCCCAGAGGTGAGTTGGGCATCACTCCACTCTCCCTGGTCTCCGTTAAGTTTAGAGACACATACCAGATGCTTTCCACAGGCCTGTGGGTACTCCCTCACAGGTACCCACACCTGTGGGTACCTTATACCTTAAGGCATTAGGTAAGGTTGTAGTACCCCTCAGCCCACTCTTTTTGGAGAGGATAGTAATAGTGTTGTCTGTTTCACTTCAAAGATGTGATTTTACAACTCTGTCTCAACCATAACCCTTCCTATGTCTCTGATCTGGCCAATGGTCTGGGAGTTGCAAAACTCATAATTGTCCCCACAGTAAATTCTGCATTTCAAATCCTTTATATATTTTTTCTCCACAGAATCTGCCATTTTCTCAACTTCATTGCAAAAAGGTGTGAAAGAGGAGGAAAATTAAATTGGTAAATATTTTGAAGTCAGGCTGAAATAACTGGCCAAGTTTCTAAAAGTGCAACGAGAAAATCTTACTTATGTGGCCAAAAGAAAATAAAAAGAATTGTACTCATTGAGATGGAGTTGGTAGACTTGGAAGGTGGATCTCCCTCCCCCTCTCTCCAGTTCTCTGCACTTGACACCACTGCCCTCCACAGAAACCCCTGGATATGAAGAGTATGCAGTGGATAACCCCTCCTGAAGACCATATGATGAACAATCAGAAGATTTAAACTAAGGAAGACTGAAGAATCAGATCTGTGCTGGGGAGATAATGAAGATGATGAAAACAATTATGGAATAATGACATGTTTGCAAAAAAGGTAGAAGGAAAGGAATGGAGAAGGATTTGAAAGGACAGTATATAGTTTCAGTTTGTTAGTAGAACAGAAAGACACAAAAGACACAGGCTTATTTCAACTTGATGTGCCAGATAGACATGCTTGTGTTATTAACCAATGCAATGAAAGAGAAAGAAGCATCATTTTTGCAGATGAGGAATATAAATCTTTTTGTTGACATATTACTCTGGAAGAGCTTGCAGGATGTCCCAGGCAGAGAGAGATGTGTCATTAGCATTTGAAGTCATGAGGTCTCTGACTTGCTTACCACAATGAAAAATCACATACATAACTCTATACCTTTTGATTACTCTTCCAATAAAGAATTCTATCTTTGGGGGCATCTGATCATCAAAGATTTACCTCATTCATACAATAGAACAATCACTAGAAACTATAATAGCTATTTGGAATTCTTGAAATTAAATGTCGTGGTGGTATTGCTTGTGGAAGGATACTAAATGGTTCATGATTTTAATTTTACTCATAAAGAATGACTTTCTAACAATCATAAGTGTCTTTATGTCAAAGAGGTGATACATTTCTTGTTCCTGGAAATGTTCAGTGTTACTAAGGATGTCTAACTGACCTGCATGTTTGTCAAGGCACTCACATATCTGTTAAATGGCTGACACCCAATTTGTAAGTTATTTTGTAGTTTTCAGTATTTGTGAGTCTGTGACCCCCTCCTGAGCTTTAAGCTGAAATGTCCACATATCAGAACAACTATTACTATTCAATGGCTAAATTTCCATGGCCTAAACTTCAACTTTTTCCCCCTGTTTCAACTTAGCCATATGCCACCCATAAGACATGTATGCAAGTAAATAGTCTACAAAGAAGATGTAATTTTTCTAGTGCTATGTTTTATTTCTCTTCAGGTGACATAGTTCGCTCAATGACATAAGCTGAAAGATAAGACTTATTTCTGACTATTCTTTCCCTCCTACCATCTAACCTACTTTTCCCAAGATTTTAGTGTTCATCTCTACCTAACAGACTTCATTTTTCAGATAAAATTTAAGATCCTTAGCATAGGAAACAAAACCCTTATGATCTGATCTTGGATAACTGGTAGAGCATATCCTTTTGATTTTGCATTTTTCCTATTATATTTTATTTTCTAGCAAAAGTGACTTATAATTCCATACACACACACACACTAGTAGCAAATATATGTGTATCTTAAATGGCTTTATTCTACTTTCAAAACTTGACCAAGTCTTAAAAATTTTTCTCTATTGATCTTTTTAAAATCTTACTTGAGTATCTAATAAACCATTACATTGTTTATGGTAAGTATCTGTTGACCTCTAAAGTACCATTTTGGAAATATAATGAGACCTACATGTTTAAAATTAAATTTTCTAAGACTTATGTCAAAAAAGGGGGGGGGAGGAAGGATGAGCCTAGGTGACTCAACGGGTTGAGTGGTTAACTCAGGTCATGATTTCAGGGTCCTGGGATCCAGTCCTGCACCCAGGTTCATGCTCAATGGGGAACTGTTTGCAGATTCTCTCTCCTTCTCCCTTGTCTCTCGTCCATCTCTCTCTCTCTCTCTCTCTCTCTCTCTCTCTCTCGCTCTTTAAAATGAATGAACGAATGAATGAATTAATCTTTAAATAAAAAAGAGGGGAGAACCAGGTGAACCTTATTTTAATAACATATTTAACTCATACCAAATCTTATTATTTCAAAATATAATCAATATAAAAACTATGAGACATTTAAAACTTTTTATATTGTTTTTAAAATAGAATGTGCATTTTACATGTATAGTACATCTCGATTTGAACTAACTAAATTTAAGTACTCAATAGCCACATGTGGCTAGTGGCTTTGTGCATATAAGTACAAAGCAGCAACAAGAATTGGCCAGCCAGCCTTGGTTCACTGAACAAATCTGGCCTAAATACCTGTTTTATTTTTGTATTTTATTTTATTTTATTTTATTTTATTTATTATTTTAATATGTTTTTTAGCATGGCTTGGGATTCTCACATTTTCAAATTGTTGAAAAAGATGGGAAGAAGAATATTTATTGACACCTGAAAATGATATGAAATTCAAATTTCAGAGTCCTTAATAAAGATTTATTAGAGCACAGCCATGCTCATCCACTTATAGATTTTCTGTGGCAAATTTCATGCTAAAAATGACAGAGTCAATTAGTTTTGAGTGGCTGTGTGACCCCAAAAGCTTAAAATATTTACCATCTGGCCCTTTACAAAAAAGTTTGCTAACCTCTGTTTCTAAGGGTTTATTCTGCGAGGACCATGATCACCTATTAGTTATCTTTGTTTGCACTTAACACATGGCTGACATACAAAAGAGACTCCATAATTTCAGAATAAAATATATTCTAGAAATCTGATGAAATAAGAATTTGTTGAACAACTACAATTCTAAAACAAACCCTCTCTACCTAGAAATCATAACTTAGGATTTTTTCCAGTTCAAAATATTGTACCACCAGGGCGGAAAGATGATAAAACATAGTCAAAACCAGAATCTCCATTCAGAGAGATCTATGTCCAAGCTCTGGGCTTGTCCAATCTGTAGTCTTGAGTAATTTATTTCCTTTGTTATCCTTTGATTCAATATCTGCAAAAAGGGTAAAATAATGCTTAACTCACAGGATTGTTGTAACAACTAAATGAGATGCTGTGTATAATAATAGTATAGTGAATGAATATGGTCAGTTTTCAATAAATGTTACTTATTTTTGTACACATATCTAAAGTTTCCTAATCTAATTTATTGTTTTTAACAGTTTTGTCTCACTGCATTTGAAGGAATTGATACTTTAATTAATAGGGTTTTTAAAACTATCAGTATTCACTTAGGAAAGTCTTAGCACAACCATATAGGTTAGTAAAAAATATTTTGGACACTAAAATACATTGTTAGACTATTAGATCTGGATATGTTCTTTAAATGTATATAAATACATACTCTATTTAAATAGAAATGAAGATTATCTTCAAAGGAAAAAGGAGGATTTATATATAAAGAACATGAAAGAAATATTACTCAGAAAGCTTTGACAATTTTAGAATCAGAAACACACATGTTTTAGTAATATACTATATAGCTTTCCCCTAGACCCATAAAATATTTTTAAATCATAATGTAAAAATTAATAAATGATGGTTAAATGTTATAAAATATTGTTATATTTAATATTATAAAACTATTCAAATCACATAGTTCCATTTATTTCCCTTGTTGAAATGTTAACATTGCTGAAAATAATTCTTTGGACAGTTATGTTTAATTTAGGTTTTATGAGTCCTTGGAGTGAGGAGAGGAAGAGAGTTGTAATTTTCTGGACATAGAGAATCATTTGCAATGGTAAACTGGATAAACGCTTGTGCTGCCTCATGGGAGCAGCACAGAAAAGAGTAGCTGGTTCTATTCTGCTAGATGCCAAGGTCTCCATATTCTTTCAAAATCAGTGGCCTTAGAGGGATCATGAATTGCTGAGGTAGAACAATACTTGCTCCTCTTTATCTCTCATCTACTGCCTTTGAAATCAACTGGAGCTGTGTAGTTGGAAGCAGCACAAAGGGTGAGGCTGGGAATAAAAATATGGCCTAGGATTTGCGATGCTCAAGTGATTCCGATTCATTTCTCCAATAGCTGCAGTACTGAAATATGCTAGACTTATCACTGATACATTGCAGTTCATAGCGTTCTAATTCATTTTACAGAAGTAATCCTAGCCCCGCTCCACCATCGCTCCCTTCAGTAGAATTTATGCTTTGGTTCCATTTGAAATAATTCATCATTAAGTTCACAATACCTGATGTTATCAAATTATTCAGATACAGATAGTGTCTTGACCTTCTTTGTGGGCAAAATCACAGTGGTTGAAAACTTCTATGCTATGCATGATATAAAACACACTCTCGACATTCCAAACTTTTATCTTCCTTCTTTTAAGCAGTTTATGGAATTCTCCATCTTTCTTTCCTGGGGATAAACAAAAACTCTTTGCTCCTCTATTTCTTTACTCAGAATACAATGAACTACACTCATTCTTTCTAATGTGTAGGATGGATACTGTAAAAATAATGTTCTGCTTAACACCTGTTCAATTTTCTGGATATTGCGCATCTAAGGTACTGTATACCTTATAGAAAGTATGTTCTGTATCTATGTAGGTGGTTTTTATATTAATGTATATTAATTTTTTTTGTATTAACAGACTTCATCATCAATTATGAGGATTTTGATTTTACTATTTCGTCAAAAATAAAAATAAAAAAGAAACTAAAATGTTTTACATGCACTGGAAACATATAAGGAATCCAGAAAATAATTATTACTGTGTAATGTTTTGCAATGGAATGTTACGGATTATTGCTGAAATTCATATGTTGATTTTACTTTTCTCTCTTAATTTATAACACCGTTTTCCACTTTGTTAGGTTTATTTTATGCATCAAAAACCGATCTAATTTTTTGAAATATTATTACCATGAAATGGTCACTGACAACCAAAATGCATAGTAATATTACCCTTAGCTTCCTTGGATTTAGTGATTTTTCTCCCACAAAAAGATATTTGCTTGGATTTAAATGAGAGAAACTAACCATCTAATGAGGAGATAAAAGGAGACAGAGTCCAAAATGTAACTTTATGTTAGTGATACACACATAATGAGTGTAACCTTTTTTCAAAGAATTTCAAATTTAAAAAAATTACTCTGTAGTTTATTTTAAAACTACCATCACATAAATAATATTTTATTTGTGTGTAATTATTAACCCATTTCAATTCAAAATAATACAATCTTTCAGATTTTTCAGACTCTTGTTACACACTGAGTAGGCAGTCTTTTATTTTAAGTCAAACTTCTATCACTAATCATGGAGGAACAAAGATGTGTCCAAATTTTGAAGGAACATGGGTGTCCCAAAGCTCAGATAATGAATTTTAGCTCTCTCTGGAGAAAAGCCTTTCCTGTATGTAGCCTGGCAATATTCCAAGATTTCTTTTTAAAAGTAACTCCATATGTGTACTGAAAATAAGCTAGTGATGTTTTAAATCAACTGGAAAGAGAGGCTGTTCTTTTCAATATTTTTTTCCTGAGCATAACTTTGAAGTGCAGCATTTGGGGATTATGAAGGTTTGGGTTACCTGCTGAATGAAGGCATGGAAAATTATTTGAAAGTAACCTTTTTTTTTGAAACTTTACTTTAAACTTATGAAATATCACCTGTGGTTAAGAGAAGGTATGCAATTCAAAGCATTTTTTTCAACCTAAAGACAAAGAGTTAATTTTAAATTGTGATATATTTTCCAAGTTTTCTATGGCTACAAGATCATAATCAAAAGTTTGTGGTTCACGTCTTTTTAAAGGCAGGGGATGATGGGGACGAGTAAAGGCTATTAAATTAAAGAAAATCTGGGTAAATTTATAATGACTTAGGTACTGTGAGCAAAACTGAACCAAAGACCACAACTTACTAGGCTCTAATGATTTGTCTCACAGCAGGTATTTTAAGTGATTTCATTTCCAAATAAACTCAACTTGCATCTATTTCTTGGTAATGTGTTCTGAATTTACTTGATGCATTCAATATTACTTCAAAATATTCAAGTAATATTTTTAGCAAGGGAAAAATTGCTGTTTGGCCAAATTGGCATCATGTAAATATGAAGGAAAATGTATTGAATAAGCATTCTTTTTCAGAAAGCAAAAGAATTGTACTACCATGTCTTACGTCATGAAAGATATCCTTTGTCTAATATATCACAGACATGTTTGATACAGTTGGATGCTGTCTAATAACATCGTGAAAAATATGAATGGTTATATATTTAAATATTTATGTTAGTATGCAAAACATTTCACTATATCAGCATAGGAAGAAGGCTGCATCTTCTTTTAGCGGGAACATAAAAGATAAAAAGTAGCAAAACATCCAATAACTTATTAAGGTAAATGGCAATGGTGTTAACAATCATGCTGCAGAGATATTGTAAAGAAGTCACTATAGAAACTCACTTCCAAAGTAAGTCAGCATTTATAAATAGGTTATTTTTTATTTATTTATTTATTTATTTATTTATTTATTTATTTATTTATTTATTTTAAGTGTTATATAGTCAGGTTTATAATTTATGGTAAGAGATTAACATTCACTAGAATATATGTTTCATGAAATTAAGGAACGTTTATGGAGTGTGCCTATCATACGGTAGGAGTTGCACTAGGGGCTGAGAAGCCAGTAAGATATATTGCATGCTACCTATTGATAAATGTAAAAGAGAAAAATCAAATAGTGTGAGGAAGGGGAATATAGTATTTTGGGTGTGGGGGAGGTTGTTGAAATTTTAGGTACAGCGGCTAAAAAGCATCTCTGAAGTGGCTTTTGAGTAAGGAGCTAAGTTGATATGTATATTGTATATATCTGGGGGAAGAATGTTCCAGCTAAGTTGTACACTTGGGAATATTCTGGTGAAGAGGGCATTGTAGCTGTAGCTGCAGGAATGAAGATGGAGGAAGTTGTAGCACAAGAGGGCTGAGAGGTAATGGAGGCAATATCAGAGAAGACCTAAAACATCATGCGTAGACTTTGGGTTTTAATTAGAGTGAATTAGAGGATTTTGACCAGAGGGGTGACAATATGTGAATGATATTTTGTCAGAGTGCTATTATTTTGAGGATAGACAGCAAGTGGGCAAGGATGGAGGCAGCAAGACACTTTGGGTGTCCATTGCAACTATCAGGGAAGAAGTGATGGGTCCTTCAACTATGGATTAGAACAACAGCGATGGTGGAGATATTGAAGTGTGGCTGAATATTATACCTACAGTATTTTGAAAGTTATAGTCAACAAGGCTTTGTGATTTATTTCATGTGGAATATGAAAAAGCCAGGGACGGCAGGAGATGGGGTTAAGGGTTTGGAGGTTTCACTGACTGTGATAGAGAAGATGGTTAGAGAAGGGTTGGGGAGAAAAATGTCTGAAATTGACATGGACGGGTTAAGTTTGGAAAGGCTATCAGACATTCAAGTCGAGTGATCTTATAGCAATGGTCTATACAGAGCTGGAATTGATGTGGAAATCCAGAATCAAGATATAATGTAGGAGTTACATAGTCACATTTTTATTGTATCAAAATGATTAATTAGACTGGATGAGTATACCCAGTGAGTGGAGACAGAGATGAATATATAATGATTTATTACCAAATTAAATGTAGTCTTAATTACTTGCTTTTTCAATATTTTCAGTTCACATATATAAAGAATGCTCAATAAATGAAACTGGACAATGCAGTATCAAGAAAAAAATAACAAGATATTGACAAATAAAAGGAAAGCTAGTAGAATTGCCACAGCTACTCTGGGGAACAATTTACTGTTACGTATTGTTTCTGAATATGTGTATACCAAATGCCTTAAAATTTACACTTATGGGTATAAGAACATGTTATAAATAATGTGTATAAAATTATGTTTATTGTATAGCTCCAAAAAGACATATGGAAGGGTTTTTATTGAAATATTGCAACTCAGCATCTATCAGAAGAAAAATAGAAGAATACATGTTAGCATATTCGAACACTAGAATATTATGCAGCTGTCAAAATGTATACGGTAGAATTATATACATCAAATTTGTATTGTTCTCAGACATAAGTCAACAGAGTAAAGTGCAGAGCATTTTATAGTTTTGAAATCCTTTTGCCTCAATTAAAAATAAATATTATGCATACGTGTAGTTTTATATGTTGTGATATTTACGTGAAGTGAGATTTAAGAGCATGATTGGCCTCAAAGTTGATTATAATTATTGCTTCTGGGACATAAGACTAGAGAGGAAACACAGAGGAGCGCAATATTATTTGTACTGATTTATTTATCAAAAAGTATAAGATGATCTGACACAACTATGTCAGAATGTCTTCATTCCTTAGCTATGTGTATACTATCTTATGTTCTTTTTTTTTTTTTACATGTTTTTACATCTTTTAAGGAAAAAAAAATCCAATAGTGTGTGTGTGTGTGTGTGTGTGTGTGTGTGTGAAAATTGAATTAGGAAGATTTCCAGAAATTGAGTCACTATGCTATAGAGTTGGATTGCTCATAGAACTATTAAATCAATTGTAAGATACTTGGCTCTTAGAAAAGGGTTTTACTAAACTCTATTATAAACTTCCCTCAGAGAAGATGTTAGCATTTTCCTTCCACTAGCTTCTCATCATCAAATATAAATTCATAGCATCACCCAACCCAAAATGAAAAGAGAGGAAACAGGCTACATCTTAAAAGGAAAATTTTAGCCCCCATACAACCCGGTTTGAAACTGAAATAGACATCATGGGGAGAAAATTCACAAACAGCAGATGTTGTGGTTCACTTTTCAATTGTTGATATTAAACAAGAACACCTCTGAGATTCCACATCCTGTGTTTATGGATTGTAGTTAAAATGGTAAAACGACATATTCTGGTACTTTTAAATATTTTATGATACAGGGCAGTTATGACGAAGAATCATTTTACTCACAAAATGTTAGATTTCCTCCTGTATTCTATTTATTTCAAAGTGGAAGAAAACTACACCTTTAACCTGGACTGAATGAGATTGGAAATAATGAATAAGGTAGGGATATAAAATAATTTTGTTCAAAGTGTATGATTTCATTTTCAGAGAGATAAATGTCCAACATAATGTGGAATGATTATTTTTTTTTATAAATTAATTTTTATTGGTGTTCAATTTACCAACATACAGAATAACACCCAGTGCTCATCCCGTCAAGTGTACCCCTCAGTGCCCGTCACCCATTCACCCCCACCCCCCACCCTCCTCCCCCTCCACCACCCCTAGTTCATTTCCCAGAGTTAGAAGTCTTTATGTTCTGTCTCCCTTTCTGATATTTCTCACACATTTCTTCTCCCTTCCCTTATATTCCCTTTCGCTATTATTCATATCCCCCAAATGAATGAGAACATACACTGTTTGTCCTTCTCCGGTTACTGTGGCCAAGTTCAAAAAGGGTGTTGCCTGAGTTCTTCTCTGGGATTTTGATGGAGTCTTGTCTCACATTTAGATCTTTCATCCATTTTGAGTTTATCTTTGTGTATGGTGCATGAGAGTGGTCCAGTTTCATTCTTCTGCATGTGGATGTCCAATTTTCCCAGCACCATTTATTGAAGAGACTGTCTTTCTTCTAGTGGATCGTCTTTCCTCCTTTATTGTATATTACTTGAGCATAAAGTTCAGGGTCCACTTCTGGGTTCTCTGTTCTGTTCCATTGATCTATATGTCTGTTTTTGTGCCAGTACCACAGTGTCTTGATGAACACAGCTTTGTAGTACAACCTGAAATCTGGCATTGTGATGCCCCCAGATATGGTTTTCTTTTTTTAAAATTCCCCTGGCTGTTTGGGGTCTTTTCTGATTCCACACAAATCTTAAAATAATTTGTTCTAAGTCTCTGAAGAAAGTCCATGGTATTTTGATAGGGATTGCATTATATGTGTAAATTGCCCTGGGTAACATTGACATTTTCACAATATTAATTCTGCCAATCCATGAGCATGGAATATTTTTCCATCTCTTTGTGTCTTCCTCAATTTCTTTCAGAAGTGTTCTGTAGTTTTTAGGGTATATTTTGAGAACCATTTGAATGGTAAATGGTTCTCCAACCTTTTATTTTCAGGTTGTAGGTGTCCTTCTGTCTAAAATGAGTCTCTTGTAGACAGCAAATAGATGGGTCCTGTTTTTTAATATTGTATATAGTAAGATTCTCAAAACAATAAATTAATGGAATTGATAAATATGCAAGGATCCTCAAATTTGAGTTAAATATTAGTAATGAGAAACATATTCTGTATTGCTAAAATAGATATAAAATTGTGGTATTTTTAAATAGATAAGGTAGCAAAAGGAAAAACTTGCCAAGTTACTAGTCGACCTTCCACTAGGTCTACTTAGGTTTACAGTCTAGATGTTTTGTAGTTACATGGAGAAAAACTATGTTCTCTAAAGCCTCTATTTTTAAGTCTTTATTGGTGTCTTACATGTGTCTGCTATTGATTACAGGGTGTGAGAAAGTTAAGGTATTTTTGCAATGAATTTTCTTTTACCTGAAACAATGCAGTGTGCTTGCTGAGCCTATGATCTCTGGCTGCAGATTGCCTGGGTTTGAATTATTTAAACTCTCTTTTATTTTCCTCACCTTTAAAGTGAGACTCATTGTTTTGTGAAGATTCAATAATAATGCATAAAGGTACATAAATACATAAAGGTACATTAAAAATGTTGGCAGCTGGTAAATACTCATATCTCATCTTTCCACAACATAATTATTGTTGTTGTTGTTGCTGTTGGAAAAGAACTGGTTTTTATAAATAGTCTCTGGCTTCTCAGCATCTGCCTTGGACCCCCTTTAATTCATTTTCCTTTAAGGATCATTTGGAAAATCACATCTGATTACTCCCTTCCCTAATTAAAACTATTAACACTTTTCAATTATCTTTAGGGCAAAGACCAAATATCTATAACATACCCTTTAGTATCCTGCATGATATGGCCCTTGTCTTCCTCAAACAATTTTTCCACTGCTTTTTGCCCTCCAGACATACTTTGCCTTCTCAAAATCACTGACCTCCTCCCGACTTTAGAACAACCTCATATACATGTAATACTTCTATCCAGTTAATTCCTATTTATCCTTTAGAACTATGTTCCAAATTCAATTTCTCTGAATCTTCCTGGAAACTCTCTGAAGCTTCTCATCCAGGTCGGTTCTGCTACACAACACACATTTCTTAAAGCTCCATAGTTAGTTTTATTATGGGGTGGTGTTTGAAAATATTAACAAAGAAAATTTTCACCTGGAAAGCATATAATGAGTTAGAGCAAACATCGCTACATCCCATCCAATTGCCCATGACTATATAAAGTTCATTCAGACTATAGAAAGGAAGGAGTGGAATTAGGGTAGTAATGAGAGCTCAGAACTTGTTGGTCCCAGTGAGGGCAAGTAGGCAGGGTAGGCAATAGAAAGAGCACATAAGCTTGGAAATTTAAGAGCTTGGGAAATTTAGGAGCTCAGGAAACTGGCTAGGTCTCTAGATAAAGTCAGGAAATTGACCAAATCCTAAAGTACCTTACTGCACATCATATTGTAAGAGCATGAAAACAGTCCTACTGATATTTCTAGGCATTCAACCCTGAAACTACTTCAGGTGTCCCCGTAGCCTTAGAATGCCGTAGATAGATTTCCATACCTCAGAGCAGGATAGATGTTCCTTAGAGAACTGTTGTATCAAAACAAGTGGGAACAGAATATCGCAGAAATACTCAAAGAGTGGAGCTGGGAAGGAAACCACTGAGGATGTCCCAATAAATGGCAGGCACCAAGCGATATCAAGAATTTAGATGAGTCCTTTGCAGTATGGTTTTATTGAATAATGTGTTGGCTCTCTAAAATGATGTAACTCCATGCTAGACCGTAAGCTGTACAAAGACAGGGTCTTTTTCTATCCTCACTTCTCTATCTTTATTACACAGTCTCTGGCAGAAGTAAGTGAATATATTTTTTCTGCTTGAAGAATAGTGACAATGAACAAGACCAGAAGCATTATCTTATGGAAATATATATTTGAATTTAAACTTAGATATTATAAAAAAAATTCCTCAACCTAAAGGCAAAGATGTTGCCATTGGACTTTGGAACATTTGGCCAGTCTGGCCTCAACTTTTACATCTGTAGAATAGAAGTAGTAATAATCTCTATCACTGAGTGTGGAAAGAGATAAGGTAAATGACATATATACACCATATATAAGTTTCATTTATTTAAGATCTCCATTATTTTTTCTCCTTTCTAACCTAGTATGAAAACAGAACACATCATTTTTCTTAACTCTATTTTGTAGGAAATAAAACAATGTTAATACTTTTATGTACTGCAATATGACTTCAAATAAAAATTCTTCATAATTGGAAACAGTTCTTCCATAGAGATGTAGACATCCAAGGAAATTCTCATTTCCTCATTGACACATAAGGAGTTCATTGCTTTATCAAATGTTGCACTTAAGTTGTTCTCTAAAATTATTTAGGGAAGTATCACATCTATTTAGTCTATCAATTAGGATTCATGGGATTTTGTCCTCTTAAGAATCAGGACATTCTTTAGATATTAAAAATGTCTGAAGATCAGTAAATTGGACCAAGAGATTAATATGGGCCAAATTTCATTCCCTTCCCAAAATTCATAGGTTGAAACTTTAACCCCAAAGAATGTCAGAATGTGATTGTATTTGTAAATAGAGCATTTAAAAAGGTAATTAAGTTACAGTGAGGGCTTCAGGATGGGTCCTAATTCAACCTGACTCATGTCCTTATAATGAAAGTAGATTAAAACACATGAGGAGACACCAGGCATACATGTACACAATTAAAAGGCCATGTGAGGACACAGTGAATAGTCAGACATCTGTAAGCCACAGACAGGCCTCAGAAAAAACCTAAACTACCAATACCTTGAGATCTTGGATTTCCAACCTTCAGAACTGTGAGAAAATAATTTTTGTTGTTTTTGCTACCCCAGTCTGTGGTAGTTTGTTATGGGACACTTGGCAAACTAACAGGGCTACCCTCAGTATTATTTGTTTTTCTGTAATATGCTACAGTGTCAAAATATAAAAGCAAATTTTAATTTCCAACATAATGATATTTAATACCTCCTTGAGCTAAACATGACCCAGGATTTCATCTGGGGATATATGCCCAACAGAAATGTCTGCTGACTATCCACTATAAAGCTATTCACAGCAGCTTTATTACAGCCCCAAACTGGAAACAAATGTTCATCGACATGAAAAAGGATCAATACATTGCGGTATTTTTACAAAATGGAATATGACATGAATTTAAAACAACATGAATACATGCAGCAAGCCGATGAATCTCAAAATATAATTTTGATTGAAAGCTAGACACAACAGAATACCTGCTGTGTAATTTTATTTAAGTGAACTTCATACATAGCTAAAACTAATTTATGACGATGATGATAGACATCAGACTCATGATGACACTGGGTAAGTAGGTAGTGAACAGGAAAGGAAGTTTAGGGGACAGTGTGATGAAAATTTTGTGTACATGATCTGATTGGTAGTTACATGAATGATTATATAAATTTAAAAAATCATGGAACAGAATACTTAATATCAGCACAGTTTTTATAAGTTACAATTCAATTACAAAATGAAAACTAAAAAAACAAAATGAAAACTAATATCCATTTCATGTTATTTTTAAATGTACATTTCATGATAAATAGGTCACTCTTCTTATATCAAATCTCTGATACATCTTCTTTAAATTGGAATTTATAAGTTGGGCAGGAACCAGAAAGTTATAAATTTTGCTTAGGAACTCTTCTTGGAAATAATGCCATTTTTTTAAAGTGTAATAAAGCTTTCCTAAGCACTTGATCTTTCACATCCTTTATTTGCACATGTTGCTCCTCATCTGCCCAGGGCCCTTTCTTCATACTCTTCTTCAGACCCTTGCCTTTAATATGGAAAACTACCTGTTCTTCCAGAGGCTGTTTAAATGTCACTTTTGTGTCCTCTCTGAAGCTGCTTTCTACGGTCTCAAGCAGACTTAGTTACCTGTTCTTGAACTTACACTATATTGTAATATGTTTTTATGTGTGTGTCTCCTGCACTTAAAAGATGCCCAAATTACTGAATGAATAAGCTAATGGAATAGATTGTATATAGACTTAACCATGGGATAGGAATGAGTTTGACTCTTTGAATTATGTTAAGAGAATATTGTTTCTTTGATTAGAAGCGTTATCCTTCTTTATTGCTCACATGGTAATTTGTGCATTTCTTCTAAAAGCTTGAATCAAAGTATAATTTATATGTCAATCTCCCCTACATGCTAGAAGATTTCACAAGTACCAGCACTGTACTTTATTATTCTTATTATTCCATTACTGCACTTACTGGCATTACAGACAGTAGTTGGCACTTAATAGATGTTTGTTATATGATTATGAATCAGTAAATTTAGAAGCAGTCATTTAAACAATGAATACAAAAAGCTGTCATATTTACCCATTCATGAGATTTGCCATACTACTCATTAGCACTTTCTGAGCTGATTTAAATTTTTTTGAAGGTCTTTACTACTGAAGTGCAATTTGCATCAGAAAATTTGCAAAGACCTTCATGGATAATAAAGTTTCCTAATAAATAATGAAAAATAAAGGTTTATTGGGAATCTATTTTTTAAAAGATTTTATTTATTTATTCATGAGAGACACACAGAGGAGGCAGAGACACAGGCAGAGGGAGAAGCAGGCTCTCTGCAGGGAGCCCTATGTGGGACTCGATCCTGGAACTCTGGAATCACGCCCTGAGCCAAAGGCAGCCGGTCAACCACTGAGACCTCCAGGCATTTCCCTGGGAACCTATCTTGAACAACAAGAGGAAAATTATGAAAATAAGTTTACCTAATATTGCATTTAAAAAAATAAAAGTTTTCAGGGCTCTTAGAATAAATAAATAAGATATTGATCCTGTCTTTTACAGCCACTCTATGGCCTCTAGTGCCAAATATAATCCCAATATATACAACATTTATTCTGACTAAAATATGTGGTAACTGTTATATGAACTCTTCAATTTTGCCTTTGATTTGAGCATGACTTTGAATATACTCATAAATAAAGTCATTAAAGATCAGTAAAGTGTCTCATCAATTTCATCAACCTTCTTTCTTGATCCTTCATAGGCACCTATTGTCATTAACTTTGTTCCAACATTCTTCCTTTATGTTAGCCAGTATAAATAAGACAGATTTTCATTTGTGAATAATTGCAACTGTAATTTGAACATTTCTTACCATTTCACTTTCATTAAATGCAAGAAATCCCACAACCTTTTCAAGATTCACAAATTATCTTTACAAAAAAATTTGTAGTGTATTCTTAATTTCTTGAGACACTGTACAGCAATTACAGAGACTTAAATACAATTAGTGGAGTAAATAATTTTAAACAGACAGCAAATTTTGAATGATCAGTCATAAGAATTACATCAGCAAAAATGCTCTTATACTGACCAGGCTTTTCTTCCTTTCATAACCTCAGACCTCTAGATAGTAATTATATAAAAATACTCATACAGTAAATACTCAGATGAGTAATCTATGGAATAAAATACATTAAGTATAAGTGAGAATATATATGTATAAAAATATATTATTAAATATATAATGTTTAAATATATTACATTAAATAACTATTCAATATGTAAAAATTAAATATATAAAATATATATTTATCAAATATTAAGCATAAATATACTTATTTCCAAAAATATTCTATATCACTTATATACATCATTATTCTTCAGGGCAACTATATGAGATAGGCAATTTTTATCATCATCATGTAGATTAAAAACAATAACAAAAATAACTTTTTTTACATTAAGATTAAGAATCTTACCCAAGAGGTAGAAGCAGGCTTCAAACCAGAAAATTCTGAACTCTCAGTTTCTTTACATCCAATGATATATCAACATCCTTTTACATTTTTATAACTCTAGCTAACCCTTTCTCAGACCAATCTCAGTTAATGAGGTTTTCGGGAGTTGGGCTAAGTGATCTTTAGAAGCCTTCTATCTTTGTAACACATTAATATTGAACTATGTTCAGTGGAACCATTATTTTTAATAATTATAAAATATTTCTGAAACTTTTATGTTTCTAATGCACATTACAAATTTCCATTTTAGTATATAAACAATTCAGGAGCCTCTTTATTACAGAACACTAACACTTTATAAAATGCAGTTTGGAAAATGACGGCTAAAAACAGGAACCTTTTTCACCTTTCAGTTGTTTTATTCTCCATCTCTCATCAGACATTCACTATTTGGGATATGATTGTGTTCACAATGAATTTGATTGTTCAACTCCTAACAGTTTTACTGAAAGGAATAGATGTTTCTTTAGATAATGTATTATTATTCAGTATGATTTATCCTTAAATAGACTTTCAATGGTAATTTTAATAGAAATCAAGAAAAATTCAAATGATACCTAATAAACCCAATCTAATTGCAAATGTCCCTCTTGAATATGAAAACTTGGGAACATTTTTAAAAAGTTTTCTTTCCAATCAAGGCAAAATGCAACAACAGCAAGAAGTTTCCTTCTTTTAGTTTCATAAAAGTAAATTTAAGTGTACCTCTCCAGAATAGTTGGACAACAACAAAAATATTGTGATACCAATATCCACACTTTTTACAAGATCCTGTCTTTTACAGCCACTCTATGGCCTCCAGTGCCAAATATAATCCCAAGATAGACTCTCTGCAATTTATGTCTCATATATTAAAAACAAACCACATTTTACAATCTAAAAGGAAAATAAATTTATTCACTTTTTTTTTGTTTTCTAAAATAGGAAATTTATCCTGAAGTATTTGCAGCATTTTTTTTTAAATAACAATCTTCCAAATTAGGACATGACAGATAGAAGCCGTTAAATATTTCATCAAGCTTTAGTATCTTCACAATTTCAGTCAACTTTGCTCTAACTTTATAGAAAGTGAAACAAGCTTACTATATATCTGATTTCCAGAGATCAGACCGAAATTTTGATAAAACAAAGTAATTCAATATCTGTAGGAAAGCACATTGGTAGAACCTGCTCTGTTGTTGTGCCTCCTCTCTGTGGCACCAGGAAGTGGTTTAAAGCCCTACAAAAACACAACATTGCTGGGGAAACTAATAGGTTGATGTAAGTGGAAATTCAATATAAACGGGTTTGACAAATGTGGGGAAATCTAACATTGAGCCTGTGGGATTTTTGGCCAGACTTTTAAATTTGATTGATAGATTTAAGAATTTTATATATATGGATTCAATACAAGTGGGTATCATGGTATCAAAAAAGCAATATTATCAACTAAAAAAGTTGCAAAACTCTATCTCCCAGGCATTGAATGTGTAATTTCTTTTTTTTTTCTTTTAGCTACTAAAGTTAACTGTTGCTATCCATTTATTTTTACCTCGTCTTGAGGTGGTTTTGCATTTGACCATGTTTCCATTTGAGTGTCATAGATGTCTTCATTCTATCAAATCAGCCTTTAGTGATATGTTCTCTGAGGACAATCTTTTCTACTACTCTTTGTTTGATTGCAGTTTTGTTTGCTAATGTCATTTTAAAATTCAGTTAAATAAAATGTCTTATAATTCAGTTTCTCAAAGACACTCCCTTCCTATATTGTATATATTCTTGTAGATACCATCTTCTTTAATCTAATGGAAAGGAAAAAAAATGCTAACTATGTGAATAAAAGTTATATTTTAAATGAAGATTAGTTTTACTTGTTCTAGCCACTTTGGGGAACATTTATAAATCCTGAAATCTTAATGTCAGAAACTATAAAAATAAAATTAGCAGTTACTAATGTGGCCTCACACTCACACTGCAGTTTAAAAAAACATATATTTTTAAATCAAACATTTTATATCCTAATCAAGCCTGTATTAGTTTAGTTGGAGGTTCTCTACACATCATTAACATGCATATGTGAGAAATATCAGATTCGTGATATACTTCTTTATTATAGCAAATCTTATCTAACAAATAGTATTTTCATACTAAGCAATATGAATTAACAAATGATATTCATGATCAAATACATTGGAAGTGATAGATTCTGAGTAATTTTGTGCAATGAAATACACATAAATCTAAAATTAAAGAAAATGAATCAGTCAATCCAATTCATACTATTAGTTGCAAGATAGATGGGAAGCACAAACTAGCTTAACTCTAGAGATATAGATTAAATAATAATAAGGCCGGATACTATGCTAATGGAAAGAATATATGGAAATAAATAAACAAATATTATATAAATGTATATGAAAATACAGAAAACATATTGTGAATATATAGATAAATAAATGTAAATTTATCTTCTAGATTTAAGAAGATTTAAGTTTACTTAGATATTGAAATAATAATTATGGAACTAATATGTAATTAAATATTTTAAGTGGTGAAACCTATATCCGAATTTGAAAGGAGATTATTTTTGCTCTATTAAAAAGGATTTTGGCGGGTGCCTGTGTCACTCAGTGGTTGAGCATCTGCCTTTGGTTCAGGGCGTGATCCTGGAGTTCCGGGATCAAGTTCCAAGTCAGCTTCTGTGAGGAGCCTGCTTCTCCCTCTGCCTATACCTTTGCCTCTCTTTCTCTGTGTCTCTCATGAATAAATAAATAAAATCTTTAAAAAACAAAGAGGAGTTTTGGTGTTGTTTATTCTCTACAGATCTAGAAGCAATTCACAAAAGAATGAAATTTCTATAATACCTATTTCGATAAGATATAAAATTATTATTTTTTTTTTAATTTTTATTTATTTATGATAGTCACACACAGAGAGAGAGAGAGAGGCAGAGACATAGGCAGAGGGAGAAGCAGGCTCCATGCACCGGGAGCCCGATGTGGGATTTGATCCTGGGTCTCCAGGATCGCGCCCTGGGCCAAAGGCAGGCGCCAAACCGCTGCGCCACCCAGGGATCCCAAGATATAAAATTATTATAAAAAGCTCTTGGGCCAGCATTCAATTTTTTAAATGAATTTCTAAAAGATGTTTACTAGTGTTTCAAATATAAGACAACTATGATGACTAGATTCCATGGGAATCCATCAAAATAGCACTATCTATATTAGCAACTCATTTTGTAAAATTAGAGGATACATAAAGTTTAAACCATAAAAATATTGTACATCATTAATAAATATGTTACTCACTGTTTCACTTAAACTAAGTCTATTGAGTTATCCAGGGAATCAGAACCAATAGGAGGTTGAGAAGTGCCATGATCTGTCATCAGCAAGCCAAAGGTTCAAGAAAGCCACTGGTGTAATTCCAATACCAACCAAAAGGCCTTAGAACCAGGGATGCCAATGGTGTGAGTCCTGGTCCAAGTCTGAAGGCCCAAGAACCATGAGCACCCATGTGAAGATGAATATCTCCACTTAAGCAGAGGGCAAATTCACCCTTTCTCAGAATTTTTCGTCATTCAGGTTCTCCAAGGCTTAGATGATGTCCACCCACACTTTTCAGGTAGGATCTTCTTTACTCAGTCTACCAATTCAAATGCTAATCTTTTCCAGAAACACTGTCTCACACATATTCAGAACAATGTTTTTACTACCTATCTGGGCACCCCTTAGTTGACACATAAAATTAATGATCACAGTAATTGCCTTATAATCAGTTGTATAGTAATTTAAGTATAGAGTCTGGGCCATAACACAGTTTTACCTATTGATTTTCTTAGCATACTATCAAAATAAATATAATTGTGTAGTTCATATATTTTCTCTAAGAAAACTTTTTGTTTTTGCTGGTTTAAGTCTAAAAGGAAGAAAAGTGGGAAAAAGTTTTCAGCCTTAGAAAAGAAGAACAGGGATCCCTGGGTGGCGCAGCGGTTTGGCGCCTGCCTTTGGCCCAGGGCGCGATCCTGGAGACCCGGGATCGAGTCCCACGTCGGGCTCCCGGTGTATGGAGCCTGCTTCTCCCTCTGCCTGTGTCTCTGCCTCTCTCTCTCTCTCACTGTGTGCCTATCATAAATAAATAAAACAAAAAAAAAAAAAAGAAAAGAAGAACATTCTGCCATTTACAGCAAAGTAAAAGAATCTGGAGGATATTATGCTAAGTAAATTGTTAGACATAGAAAGACGAATACTATCTGAACTCACATATATGGAATATAAAAAAGTACAGTACTAGAAGCAGAGAGTAGAATGGGGCTTGCCAGGGGGGCAGGGAGGTGAGGGAAAAGGCATATATTCATCAAAGGATATAGTTTCAGATATGCAGTATGAATCAATTATGGAGAGCCAATGTAGAGCAACATGACCATGGTTGATATACTATATTTTATACTTGTAATTTGCTGAGAGTTGATCTTTTTTTTAATATTTATTTTTATTTACTTATTTGAAAGTGAGAGAGAGCACACATGTGCACAAATGGGGAGAGGGGCAAAAGGAGCCGATCCCAAGCAGACTCCGTCTGTGCTAAGCACAGAACCTGAGGTGGGGCTTGAGGAGGGGCTCAAGGCAGGGTTCCATCCCAGGACCCTGAGATCATGACCTGAGATCAAAACCAACAGTTGGAGACTTAACTGGCTGAGCCACCCGGGTGTCCCACTAAGAGTGGAACTTAAGAGTTCTTACCACACACAAAAAAATAGTCACTATATCAAGTAATGGGCTTATTGACATGATTGTAGTTATCATTTCACAATGTATATGCATGTCAGACCATCGTGTTGTACATCTTACATAAACTATTATCAATTATATCTTGATAAAGATAAAAAATCTATTGTCATACATGGCAATAGGAAAAAAATGTAATAAGGACACAATCTCATTATTCTTCAAATGCATGAGGACCCACAAAGAAGGGTAGATACAACAGAAGCTTGTTGGTGTTACAGCTTCAATGCAAGTTTGGCCACTGTGCCACTTTAAACCATATTGTATATCATATGCATTACAATAGGCACTTCATTAATATTATCATAAATATTCAAAAAAAGAAGAAAGAAAACATGAAAAGGATTACTTTTGTCATAAACCATCACATTTACCAGCACCAAAGTCCTCTTTTGATTTTAATCATTTCAAGTGGAGTTCTTATGAAATTGTAAGTAAATTGAGTGTGTACATTTATGTTTGTAACATAGTGTTTATTTTACGTAGGAATCTTCACTAATTTATGCATTATTTTAAAAGCAAAATTTCACTTCAATAATTTATCTCCTAATTTTCTGAGCTAAGAGCACTGACACCTCTTTTACTTTGTTTCTATTATCCTTTTTTTTCAAAATTTGCTTATTTTTTCCCCCGGAATATTATCTTCGGATACTTAACCAAAATGATATTATATCAAGCTTTTCTGTCTCCTTTTACCTATTACCTATTATTCTCCAGAAAGACTATACAGATTTTATTTCTATACATAAAGTTTAAAAGCCAAATATTGGCTCATTCTTTACAAAACTTTAAAGAATACAACTTTCTAGCATTTGAAAATACGAATAATTTTTTAAAGTTAAGCTTTCTTCTATGTTTTTCATTGTGAATTTATCTATATCACTATATTATTGTATGTGTCAAGTTTCAATAGCATTTCAAAATGCACAATTTTCTATGAGGCGCTATTTATTCTCTTATTCCATAGATGTTTGCTGAGTTCTTACATGTAGGACCTAACATGGCCTCTAACGTAAAGCCTTTCCCATACGCAGTTGTGTTTAGGATTTAATACAATGCCAGTCATGCTGTATGACAGTGCCATACACACTCTGAGGCACCAGCTGATGTGGATACTTATGGGTTTTGCCACGCAATCTTCACATTCTCTTCTATGATAATGAGGTTATGGTTTGGGCTGTGGTGACCCATTCAGCCCACCTGTATTATGGAAGACTGATTCCTCACCACTCACTCCCCAGAAGCACCCACAGACCAGGTTATCTAGGCCTACATCATTAGGTGCATTTCCTTTTTCAGATCTCAGTGACAGCTCAGAGATAAATGCAGCATCTAATAGATCTAATGGAATGTATCAAGACTCCTCCTTCTTCCTATACCACCTGGAAGAGGAGCAGCTGGAGCAGCTGCCACAGAGAGCTCGCTGTGACTCAACACTGCAGAAGCTAATTGCTTCTTGAGATCAAGAAAGCTTCAGCAAAGCCACATAGCTGGAGGGTCCACTCATTTCATGTGGAAGCTGGGATTGCACCCTGCTTGCACAACCACACCAGTCTATGTTGGCTTTAGGCTTCAGTCACTTTAGTTTTTAATCATTTCCAACCTAAATAATATCAATACATATTTGGGGTTCACAATAAACCCCAAAATGATAAAACCATCCCTATTCTGTTGGACTTACAGGGCCAACAGACTAGTTAGATATACAGATTTTATCAAATAATTGTGAATGTGATGATTTAGTGCCTACAATACAGTGGTAGCTGTGAACCCTATCTTGGAACTAGTAGTTTAGCTTTTTATAAATAATTTTGAAAGCAATTTTTCCTTTTTGAGTTATAAGATTTTGTTTTAATGCTTACAATTCTAAAGTGGAAGAAATGTAAGCAAAGAAATGTGTGCCACACACACCTATGTAGCTGATCAGAAGGGGAAAATATACTCTTATAGACATTTATGTATTAATTAATTTATTCATTCATCTATTCGCCAATTCATTCATATACTTATTGGTGCCTCATGTGTACATGGTTCTGGTATACCCTGAAAAACAAAAGTTAGCCTTTTCCCTCAAGGATTTTATTAGATGGAGAAAGTTTATTTAGTGTCTACAGTACAGTGGTGGCTGTGTTCAGTAGCCTTCTGGGATTCAAGGTTCTATCTATCTGAAAAGTATATATTTTGTATAGAGTTCTCTGCAAATGCTTGAGAGAAAGCATTCCCAAGAACAGATAGGTAGGTAGAATTGGAGTGGTATTTTAAACACATGGAAAATAGCACACAAAATCATGTGGTAAGAAAGAACATGAGAGAAAGAAGGCTGGGAAGTTTGTGGGAAATTGGTGAGTGAAATTTGGGACATAATTGAATCTTCGAAAGCCATGGTGAGACTTCTGCTAATTACCATATGAGTGAACATAAGGGAATGAAAGGGAGCTTTGGGATGGGGCACAGGTGATGAGATTTTCTTTTTAAGTAGATAACTTCTATTGCAGGGTAGAAAGAAGCATGGCTGAGAGCAGTGGAGGCCAGGCTTTGCTAAATGAGGTGTGCTGGAAGAGGGAGCCAAGAAGAAATCCAGCACGTCAACAAAGCACACACAGACATACACAGACATGGTGAGGGTGGATTGTGGGATAGCAGTGGGGGCAATGCTTATTTGGCCATTTTGTCTAAAACATAAATGGCCTTGAAGCCATATCCAAACCCTCTTTTCATTTCACAAGCTTGGCTTTTTTGCCCCCCTCCATACTCAATGGGAATGAACTAAAGCAATTCTACAATTTGATTAATCCAGATTTTTTTTAATGTACAAAATTTTCACAAGAATATCACTTGATTATTTAACTATTTTCCTCATTTACTCAACCCACTTTTAAATGTAAATACAGCTAGAAAGGTGTTCTCATGAGATTTAGTGGGTCTTTAAAACTCAAAGAAAAACAGTCTACTTACTTGACTTTTTGTCTTCATGAATTTTCTCAAGTGATAATTTTAGGGATTTTTCTTTTCCTTAGTTTTCTCTAGTGATAATTTTAGGGAATATCACTGAATTTTTACTAAATTCTAAAAATCAGTAATTATAATTTACTAATATGAAAAGCAAGTCTTATCATTTTCAAACTTAAACAGGCTGATTATTAGTTCAGCCTTTTCATGTCATACTTTATCACATGTAAAATTATAAAAACCACATAAAACGGCATGAAAGATAATTTTTAAAAAGAAAAGTACCTATTGTGTCATTACAGATATTTTTAGTTTCTATATTTCCTTCAGAGACATATATATATATATATATATATATATATATATATATATATATATATATTTTAAGATGTTATCTATTTATTCATGAGAGAGACACACAGAGAGAGGCAGAGACACAGACAGAGGGAGAAGCAGGCTCCATGCAGGGAGCCCGACGTGGGACTCGATCCCGGGTCTCCAGGGTCACACCCTGGGCTGAAGGCGGCGCTAAACAGCTGAGCCACCCAGGCTGCCCATTTCTGTGATTTTAATAAAAATCAACATGCATTTATCTCCACTTGATATAATCCGTTTTTTAAGCACGGTCTTCACAATTATAATTTCATGATTACATAACATCTCATTGAAATTTTTGCCATGGTGTACAAACTTACCCTCTCTTAGCTGAAAATTTATTTCCATATTTTTGCTATTTTAGATAGCGCTGTAACAAATGATTTTATATTGCATATTTTTAACATATTAAAGATATATTTCTTTTTTGCTGCCATATTGTTTTGCAAATTGTGCACCAATTTTATTTTGTATACAGATTTACCAGACTCTCCAGGATGGTGAACCTTTTTTTATTTTAAAGATGAGAGAATGGGGCAGCCCGTGTGGCTCAACAGTTTAGCGCTGCCTTGGGCCCGGGGCGTGACCCTGGAGACCCGGGATCCAGTCCCGCGTCGGGCTCCCTGCATGGAGCCTGCTTCTCCCTCTGCCTGGGTCTCTGCCTCTCTCTCTCTCTGTGTCTCTCTCATGAATACATAGATTTTTTTAAAAAAATAAATAAATAAAGATGAGAGAATAAAGTTGAGAGACAATAAAAAAAAAAAAAAAAAAAAAAACAGAAGTAACCAAATCGAGGCATGTAATCCAGAAGATCATGGCTCTTCCCGCTAAACTACTAAAAAATAAATATCTGACCGGTAGTGCTTTTGTAGGCCGTGGCACAGAATGATCCCTCTAAAAGGTTCTCACACATATAACTGAATAATTACCTCCAATTCATTGATACTCAGGATTATAGTCAACAATAAAAATTAGAAGATAAAGATTACATAAATTAATATTAGTAGGAAACACCTTCCCTTGCAAATTTTTATTTAGAATAGATTTGACTTAAAGAGTCAAATTAGAGCAGCCCTGGTGGCTGAGTGGTTTAGCGCCGCCTTCAGCCCAGGGCCTGATCCTGGAGACCCAGGATCGAGTTCCATGTCAGGCTTCCTGCATGGAGCCTGCTTCTCCCTCTGCCTGTGTCTCTGCCTCTCTCTCTTTCTGTGTCTTTCATGAATAGATAAATAAAAATCTTTTAAAAAATAGTCAAATTTGAATAAACCTAGAAAAGTGTTGTGGGCTTAGTATCTAATTTATTTGAAGAATAATATTTAGATATAAATAATATATTTAATGTATAATGAATCTTGCATGTTACATTTTGGACTAGATAATTCTTTGTCAATGAATGTGGGGTGCAGGGAGGGTGTATTGTGGGATACTTGGTGACATCTCTGGCCTTACCCAACAGATGCTAGGAGCAACCAGCCAAGTTGTGATAAACAAAAATGTCTCTTGATATTGCCAATGTCTCCTTCAGGAAATGGAGAACTAAAATCAACCCTGGTTAAGAATCACAGTACTATACAGAAAACTCACTTGATTTCAAACTCTACCTTGTACAAGTAACTTGATAAAAATGAAAATGCTCATTTAAATAGTTTGATTCTGCCTGTTTTAGTAAACTCAATCAAATTCAATTGGTTGTTATTATTTGTCTTATTGTTGTTATTACTGTTAATACTTGGGATCTCTCACCAACAATACGATTTGCATATGGTTTTCACCAAGTCATGAGCAGTTTAGGCACCCTTAAGGTGCCATTTTTTTTTTCCCAAACACTATCTTGGAACTAGTAGTTTAGCTTTATAAAAATATTTTTGAAAGCAATTTTTCCTTTTTTGAGTTATAAGATTTTGTTTTAATGCTTACAATTTTAAAGTGAAAGAAAGGGGATCCCTGGGTGGCGCAGTGGTTTGGTGCCTGCCTTTGGCCCAGGGCGCGATCCTGTAGACCCGGGATCGAATCCCACGTTGGGCTCCCAGTGCATGGAGCCTGCTTCTGTCTCTGACTCTCTTTCTCTCTGTATGACTATCGTAAATAAATAAAAATAAAATAAAATAAATAAAAAATAAAGTGGAAGAAAGGTAAGCAAAGAAATGTGTGACACACACACCTATGTAACTGATCAGAAGGGGAAAATATACTCTTCTTTTATAGACATTTATGTATTAATTAATTTATTCATTCATCTATTCACCAATCCATTTATATACTTATTGGTGACTCATGTGTACATGGTTCTGGTATACCCTGAAAAACAAAAGTTAGCCTTTTCCCTCAAGGATTTTATTAGATGGAGAAAGTTGACATTTGAGAGCAAATACCTAATAGTAGGAAATAATAATATAAGGTAAGTACTAAGTGCTAAGGCAATGGCAAGAGGTATAACTAAACCAAATTCTTTACAACCAAAAAGGTAAGAGCCTGGCTTAATTCTGGAGTTCAGTGTTGGAAAACTTTTAGGTAAATTCCTGTTCAGAGTAGCAAGTCTACATATTTTTGACTGATGCAATTAGTAGGAAAAGCTTTCTGCAGAGAAAGAAAAGTTTGTATTCTTGAACATTCTTTATTCTAGGACAGTCTTTGAAAAATGCTATCATATATAAGCACATAGTAATCCATATGGTTTGAATTATAAGGAAACTTTGACCTTGTGAATAAAAATTTTTTCTTATCACTTAAAATTATTTCTCTCAATAGTGAGATAAAGCAAAAGAATATAGATTTTGGGAAATATTACCTAATTAAATTATTAAAAATATTTCTTTTTTTCCTCTAGTTGCATTGATATATAACTGACATACAACATTGTAAATTTAAAGTGTACAAGAAGTTAATTTGGTATATTTATTTTGTCTAAAAATTTATTTATTTATTTATTTATTTATTTATTTATTTATTTATTTATTTAGAGTCAGTGAATGAGTGAGAGAGAGGTAAAGGGAAAGAGAGAATTTCAAGCAGACTCCCTATTGAGCATGGAGCCAGTCAAAGGCCTTGATCTCATGACCCAGGGATCATGACTGGAGCCAAAATCAAGAATCAGACATTTAACAGACTGAGACATGTAGGTGCCTCAATTTGAAATATTTAAATATTGAGAAATGGTTACCACCATAGCATTAGCTAACACTGTCATTACATCACATAATTACTATGTTCTATTTGTGATGAGAACATTTAAGATGTACTCTCCTAGCAAGCGTATGACACAGTATTATTAACTATAATCACCATGCTATATGTTAGATCCCCAGAACTTATTCATCTTCTAACTAGAAATTTATACTGTAGGACCAACATCTCCACATTTCCTCTACTCCAGCCTCTGGCAATCATTGTTCTACTCTGTATTCCTATGATTTCAGTTTTTTTTAATCCCACATAAATGTGATATAATATAGTACCAGTCTTTGTGTGACTTAATTCATTTGTGTCCTGAGGGTCATGATGTCTCTTCAGGTCAGGCAACTGGCTCTGCAGTATCAACAACTGTGTGGTCCTCAAAGAGCACTGCAGGGGGACCAAAGTGGCTGCAAAGGCTGTTGAGGTCCTCAGAAGCTTCAAGGTCAAGTGGCTCCAGACCCGGGCAGGCAGCAGTGGTAGCCATTGCCAGTTGTGTACACAGTCTTGATTGAGGGGGCTAGCTGCAATTATTTATAGAGTGGCAGTGGCTGGTTGCAGATACATACATAGTGATGAGAGTCCCGGTAGACACCAAGCGCTGGGCTAACTTTGGGCACACTGGAAGTTGTTGAGATCCTGCTTGTCAAGGTGGGTTTTGTCATGGACGCATGATAGTAAAAGCCAGTGATGGGAGTCGTGCAGGGGATGCAGGTACACAGCTGAAGCTGCTAGCTGCAGATGAGTGCAGGGGTATGAGCTAGTGACAGAAGGCAGGACCTAATCTGTACATAAGCATCTGTGGGGGCCCTGCTATCTGAAGTGCTCTCCAGTGGATGCAGAATTTTCCTCAGGTCATGCATACATAATGGAGACCAGTGTCAGCCATGATGCCAGAGGTGTCTAGGTACTCTAATAGAGACTAGCCCCAAGGACATGCAAGACAGCGAGGGGTAGCCATAGGAGAAGAGAGAGACTCAGGTGTATGGTGTCAGTGAACATGAATACCAACGAAGTGAAATCTGGAGAACTCTGAAGAGGATGGTGATAACCTTTGGTTCCTTCTTCAGTGGCCTGACTGATGGATTTGTCTGTTGAGCGAGTCACTGTGATCTGTGATTGCTCCTGCTGCATAACTGCTCTTGGTGGCCTCTGCTTTTCTTTATTGTTGTTATCGATATGTTTTGTTTTGCTGGCCTGACTGGGGTGAAATTGAAGCCAGACCTTTGTATAATGGCCCAAAAGGCTGGGAAGCTGGTTGCTCACCCTTTTCTCCCTTTCTTGGTGAGGGGACCTCTCTAACCGGGAAGTTTCCTCTTGGCTCTGAGCAATACTAGCTTGGATGATAGGATGATGCAGGCAAAACAAATCTGTCTTTTTTTTTTCTTTTTGTGTGGTTATTCTCAGGTCTTTTGCTCTACTGGGCTGCTGAAGTTTCTTAAGTGAACTCCAGAAGTGTTTTGAATGCAGATAACTGTTGTTGATCTTTGTGGGAGGACAGAGGCTTGAGTTTTCTGTACCACCAGATGGTGTGAAAAGGATTTCTGATGACATTCTTGGTTAGAACTTTGCAACTGTGTCTATTATAAGTTTTTTTTTTTTTTTTTTTGAGAGAAGAGAAAGTGCAGAGGGAAAGAATCTTAAGCAGGCTTTGCACCTAATGTAGAGCCCAACATGGGGCTGATCATGAGCTGAACTGAAATCAAGAGTCAGACACTTAACCGACTGAGCCACCCAGGTATCCCTATTATATAGTTCATTTTAAGCTCATCTCAAATGTTCAACTTAAGAATGTTGTATTAGATCAGTTTAGTCAATAATGTGTCATCCACAAATCAGACGAGTTATTCTTCCAACTATACAAAGGAGCAAACAAAGAGTGCTAGCCCCCAAAACCCCCCTATAGATTGGTAATAATGACATTGATCCTACTCTTCGTAATTTAGTAGTTAAAAGCAGAGACCTAGGATCCAGACTGCCTGTATTTGAATGAATGCCAGCAGCTCTACTATTGGCAATTGTTTGTGATCTTTGCTCGGCTGTAAAACAGAGAATTAGATGGCTTACTACATGGTAAAACACAAAACCATGACAGACACATGTTATATGTACAATAAATAGGACTGTCAATAGTATTATAGTTCCTCAGACATCTACAAATCTACCTATCTTCACTGGCAACTATCCCATCAATTATCTTTCTTAAATACATCACAAAAGCTAATTACTTCAGATAATACACAATAAAAATATGAAATGTTTCACTTCAAAAATTTCAAGTTTTTTTTTCTGTTAATGCTTACAGTATGAAAATTTAAAAACATGATCATTTTAAAATTCCTACATTTATGACAACATCTGCCTAGAGAAGATGACATTTTGTGCAAAATTTTTATTTATGCTCTCTGCTTTCATCAGACAATTTGCCCTCTGACAGCTTTAAGTGTCTTTAAATATTTTTAAATTATTATGAGATAAAATAAGAATAAATTCTGTTTTATTTAATAATTCATGATGTTACTATGTTTCAAGAATTTTTCCAAAATATAAATTGTTCCTGTTCCCATTTTATTACCTATTACATAATATTAACATATATAACAGATGAGCCTCAGAAGGGTATTATAATATTAATTTTGATTTGAATTTGATTAGATTTTATTATCTCTTCCATTATGTATTATCCACACTAATACTATAATAGGCTTTTGTGTATTATAATCAAAGATTTATTACATTACCCATTTAAAAAATATCAATGGTGTTATGCATTGAATCATTTAAAAGTATGCTACTTTGAGTGGAAGGTATTTCTCAGTTCTGAAAAAAAAAGGTATTCCTTATAAAAAGCAGCAGTGTTTTTAAAGTCCATACCACTATTTGAAAAATATGAATATGTGTATTGTTCTTAAATAGCTGCAGATGGAAAGATAACACTGAAGACATACCAGTACAACCCTCATGTATTTCCCTTACAGTCAGCTTCAGAACAATCCTACACTGTCATCATTCCTGACAGATTAAAGGTTGAATGTTTATTTAACATATGCATGTCCATTTCCTTAATAGTCCAGATTCGTAACTAGTAAAAATGTGCTAGACCAGCATTTACATATAATTTTTAAAAATTCTGGAATAGTTTGAGAAAACATGGGATTGAGAAATTCTTCTCCTCTGCACCTTTTTTTGTGCTCTGAGCTAGGTTAATTGTGTAGAACATACAGAGCTTACTTTCCCATACCCTAGCCACAAAGTGAGGAACCTTGAGTTTTGTTTCTCTCCATTCTTGTGATGCCCAACAGAGAGGCACGCAAGCTGGGTCCCTGTTTTCCTTCTGGTCATTAGGTTTTCCTTCTGGCCATCGAATTGTACAAACAGCCAATGCATAACGCATCTTTCCAGAAATGGCCCCATGATGAAAGAAAATAATTTTTATTACATAGTCTAACTCCCAAACAACGAGAGTAGAACTGCATTTTGATTTGAAGTGAGTTTTCACCAAATTGAGATTTTTTTTTTTTGAATTTATTTATTTATGATAGTCACAGAGAGGAGAGAG
Source organism: Nyctereutes procyonoides (assembly GCF_905146905.1). Classification (NCBI taxonomy): domain Eukaryota; kingdom Metazoa; phylum Chordata; class Mammalia; order Carnivora; family Canidae; genus Nyctereutes; species Nyctereutes procyonoides. The sequence goes on along the minus strand of NW_026575035.1, from coordinate 3,994,503 downwards.
AGAGAGAGGGGCAGAGACACAGGCAGAGGGAGAAGCAGGCTCCATGCACCGGGAGCCTGATATGGGATTCGATCCCGGGTCTCCAGGATCGCGCCCTGGGCCAAAGGCAGGCGCCAAACCGCTGCGCCACCCAGGGATCCCCTGAGATTTTTTTTTTAAGGGAAAAATTGTTGAGTCAATCCTATGTCATTGTTTTTGTTTTTAACCATACTTGTTACAAAAGAAAAAAGCCACACAGATTTATGTCATACATGAAATAAATACCGATCACATAGATAACACTCTAGTAAAACTCCTTCAGTCAGCTAAGAACATTAAAGCTAGCATTGGCAAATCTGTAGTGGGAAGATTAAAGCCCCCCCCCTTTTTTAATAAGAAAATAAGATTGTCTCACTGCATTTTTCATGGCATATAAATTCTTTAGCCCTCTATACCTCAGTTGCTCCTAACACCCAAAGCAGAACCTTCCCCTTCTTTAATGGCTTCTAGAAAGTGTAAAGGGTGCTGTTTTACCCACTGCGTGCGAATGTGAACAATGATCACACAGGGAGTTCTTAATAATCTTTTGTACCCTCTGAAAAATGGATTGTGGGATCCCTGGGTGGCGCAGCGGTTTGGCGCCTGCCTTTGGCCCAGGGCGCGATCCTGGAGACCCGGGATCGAATCCCACGTCGGGCTCCCGGTGCATGGAGCCTGCTTCTCCCTCTGCTTGTGTCTCTGCCTCTCTCTCTCTCTCTCTCTATCATAAATAAATAAAAATTAAAAATAATTTAAAAAAGAAAAATGGATTGTAAGCTATATGAGGGAAGAGATTCTGTTGTTAAATATATTTTTATTCTATGCCCCCTCATCCTCAATCACACAGCTCTTGGACATCTCACATATTTAATAAATGATTATTCGACTAGAAATTATGAGTTATCCCCATCGAGCTATCTTCTGAAGATATTAGGAATACCCCACAACTGTTGGCGCATCTTGAACCCTCCAAAACCCTGAAAAGACCCACACAACAAAAGCTATTTCATAAGTGAAAAGTCTCCAAAACTGCCCCCAAAGAGAAGAAAATAGAAACATGCAAAGGGTAAATTAGGAATGAAGTAAACACACACAGCTACTGTCACATCTAAAACAAACACGTAAAAAAAAATAAAATAAAATAAAACAAACACATAAACAAGCAGAGAAAAAAAAAGTCCTCTTGCTCTATTAGCGTGAGAGCCTGTGAATCATTATCAGTCATTGCTCAGCGTTTTGAACTACTGGATTCAAAAATTTTAAGAAGGGTCTGATCGGACCAAACAATCTTTATAAGGGATCCATGGTAAAAATCTCAATATTTATCAAAGTAGATAATGAAATTCTACTATAAGCAAGTTAAGCAGCAGCAAAATTGAACAGAGTAGGTGATGACACATATACACACAATTATAAAACACATGAAAATGCATAGCATATAAAGCTAAACATAACAAGTACCCATTCCATCTTTAGGGAAAAAACAAAAAACAAAAAAACCTGACTTGAATTAAAACAACCTCTGGAGGTAGACTAATGTATATAATAAAAAACGAGTAAGTGTAAGGCGTGGGAAAAGTTCAGACATTCCTTTGGCATATTGAATCAATTAATAGCATGTACAAGGAAACCCTGATTATTTGAAGGAGTGGAGAAAAATGACTTGATTCTTTACAAGTAGTACAGACTATTATTAGTATTCCAGATAGACTGTGTTGTAGAGAGTCCATCATATGCTTTGATCTGTCTGCATCCACAGCTGGAAACTCTGCGCCTGGCTCTGGAAGCAGCACGATCTGACAGTCGTCTCCATCAGGAAAGTGAGTTAATGGTTGCAAATGTTAATCAGTGGATCAAAGCACAAAAGTGGGTGCAATTGGGTTCCTTATAAAAACTAATTTCATTTCCGATCGACCAAAACAATTAAAACATTTATAATTTACTTTTAAGTTTATCCTATACTTCTTATCTATAACTCCCTAATTTGTTCTTTCTTTTCTTTTTCTTTCTTTTCTCTTTTTCTTTCTTCTTTCTTTCTTTCTTTCTTTCTTTCTTTCTTCCTTCCTTCCTTCCTTCCTTCCTTCCTTTCTTTCTTCTTTTTTCTTTCTTCTTTCCTTCCTTCCTTCCTTCCTTCTTTTCCTTCCTTCCTTCTCTTCCTTCCTTCCTTCCTTCCTTCCCTTCCTTCCTTCCTTCCTTCCTTCCTTCCTTCCTTCCTTCCTTCCTTCCTTCCTTTCTTCTTTTTCCTTCCTTCTCTTCCTTCCTTCCTTCCTTCCTTCCTTCCTTCCTTTCCTTTCTTTCTTCTTCTTCTTCCTTCCTTCCTTCCTTCCTTCCTTCCTTCCTTCCTTCCTTCTTTTCCTTCCTTCCTTCCCTTCCTTCCTTCCTTCCTTCCTTCCTTCCTTCCTTCCTTCCTTCTCTTCCTTCCTTCCCTCCTTCCTTCCTTCCTTCTGTTCCTTCCTTCCTCCCTCCCCTTTTCTCCTTTCTTTCACCTTCTCTTTTCCTCGTTTTCTCTCTGAAATTTTGTATATTTTTAGCTTAAAGAGTAATCGGTATTCCAAGTGATCAAATCAGTAAAAAGTTGTTTAAAACATACACAAGATATAATTTAAATATGCATACCACAAATATACTGGCAGGTGTGCCCACATATACATGTCCATTCCCACTACTATTGGAATTTCATTTAAGTGAGAGATAAGAAATTGAACCAGAGATACCGTGCCTGTTTGGATTATCCAGCATCTAACAATGAGAGTGACACTGAAGCAAGCCAAAAATAGCAAACTAACATTTTTGTCTAAATTCTTATGTGTCCAGACATACTTGCACTTTCAGAACTGCCTACAGAGGGGGTTTCTAAAACCTGCTATGATTCTACAATTTTAAAAATGAAATCGTCTGCATAATATTGTCATTATTTAAGTAGTCAATGGGCTGGTTATTACGATGAAAAAATATATTTCATAGTAAAAGGCAAAAAAGTGTTCTAATGGGAATAAAGAGAAGTTGGTAAAAGTCAGAGAATCTGTTTGACAGTTTGAACAGATCAGTTTGAACAGTGAAAGTATCATTTCTTTAAAATTCCCTTAGAACAAAGAAGCTAAGGCCATTATGTGAGGCACCTAACTACAGCATCCACGATGCTAATCAAATTTAAATGACCACATTTCAAGCTGAATGTGTTTAAATTTTTAAGCATTTAAAATTTGTTCATGAAAAATTAAGGGGGCATTAATGCACTTAACCAGTATGCCAGGTTCATAGAAGATAGATCAAGAATTGGACATTGAAAATATTGCTTTCTCTTCCTCTTACTCCTCCTCTTCTAGTTCCTACACTCCTCCCTCCCCGCACCCCGGGCCCAATCTTCCCTAATTGTCTTCACTATGTAGAATTTTGTATTTCCCAAGACTGTTTACTTGCATTGATTCAAATTTGGTAAATATTTTATTTCTTGGAGCAGCAACCCTACCTATACTAGAACCATTGATATTTTTAACCTATAGAGTTTGAAATTTGTCATGTTTGTCAGGCTTGCTTCTTAAGCATGTAGAAGGCAGATCCTATTTTCTAACCGTGATATATTCTGGCACTTTATATAATGGAAACTGTACTTATAATTACTCTTCAGTGTTCATTCTAATGTTCGTGCCAATCTACTTAAATTTTAAAATTAAAATTTTAAATTTAAATATGCATTACTGAAAATAATGTGTTTTAACGTTACTTTCATCATTCCTAATTCCCAAAGCGGTGAAGGTGGAGAATGTAATTATGCCTTGTCTCTCAGACTCTAAGCATCACGATCTGTTAGCTACTACCTAACCAAACTATCCTAGCATTCCAAGGCACTTAAACTCCCAACTGTTTAGAAGCTATCATGTCTAAACACTTGGGGACATTTTTTGCCTCAAAACATTTGTCCTCAGAGTACCTCAAATGTTCTACTAGTACTCATGCAACTTACTATCAATTGTAGATGTATTTTATGCATTCATGCAACTCATTTTATTGTGACTGCTTTGTTACATTTTGGTTTTACTAATAAAATGCCAAGGGTTCAGAGACAGCCTAAATATTTACCTAAGATAGCATTAACTATGCTTAGAAGGTTTTGTTTTGTTTTTTTGTTTGTTTTTTTTCTGCTGAAAATATACATAACTGACTAATACAATTTTCTATTTCAATATGTAAATTCTTTTAGCTTCCCTGGATTCCCACTGGATTTTGATTATTGCTGTTTTTGCTATGGCTCTTAACTATTTTGTGTTATCCTATTATGCTTCTGAGTCATCTTATTTTTGCAATTTTCTCATCATTAGAACCTATATACATTTAATAAAGGAAAGTCTTTTGTCACATTTTGTGGCAATTTTTTGCTTTAGCAGTTCTCTATGAGGACTCTTTCCAAAAGGTTTAGAGTAGCTCCAATTAATTTTAAGCAGCAGATTCTCATTTGGCTTTAATTTTATCAACACAAAGTACATGGAATTTCTGCTATTTTGAGTTTGCATCTGTAAAGATGCATTGTGAGACCTTAATTTTTAAATATATATTAGTGTCAGTTAGCTTTCACCACATAACATGTCACCTCTACATGTAGTGACTTAAAACAACAATCACTTAACTCATGCTTCTGTTGGTCTGTTGGGTATTTATTATTTTCTAGGTGACTTGTATGTGCAGTTAACTGGGAATAGATGGAAAACTGACTAGTGATTGGATGATCTAGAACATGTTTATATGTGAGGTGTTTGGCAGGCAGTTGGCCACGGAGATAAGGACGACTGGGAGACATGCATCTTATTATTATACAAGTTATCCCAGCCTTCTTGGTGTTCCAAGAGCAATAAAAGGTCAGGCCCCAATACAGAAACACTTTGCAAGCATCTGTTTGCATCATACCTGATAATATAACATTAGCCAAAGCAATTCAGAAGGCTAGCAAATACACAAAGGATGAAAAAGTAGGCCTCTTGATAGGAGGGGAGAAAAATGTATGGCATTTTTGTAAACAGTCCCACATAACTAGAGTTCAGTGTCAATCCTTACCCTATTCTGTGACCTCAGGCAGGCATTTGCTGCTCTGCTTTTCTGCCTCTCCTATAAAATGAGGTGTTGGATTATATGAAGTTCAAGTCTTTCTACTTCCTTCGTTTAAAAGAAATTATTTCAAAGAAACATTGGAAATCAATAATTACCATAGTGATTGTTTTTTATTTCGTTTGTCATAAGTTTGGACATATAAAGGTTTGCAGTGAATTAATAAATTAACTTTTTTGAAAATTCAAGTTCATTTTTAGGAAATACAAATTTTAAATAGATTAGAAAATTTGCTCACTTTTTATTTATTTGACTTGAAAGCAGTTGAAAAAATTTCAATTGGTAATACTTTTTTTATAGCGACTAAAAATAAGTACTTAGAATTTCAGTGTCTTATATTAATTCATATTCAAATAGTTGTCTATCAGAACAGATAATGTTCTCTCAATGAATTATAATTTATCCATTTAAAAAGTAGCATATCAGGGCATGCAGGTGGCTCTTTAGTCAAGTGTCTGCCTTCTGCTCAGGTCATGATCTCAGGGTCCTCGATCAAGCCCCACATGGGGCTCCCTGCTCAGTGGGGAATCTACTTTTCCCTCTCCCTCTGCTCCTTCCCTGCACACTACCCTCTCTCTTCTCTTCAATAAATAAGTACAATTAAAAAAATAGAAATTACTATATCAATGTATATTATATATTATTTAACTTAGGTCAGGATGTGTACTTTTCTGAATTAGCAGATTGAATTCATTCTTTTTGCCATTAGAAAACATCTTTAGTCTTGAGGGTTAGGGACATTCACTTTCACTGTCTTTCAAAGTGTGCAGACAGAGAGAAGAAAAAAGGAAGATACATTTTGTTGTCTGATTATTGATTTCAAAATGCAAGAAAGCCAAACTTTAGAGAAGCTGCAAAAACAACTTGCTAAACTTTTTCTCATTGCATCTCTTTAATCCTTTCCTTACTCAAAGTTCCTTACTAAGACTAAGCTTGCACCCTCTCTCACCACCTCTGGCCAGCACCACACTACTGAGTATCCTAGTGTCCTTGAGATTTAATTTGGAACTAACTACATCTCTTTATTCCTCACACACAAGCTCGATCTCTTGCCAAAATTTGAATGAATGAGCCACATGGTTTGGAATCACCAAACTTTTGGTTTGGTTTGAATGTTTGAATGGTTTGAATGTTAGCTTTGTAGCTTAATGAATATAATTAGACAATTCAGTCAGTATCTCTAACCTCAATTTTTCCAATTACAATAGAATTGATGGTACCTTTTTTTAGTAGGGTCATTAGAATATTAAATGAAATTATTCTTAGCAAAATTCCAAAGGAAGCATTCAATAAATTGGAAGTGGTTATTCCCTCACAAGAATGAGCCATTCTCCTGGGAAATTGTTTCTAAACCTCCTGTATCTTGTGTGATTTGATTTTGTTGACTAAATAGTTAAATGACTCTAGCCTATATTTTTGTAATCTGTACCACTCTTAAGACGAATCATTTGGGATCCCTGGGTGGTGCAGCGGTTTGGCGCCTGCCTTTGGCTCAGGGCGCGATCCTGGAGACCCGGGATCGAGTCCCATGTCGGGCTTTCAGTGCATGGAGCCTGCTTCTCCCTCTGCCTGTGTTTCTGCCTCTCTGCCTCTCTCTCTCTCTCTCTCTCTCTCTCTCTCTCTCTCCCTGTGTGTGTGTGACTATCATAAATAAAAAAAAAAGACGAATCATTTACTAAAGACTCTTAACAGAGTGGTAAATCAAAATAAATAGATCATTGTCTTTATATTAACTTACGTCACTAATATTCAAGTAATTTTTATTTCATATTTCTTAGTACATATTATTAACTGATAATAATACTATAAATGCAATAAAGACAGAACATTGTTATTTTTTGATAGTTTTCCCCTAAAATGACTTTAGTATTCGTTATGTTTTCTATCAGCATTTCTAGAGTTCTGAGTGATCAAGTGTTAAAATTAATGGCATTGTCTGTCAGAATAAAACCATACCTATAATTAAGCTTCTCATATTTGCTCTATTGTGGAACCTTTTAGGGAAAGCATTTGTCAATTTGGGGTAAAAGGAATTGCATTGCAGACAATACCAACTGTGAATGGAAACCTTGTCACATGAAAAGGACTCTGTTTGACTGAACCAGGTGGGACACCCAGCCACACTTTCAGGACACACTTTATTCCAAGTATACCTCTTCCTGAACTTCCTGAACTTTGTTCTCCAGAATCATCTTGTTCATCCCAGGGGCATGAACTCAAGTCCCAAAATAGTAAGTGAAAAGTTTTGGTTAGCCTTTCATAAGCCTTTTTCCTTTTTTTTGTTTCCCAACCCCCCTTCTCTTCCCTTTCTCCTCCCTTTCTCCTTTCTTTCTTTTAAAATATGGACACAAAATATCCCTTATTATATTATTTGACAATGTAGGAACATTCCCTGGATTCAATTTTAGATTGTATGTTCCTCAAATATTTTTCTTTTGCTGAGTTGTTGCATAGAGACAACTTCAGCAGCATTTTAAGCAAAGCAATATGAACTTATTAAGTGGAAATATTTATGTCTTAATTCAGCTACACCAAATTTCACCAGCCCATATTATTGCAATCTGCCTGCTGAGTCACAAAGAAACAATGTCATTGGGAACCCCGGCTACTACACTGACAAACCAAATGTGGAATCAGAGTTGATTCTGTGAATAATCTTTGGGAAGTTCTGAATCCATTAGGAGACATGTTCCTTTGCCATATGCTAGAGAATTTATAGACCTTTTTGACATTCTTGTAATGCAGAAAACTGACAAGCAGTTGTGTAGCCTAGATCATCCTTCAAAAGTCCTTATCAATATCAAGACTTTCATGATGGCACATGTTCCTTTTGGGCTACTAGATCAAAACAAAAGACTGTTTTCTTTCCCATGGAATCTTGATTTTTGTTATGACATGAAAAGAAATTATAGAATAATAAAAAAAATTAGAAAGAAAGAAGTTAATTCATCAAGCATACTAAAAAACATTTGAAAGAAAGAAGTGGTATTAGTTAATTCATCAAGCATAGTAAAAAACATTTGATATAAATACTACTTCCCCTTTTTTATCCTTGTATAAGGAACAATTCCTTTTAACTGAAGAGTATATTACTAAATTCATATGGTATATTTGACCTTAATAGCATATTTGTTTCTGTATAAGTGTTCTATTGTTACAGTTTAATATGTTTACTACATAAGTAGCTAGCATAAGACCTCTATTTTTCCTGAGAGCCAGCAAAAGTAAACAGCTTTGTTATATTTCAAATTCCTTACTTTAGTTTTACCAATATTTGTAAACTTCTCATGGAAAAAATATATTTAGTAAAATTTTGGGAAAAGTAAGCTGCATCTTTATGGCTTTTGTAATTATTAAAAACACAGAATGATTATTTCTGTTTCTTCCAAGAAACTTTACATTACCTATGAGGGTATGGGAATTACAAACATTCCTATTGGCAAGTGAAATTGTTTTTAATATATAAAACATGTGCAAATGTCTGTTATTCTCAGAATACTTCTGAGAAATATGCAAATGCCTTGTGTATCAAAATATTAAGGTTGTCCATTTTACCCCTATTTCCCAAATGCCTGCTTATTTTCTTTCATGTGTGGGTAATATTATAAACCTTGGTTTGTTATCAAATTAAATTAAGATCAGAGTTAATTCCCCCTTGTTTCATATTCAGAATCCTATTATGGTATGTTCAAATTTAAGGGCTTCATATTCAAGGATACAAACTGAAATGTATATGATCCATTTAAGATTTTATCTTTTTCAGAAAATGCATTTTAAAATTTAGCACTTGATTAGATGAATGAATAATTGCATTTACTCACTTGTGTAGTTCATATATCCATATAATTCTTCGTAAAAACCAGTTGTATTTTATACATGTTATATGCTAATCTTACATATACCATATTTGAGTTTTGCACTGATGATTACAATCTTTAATTTAAAAAAAAACTAATCATATTTCATTATAATCCCAGGGGTTGAAACAAAACGGATTCTAATATGAACGCTTTAAAGAGTATTTTTTTTCTATCAAAACTAGCAGGAAAGTGATCATTTCAAGCACATAGTCATTAAGGTATACTTGGTTAATTTCTTCTCAGCTCCTTTTAACACACATGAAAATTTATGTTTGACAAACAATGACAATCAAATCGAATTATTATTTGATCCTTTGCTTAACTGCTATGTATGTAAATGACTCATTGATCTGACTGCAGTGACCTGCTTCATAACATGTCTTTTCTATGGTTTTAGCTTTCAGAATCTATTTAATTTTTAGTACACAGCATACTGAACGACAATTTTCACATTTACTATCTACTCACTTCTTACCACCTATTGCGAAGTCAATATGAACAACCACAATTTTATTTATTAGTCAGAGACAGTGACACTCAGAGAAGATAAGAGGAACTGAGGTTAAATAAGGAGCCATAAAATGGACTCGAACCATGAATGTTGCAGAAAACCATGGGATAAATGGGTAAAATTGGGCATTGCATAGGAAACAAAAACACTTCTATGAATATGAAAGATGGAAAAAGACTAGTAAATAAAACTAATATAATTGTCCAATATGAATGGAGCACTGAAAGCATAAAATCAACATATGAGAGGAACCAGGAAGAAAGGGTCATTGGCCCTTCAAGATTTGATTGATGGTATTAAAATACATAAAGTGTGTGTGTGTGAAGTCTTTTTTTAATCTTTCTCTTTTTCTCATTCTTCCTGTCTCTATGTGTGTGTCTCCTCTCTTTTTATCTATTTTCTATCTATCATCGACTGCATATCTGCCCATCCAACTATTACTTACCTACTGACACCTTCCTTTGTCACACAATTATTTATTACCATTTTTCCACTTCTTATCCCTGTTTCCTTAATAACAAATAATGAATAGACTGGTGTATAAAAGGGCTAAAGGTGGAAAGAGTTGATGTTGCAGTCTTGGAAATTGAAAACAAGATCATAAGCATCTGAGTAATAGAGGGAATGAATGTTAATTTTGCAAATGGAATCATAAATTCCATTCAGTGTGAAGCAAATTGGAAAAAATGTAGTACTTTTAATGGCTTAACCAGCTGTGAATTGAAGGACATGCAATACACATGGAATTTATTTTTTATATTTTTTTCAGCATATGCAAGGACTTAGTTCCCCATCATCACTCATGGCAGTTGTTCAGCTAATTTTTGGCAGGTTGTAGAAACAATGTCTCGATAGTCACCAAGTGGCTCATTTCATTTATATAATGAACACCATTTAGCATTCAAAAATAAAAATACATATCAAATGGATTGCAAAAATACAAAAAGAGCACAATGAAATGGGAAGCCACTAAATTACTATCCACCAGCTTTTCCATTTTATTGCCCATGTGAACTAAATTGAACAATTCCAGATGTTTAAGGGCTTCTGATAGATACGAGATAATCTTCCTCTCTATCATTCTCTCTAGTCAATTAGTTCCTCATTTTCTAGAATCGCTACTACTTGTAGAAGAAAGAAAGGACTGGTTCACTGTAGCTTGCAAGGCTACCAAAGTCCACATTCTGACCTATTGACAATTTTTTCCACTTGGTCTTTTTACCAGTTTTTAGTAAAATGACCCCTATTTAAGGTGACAGAACCCAAGGTCTCAATTACAAAATACTTCAGAAAATATTTTTTAGGCATGAGTTCTCTTGGCATTTGACTAACTTTTTTTTTTTTTACTTCTGTGTGTATAACTACACACTTAAAGCATTTTTGTTTATTTACTTGCCAGTTTTGGTGAGAGGGAATGCCTGTGTTATTGGGTTCTAGTGACCTCAATCAAAAACATCATTCTTTTCAATGTATTTGGGTAGCTGGGCCTCAAAAAGAAATGTTCCAGCTTTCTAACCTGAATACTTTTTAATCTGTGGTTAGAGTACTTACTTGGTTTTCTAATTTTCTTGTCATGATTTTTTAGAATTTCCATTGCTTTGATGACTACTCTGGGATACGCAAAAGTCATTTGTTGTATTTTTAAACATATGTGCCCAAACTATTACATATTGATAACATAAAATTAAAAATTTCATTTTCAGATGATATTGACATAGATAGCTTCTTTTTGTCCATACGAAAAGAGAAAAATCCATCCAAAGTAAAGGTGATAATCCCTACTTTTTAATTATTTGTATTAATGCTTATAGTTTGGAAATATACATTGAAATAAGTAATTTCTTCCTAATTTAAATGTATGTTTTATTAAATCTTGAAAATAAGATTTATATGCATTTTAATGCTTGCTCATCAAAGTAGGTAACTAGTATGGAGAGAACTAAATTTTAGAAAATATACAGCTTATATACTAACTTTTCTCCCAAGCTCTACTTAGATATATTTCCTAATGCAATAAATGGAAGAAATAAAATTATATTGATAAACTAATGGTAGCCTAGCTCCCATAGTAATCTTAAGGGAGGGAACTTCTTTCTTCTTTCTTTCTTTCTTTCTTTCCTTCTTTCTTTCTTTCTTTCTTTCTTTTTCTTCTTTCTTCTTTCTTTCTTTCTTCTTTTTCTTTCTTTCTCTTTCTTTCTTTTTCTTTTTCCTTTCTTCTTTCTTCCTTTCTTTCTCTTTCTTTCTTTTCTTTCTTTCTTTCTTTCTTTCTTTCTTTCTTTCTTTCTTTCTTTCTTTCTTTCTTTCTTTCTTCTTTCTTTCTTTCCATTTGAGATAGAGAGTGTGAAAGAGAGCACAAAATGAGGGCAGAGGGAGAGGGAGAAGCAGGCTTCCCGCTGAGCAGGGAGCCTAACCTGGGGCATCATCCCAGATTACTGGGATCATGACCAGAGCTGAAGGCAGATGCTTAAGCAGCTAAGCCACCCAGGCAACCTAGAATTCATCATTTAAATACTTAATTATAGGACACCTGAGTGGCTCAGTTGGTTAGGCGTCTGTCTTCAGCTCTGGTCATGATCCCAGTATCCTGGGATGAAGCCCCAGGTTGGGCTTCCTGCCCAGCGGGAAGCCTGCTTCTCCCTCTGCCACTCCCCCTACTTGTGCTTTCTCTTCCTCTCTCCAATAAACAAATAAAATCTTTTAAAAATAACCTAATTATAGATTTTGTTGTTTTTATATTTGCAAATTATAACAATGATTAGTGCCATGATTAATATTTTTTAAAGATTTATTTATTCATTTTATATATATATATATATATATATATATATATATATATATATACACAGAGAGAGAGAGAGAGAGAGAGAGAGAGAGAGAGGCAGAGACATAGGCAGAGGGAGAAGCGGGCTCCCCACAGGGAGCCTGATGCAGGATTGATCCCAGATTCAGGGATAATGCCCCAAAGTGGAAGGCAGACACTCAACTGCTGAGCCACCCAGGCATCCCAACCATTAACATTTTTTTAAGATAGTAAATATAAACTTAAACAAATCTAAACAAACTGTTGAAGGTTTTATACTTTATAAGTGGTGAAATCTGACTTTCCCAAGGGTGATAACAAATTCACACACAAAAAAATAATAAATAGTAATGGAAAAAGAAAGGACCGGGAGAGAGAGATTTCGGGAGACACAAATTGGATAGCCATTTAATTTTTCATTAAAATCAGGATACTTTTGAGAATAAAAAGGAAAGCCATTAGTAATTACATAGGGACCCAGATATAAACTGGGAAAACTAGGATGTATTCTAACTTTAGGCATAAGAGAGCCAAGAGAGACAAGACATGCCATGGTTTGAATTTAAACAAGGTCAAAAGAAAACACTTCTGTCTTGATCAATTAAGTAATTAATTTGTCATTCTTCATACAAACAAAATATATTTATTGAGAGTTTACCATGAACTAGACAGTTTACTAGTCATAGTGGTTTTTAACAGTGATTAAGAAATAAATGGTTTTTATCTCTTTTGGAGAGCTTTCAGGCAAATGGGAGGAATAGACAAAGACAAGTAAGAAAATGAGTAAATAATTATTTAAAAAAGATACCTACTATGAAAGAATGATGTGTACTTACACATTTCTCTTTAAAGAGAGACAATTAAGCTTTTTGTATCCTAGTGTCAGTGTATCATTGGACAAATCTGGGGTGGAGGCAGGTAGGGGAGAAAATCTTCCTGTTTGAAATGTGCTATTTGGCTGACAGCAATTCTCAGAGAAGCAGGTGGCCATGATTTGTTATGAGATGTTTTTTGCCAACATGGGATGGTTCCACTATGTGAAATATAAAGGAGATACTTTCAGGGAAAGTAGAAAGCAAATGCATACAAAAATACAAATTTTTTTTTTTTGCAGATCATGGGGCCTATGAACTGGGGTAGGGGGCAGGAGGCAGGAGGCAGGCATGCAGTGGAGATAAGTCAAAAAATGAGTCTAGAGGCAAGCAGGAGCCAAATCATGCAGGATCTGTATAGAACATGAGAAGCTAATGAGTTTGATTTTCAAGACTGTCATATGCTAGAGTTAAGGAAAATCAGTGTCATGATTTGATACAAATTTCAAAAAAAAATTTTTGGCTTCATTCTTCATCTTTTTGCATCAGCCTGCAACTCCATTAACATCCTACAATATATCTAGATTTTAAAAAATAATAAACATGTTTAGGCACTGGTATAATTTTTTTCCTCTTCCTTCATATCCCTCCTTTATTTTTATTACGGAAGTAAGAAACCACGTTAAGAATATAAGCCTGGCCAGACCACAAATGTCCAACTTTCTTGTAACACATTTGTTTTAAATCAGTAGCTGGGTGGTATTTTCCTTATTTTAGTCAATGTGAAGTGATTAAAAAAGATTTTTTTTAAAAAAAGGATTGTTTATAGATCTGACTACTAGAAAAAAAAATGTGGTAGGCAAACCTCTAAGATAGTTTCCAATAAATCTTAGTTCCCAAGACTCATGTCTTTGGGCAGCCTGTTCCCCTAAATGATGGACTGATCCTAGCAACAGATAGAATATGGTAAGTTGATGCTGTGTAAGTTCTATGATTAGCCTATGCAGGATTGTACCTAATATTGCTAGCAGATTCTCCATATTGCTTTCTTGGCTTGAGCACTCTGACCAAACAACCTATTATTTGAAGAGATCTATGTGGCAAGTAACAGAGAGAGGCCTCTAACCAATAATCAGTAGGGAACTAAATTCTGCCAACAACCACTGAGCTTGGAATTAAATCCTTCACCAGTCAAACCTTCAGATGAGACTCTTGTCTGACACCTGGATTGCCATCTTGTGAGAGGCCCTCAGGCAGAGTACCTTTTAAAATCATACCCAGATGATTGTAAGGTAAGAAATGTGTGCTGTTTTGAGTTAACTTTTGTGGCAATTTGTTTTTTGTGTAAATAAGTAATTAATACACAGTGAAGTATAGTTTTACTCTCTTAAACAGGGATTGTGGGCTTTAAAAAATCTCTCTCTGCATTGTAGGATTTACAAACCCAATAGGTGGCCTAACACATTATCATTAAAGCACTGGAGGTCAGGAATTGAGTTTGAAAAAGAAGGCAGAGATATTTAAACATTAGTTACCTTCAAATAATGAAAAATTAATGGTTTCATGTTTCTTATTAAGGAAAGTATGTATTATTTTGTTCAGCACTTTTAAGACTCAGTTTGAAGCATGTTTGTCAGTAAGGTATCAATTATTTCATATCTCTTCTGAAATTCAATGAATATTTTTCTCACTGGCTTTATTAGATTAGATTCTCTAGAAGCTGTGGCTAAAACTAGGATTCTTGTTCAAGTATTTTATCAAGGGAGAGCTTTCAGAAGAAGAGTAAGAGAAGCAAGATAAGCCGGGGAATGAGCTAAACAAAGACATTGTCTCAGTTGGAGATTAACTGGACCCTAAGCCCATGGAATTTCTGGAACACAACTATACCAGAGAGTGAGTTCCTCTCTTGATGGAGTGACTCAGTCTTTTGTATCCTACTGACAGTTAGTTATTAAAGTAAGGGGAGCATAGCCTCCATGTAGTGGAAGTTCTCAGTTGGGTGAGGGCAATTTTCAGAGAAAGCAGTTCTAAGATGTTATTAGCCAACACTCATAGCAGCTGGGGAATAGGTGCTCCCCAACTAAAGGCTGGGGCACCAAACAGCAACTACTGTAAGGATTTTATATACTGATTCTTTTTTCCCCCTTTTCAGATGTACTGGGGAAATGGACACCTGCAACATTTTTCGTCATGACACTTCATAAAAGTGTCATGTCTATAAAATCTAACTTTAGCATGCTAAAGGTTTTGAAGGTAGGTATAATTTCTTTTTAGGTATATGAAATCATTCAATAAGTATTCACCGAGGATCTTCTATACAAGAACCAACTATTGAATATTTCAAATAATGCAGAGATGTCTTTTTCTTAAGCATTTTATAATTCAGCTGTAAGGAAAAGAGACTTTAAGTTACTAATTTGGCAAATAACCGGATATTAAATCAATATTTGATAAAAATTCAGTAGGTTTTCATTTATAGTAAGTTTATTAAAAAGATTTTGAAAAAAATCTTCAGATGTTCACCAGTGGACACAAATTGTTTTGATTATAATATTTTTAATATGTATAAACATAAAGCTAGATCCCACTTACATATGTTGATTAAAATGTAGTTGCAATAGTTTTGAAAATGGTCATAATCCAGAATATGCTTATATTAACTTAAAATCATTGTTAAATGAAATCACAACAAAATCATAGAGCTTTCATCACCCAAAGCTTATCTCAACTCCTAGCAGGCTGTAATACCAAATACAGAAAAAGTTGTTTTACTGCCAAAGAAGTAAATAAAATAAAAATTCAGAAAAAGGAAAAAAGTCACAGATAAGTTAGATTGTGTTATAGATGAAAAAATAGGGCATTTTAGATTTATTGAAGAGAAAGGAGAGGGTATAATCCAGGAAAAAATACCAGATTTGGAGACAGGAATAAATGCATTTTGGCAAAATTTAGATCATTTTAATAGTGACTTTGGTTTCAAGATTGTGTATCTATGATTATGGAATCTGAAAGTAATAGTATATAAGATTGTACATGGTTTTGCACACAGTACACTATGCAAATTTATATGAACTAATATAAATCAATATATACACCTACATGTTTACTGAAATTTTTGTATTTGTATGATCTTAGGTAATAACATTTGCCTACTATGTTTGCTCTGAGTATGATAGTCCATTGAGTTTACATGTGCTTTCTCTTTTGAAAATTCTAGGCTGGCTACCGATAAGCTACAATCCTAAATGTTTCTGGATTTTCACTCTTTAGAAAATGCATTCAATTTTTTCCCACTTTTGACACTGACATTAGGTCAGCCCACCTCTGAAAGCATTGTGTTGAAATGGCTGTCTTCATATATTCCTCATTGTTGTTCTTTGGTAAAATTGTCACTTGAGGGTCAAATTAGAGCTCATTCAACCAGAGCCATAGCAGTGACAGTAATCAGCCTCAGGTCATTTCTTCCTCTTGAGAATTTTCAGGGCAGACACTTGTAGTTCATTTCCTACTTTTACAAAGCATTACTGTCTTATTGGTTGCATTGTGTAATGAATTTGAGTTTGGGTTTACAATTTTATAAATTTATAGTTTCTGATTGTCAGTATTTATTTGGTTTTCATCCTTGACCTCAGATTTTCTTTTTTACAAAAATTTTATCCTTTTTTAATGGTTTCCAATGTTAAATTTTATTGGATCAATTCACTAACCAACTCATAGCATATCATTTTTGTTCATATATCTTCCTAAACCTAGGAAAAATTTCTCCTGAAATTTACCATCAAGGCACGTATGCTAGTCTTCCACGTGATGCTAGAATAATCATCATTTTGTGTATATTTTATAATAGTAAGAGCTAAGGGACCCTGAAAAGTCATAAACACAGTCCTTTGAAAGAGATCTGTGAAATAGATCAGTGAAAGAGACGAACCTGCTGAGTTCAAAAAGTTAATTTGTTTTCAGATCTTTCTCTTTTCATGAAGATCAGGAAACTATATTTTAAAAATTAAAAAAAATTAACTACAGAGAATCTTTTTTAAGGAACATAATTTTCAAAACTTTAATCTCATGTATACTTTCCTTTTTAAAATTTGCACACAATTGTGCTGTTTTAAGTCTTTGATAGGCATTAAAACAAATAAATATCTATTAATAAGGGCAGAATTCACCAACATGAGATTAGATGTTTTTTAGACATTTGAAATTCTGAATGTGTATAGACAAATCTCATGATTTTAGTTCAATGGATTGCAGAATTGATCTTTGAAATTTACTTTTTTTGGAATTTAGTTCTGGCAATAGCACTGAACATATTTAAATGATCGCAATTGAGTTCCTGAAAATGATAATTAATAATCTATAGTTTATTAATCTATAAATATTTAAGAAACTACAGTATCTGTCTTAGTGGAATGAATAAAAACTAGATTACAATTATCTATGAACCATTTACTATATCCCTCTTTGATCCTGGCTTCATATCCCACACAACTCAACAGAGAGAAAATAGCTGACCACGTTTTCAGGATACTACCCTGCACTGTAGCCACCAAAACTTCAGATCAATCTCAAGGTTAAGTTTGAAGAAACAAAGCAGATGATGAAGTAGCAAATCATTAGGTAAAGTCACACTAGATAGAGGGACCATGTTTTTCTCAGTACCCTACAAGTATCAAAAATGTAAGAAGCTTAAATCACAATTCATTGCTTTCAACTCCTTAAACCTACTACAATCCCATCTTAACTAATCCAAGGCACTATTTAAAAGAGCTTTTCAATTTTCTCTTGCTCTAGACCCAGATGTCATTCATCACTAATTCTTACTGACTTACCTCCTCCTAAATACACATCCAGTGTATTCTCCTTCCCCACTCCTGCTATCTCCCACTTCATGTCAACACTTTACCATCTTTTGCCTGAATCACTGGGTTATGAACTCACTGCTTCTAGCTAGTTCTTTCTGAAAAGCAAATATGACTATAACATTCCAGTTGTTAAAGCATTCCAATGATCTCCCATCATTTCTCAAATAAATACCAAACTCCATAGGATGGGAAAATCTATAACTTACCTATAATATAAATCTTCCTTATTTTCCTGCACTATGCTTAATGGCTTAGTAACACAGAGCTCTTGACCTCTTCACAAGTATTATTCCTTGCCTTTATTTGTATTTTCTCCCATATATAGAATTTCTGTTTAATACCTTTTGCTTAGTTACTGCTTAGTAAGAGGCATCTTTGCTGCCAGAAACCTTCCCCTCATCCTTGGTTAGTCCTGTTTCCCCTATCACCCCTTGTCTTTCTTAACACTCATCATACTTTTTTTTTTTAAATTATCAGTTTAGCCATTTGTCTGGAGTCCTTGAGTGAAGAAATTATGTAATAATCATTACTCTTTAAAGCTAGTTCAGGGAAGCTGGTGGCTCAGTGGTTTAGAGCTCCCTTACAGCCCAGGACATGATCCTGGGGACCTGCAATCGAGACCCACATCAGGCTCCCTGCCTCTCTATCTCTCTGTCTCTCAGGAATAAATAAATAAAATCTTTAGAAAAAATGCTAGTTCATAGCCCTATATCTGATACACATACATAAAATGACTGGTTGAACCAAAACTTAACACAACTATTGTTATTGTTATTTTCGAAGTCTTACATGCTTCTTCTACATGTATTTTATTTTGAGTAATTAGTGCTAAATTTGCTTGAATTACAATGAGAAGTAAATAAATGATGCATGAATTATGAAATGTTATTATTACACTATTGAGTGAATAGTTCATATTTTCCTTTTGAAATGTCATGTCACATAACCTATCCCATATCTATCAATCAGCCCAATGATTTAGAGTTTAGCTTTAGGTTTCGTTTTTTTTAGACTGTAAGCTCCACATGCAGGAGGGGTAGTGTGTATCTTATATATAGCTTTATCTCTAGTGTCTACAAGTGAACCTGACATGTGATTTTAGCTCAGTCATTATTTGTTAATTGTGTTAAGTTTATTATAATAATAGAATTGAGAAATACTGATAGTCCATATGTTAATATTTCCTTTTGATTTGCTGAATGTATGTTGCTTCTCCTTCTAATGTACAGAGCAAAGGCACCTTTCTCTGGAGAAAAAATACAACACATAATTTTTTGCATTCTGGGTTTTCTCATTCTACTTAGAAAAATCTGTTGTCTAGACTCTTGTTTCACATATATCCTTAACTTTTAATTTTATCTATTGCTCTTAATTTGCATATTCAGCCTGTCAAGATAAATGGAAACTGTGCACAGAAGGTGGGAAAATAAAAAACAAACAAAAAAAGGTAAGTAAAAGGTAAATTTTTTAAAAAGTTGTATCATCAAATTTAAGACATTCTTTGGTGAACAGAACTTTCCAAGTTCCTTAGGAGACTCCCAAATTTGACAATGGTTATGTATTTCTGATCGGAAAGGATGCTTGTTAGATAATTGAGTGAATCTATATGTAGTTATTATTTCTGTATGTGATTTTAAACAGGTGAATATCTAAGATGATTGTAATGTTCCTACAAACAATCAACATTAGTTTTCCAAAGGCTTTTTCAATGAAATTTTCCTTAGGAATAAAAGTTTTAGACAGCAAGAACCTTAGCCTACATTTCACTGTCTCATTCAAGATTTCGCGTATAGGACATTCAAAAACATCACTCTCCAATTCAAACTTGTAAACGGAGCTAGATGCATGTAGTAGATGTATGACTTCTGATTTCCTATAATTTCTGTCCTTTTTTTAGTAGCAAAGTCATCATGTATTAATCTATAACAAATTCCGGGAGTTTTGTTTGGCCGATTTAAAAGCATTTTCTTCCAAACTCTTATAAAAATAGAGACTATAAATTGGTTAGCATGGATTGCCCATGGCAGCACATTTTTTTTAATGAAAATTTTCATTATCAATGGATTTTATGCAGAGCCTTTAGAGGTTGTTCAAATCGCCAGCAGTCAATTTAACCATGCTAATCTTTATACCTGAGGGCCTAATTCTTAGAAAAGCTTTTGGCATGTTTTCATAGACTACTCATAATAATTATATGGATGAACCGTGGATTCTAGTTGTCTGTATTATAATCACCTCATTTTATGTTTTGGAAAATGGAAAGAAAAGTCACTTTCCCTCAATTACACACCATGTACCCACACACAAATAGCCATAATCTTCTGGAAGAAGGTTCTAAGCATCCATCTAAAATGAACAAACATTTCTTTGTGAAGATAATATTAAAAATGGAGTGTGTATACATTTGAACTGAGCTAGTACAGCTATAAACATGTGTTCTATTTAACCATTTTACACAATTGTTTACAGTTTTGCAAGACATACATAGTTACCATGGCAACAAATCAGAATAAGCATGGTATAAAACTTATTCTCGTCCAGCAAAGAAAGCCACTCTAACAAAGTGTGTGACACATTATAGTTTGAAGTTGAATTTTTATCTTCCTTTTCCAAAAATTTTGTTCCATAAATCATGACTGGTCTGTTGAAATTTATTATCTTGTAAAGAAAATATAATCCAATGGTCAAGTAGTCTAACCCAAAAGAATACTACTAACACACTCTATACACATAATTCCACAGATTTCTGGGGCTGCTTCCAGGAAAAAGTTGTTATAATCTATATGGTTGTGTTTTATCTTATCATTCTCTAATTCTTACAATAGAAATTTCAGTTCACTTCTAGTCTAAGTTCATGATTCAGTATCTTTAATATGCTTACTCTAGTTGTCTGTATTATAATAACCTCATTTTACATGCAAAATAGATTTATCATTTAATCCTTTATACCTATAAAATGCTATTAGGTGCTTAGTTTGTCCCAAGTACTATTCAAGGAATAGAAAATTCAAAAGAAAACAAAACTATTTACTCTTGAAAAAGTAAGGACCTGGTATACCCTTTTTTTTTTGTCTCTTTTATAAAATAAGATACATCATCTTGGAGATGTTTCTTTTTAAATTTTTTTATCATCAATGCATATTTCATGTTAATACACATTTCTAAATATTTACTTAGGCATATTTATTTAAGTGTACACTCCTTATTTGATTAATAATTCATGATAGATTACCTTTGGAGATAATAGAACAAGTGTATTTACTTTAATGGGACCTAGAAAATACTTAGTTGTGGATAATGTGTCAGTTAATCACACTAATGTAACAAAACATTATTTTCATTTAAAGTCTACAAAGCACAGCACCAACCAAAGATGTGTAAACCATAATTTCTGACCACAGAATTTTACAAGAAAGCAGAAAGTATAAAATAATATGTATTGAAAACAGTATTAGTAGAATGGTGCATATGTGCTATTGGTTTGGGAAAAAAAGGAAGGACTTTTTCTCCCGAGAGATGTAATCATGGAAAGCAACATAACTTGGAGGTGCTATTGTCCTGAATATCCAAAAGCATGTAGGGTTTGATTGCTCAGTGGTCTGTAACTCTAGCAGGACATTAGAATCAATTAGCGAACCTAATAAAAGATTCCCTAAGACCTACCCCACAGCAATGAAATAATGAAATAAAGTCTGGGGCCCACAAAAAGGCAGTTTTTAAGGTCCCCAGTTAACTCCGATAATCAGCCCACTTTGAAAACCACTGAGGGAAACATAGAAAGTAAACATATTCTGGGAGAAACAATATTTGCAAAGAATAGAGAGGAAAATAAATACAACCCAGTGTAATAGAAAGTTCCCAATGAAATATTCAGAATACCCTAAGAAAAGGAAGTTGAATTAATTTGGACGCCGAAGGTAAGGTCCTAAAACAAATTTACTCAAAAGACAATAGATTTTAATGGAAGTTACAAATAACAAAGGGAAGAGAAAGAAGGAGGAGAAAGAAAAAAAGGAAAATTAATTATATTTCATACATTAATTATTATCATACATAATGTTTGCTTGCCATTTTGTGTTTTACATAGTATATTGGATTCTAGTGAAGTACTATTTTTTCTCAGGCTTTTGTGTTGAACACTATCATGACAATTAATAAATACTCTTTTTTATAATTTCATAGCATCCAATCCAATGACTGATTTTGATTCAACTACACCATATTCTAAATATATAAAGTGCTAATATTCTTAAGGAAAATAACTCTTTCATAAGATGTACCTTAGAGGTATCTTAACTGGCTCTTAAAATTTTACAGTTTGACATCTCAATAAATTGGCCAGATATATTGGACATTTTTTATATTCATAGCTTGTCTTTGTTTAGAGTTCTCCTAAAATAGACTAGAATAGCTATGCAGCTTGGCCCTCTTAGAGAGAAAGCAATGACCTCTCCCTTGAGAGCCTCTTAGCAAAGCTCCATTCTGATCAAGAGTCACTTAGTGACTAGTTAACATACAGCCTATTTCCTGCTGAATACTGGTTTGTATTTTTTTTTCCTTTTGTGGATGTGAAATATTCAGTGTGATAGGTATCATCTCGTTCTGATACTAAAAAGGATATTTGGTGCAAGTATGTGAAACATCCAATGTCCTAATAATCCTCCATGAAGTTAACCTGATTTTCAGGGATATACTCATTTGCTAAGGAAATTTAAATTTTTTAATATCATATGCATGATGTTGCATTACTTTTGATTTAAAAATCTTAATTTTGCTACTGTGGTTACTCTTTGTTTAAAAAGTTGGCTTAGAGTAACACATATGAGAGAAAACAATACTTGAATACTGCATTTTCTAAAATCGTGCTAATCCAAATTTGGTGATTATAAGTGTTCTTAATATGTTATATACACATATACTACATATATGTATATATAAATATATGCATACATTATACACACAACATATTATATATACACACTACACATGTATGCATATGAATGTGTGTATGTATATATATATATACATTCAATAAGATAGACTTTTTTAAAAAATTTATTTATTTATGTATTCATGAGAGACACAGAGAGGTAGAGACACAGGCAGAGGGAGAAGCAGGCTCCATGCAGGGAGCCCTATGTGGGACTCGACCCCAGACTCCAGGATCACGTCCTGAGCTGAAGGCAGACGCTTAACGATGAGCCACCCAGGAGTCCCAGTAAGATAGGCTTTTAAAAGAACTTGTGAAATGAGTAACACATCCTCTTTAAGTTCAAGTTATTTACACTGTTTTCAGTTCCTTTGCTGTGTCATTAATTTGAGTGTTAAAAACTGTGAAAAGAGACTGAATTTTCAGCAGAGTTCATTGCAAAGGACACTAGTTTAAGCATTATAGTTTCTAAACTACACTTGTTTCTAAAACTTTAAATTCAAAATCTTTTTGCTTCTTTGGGTTTCTCTACCAGTAATAGACAATTACTAGTATGAAACATTAAAGAAGGATATGTGATTTGATCAGTTAATTGATTTTTAGGATCTTTAATTTCACCTTTATCCTTACTCTCTCAAAGATTACCTTCACCTTGTATAAATTTCAACAGCACATAAAAAGGCAATATGTTGCTTACTTTAAAGACAATTATTTCAGTAAAACAGTGTCAAGGCTTTGTGGATCTAGAATCCAAGCCACATGGTATCACTTTGAATCCAATTTAGACAAGTTTGACTAATCTCACCCTGCCTAAAAGAACTATAAATATTAAGCTGTGACTTAAAGCTCTGTGTGATGTTCCTGTCTCCTCTTCAATTCCTTTCTCCCCTTCAGCTAATTTGCAACAGCTTTTACATCTGGCAGGTGACTTGATCCGTGATCCACCAAATAATTCCCAATTCTTCAAACTCCATACCATGTACTTTTTTGGTTATGAATTACCCTAACTTGTATTTACATTTGGACAAAACGACTTTTGTCCAAATGTCACCAAGTATTTTTTAAAAGATCAGCTTTTTCACAATCCTCCAATTTTATTTTGTATTGTACAAATTTAATTCTCAATTTTACTGATAATAGAATGTCAAAGTCAGAGTTGAATGTCCGTTTCAATGCTCAGAAGAACAAGGGTGGTGGGGTTGACTTTTGACCCCAGGTAAAATGTGGAGTAATTTTATCTTGGTTGTTCATATGGCAAAAATAAGTAACTGGATATCAGAGAATGTGAGAATGGGTTATAAGAATCGAAAAAGCCATTCACTTATGCTTTACGATAGAATGCATCCTGCTTTAGGCCAGACTATTGGTGAAGGCATTTTGTAAAAATTAAGTTACTACAGTTAAACTTCCAATCTCCCATTTTCAGAAATGGCATGAATTTATGGTGTGGCATATTGGGTTATTTTGGGTTTTGCTATCATCATCATCATTATCATGATAAATAAGGGTGTCAAGTCCTAACATTTATCAGAATTGTTTTCTACATATTGTATAGCACACCATTTTTTTTTTTTGGCCAAAGTCTATCATAAATTTGCGGTGTTTAGCCTTGAGATGAATATTTGCACAATTCCCTCATGTTTATCAATTCAATTCTTGATCCTTTTGTAAGTTGATGCAACAGCAAACCAAACAGATACGTCTTTTCACTTTCTTCTCTTGAATTCCTGATGCCTCAACAGGCTCAATTGTCACAATAACTCCTATCAAGATAGAGAAGTTAATTCTGAAATATATTGCTGATTCTGATCAGAACAGGTTTATTATTTTGTTTAAATAATTGAAACCATTTATTATTTTTCAGAAAAATTAGTTCTTGAATATAGCATGTTAATACAGCTACTTTCCTGGGTAATTTTACCAAAAAACGAAAGAAGGCACAGGTTTTGCTTAGTGGTAAGAGTATAATTTGATAGTAAAACTTTTAATCTTCTTGGTTTTCTTTGTGATATGACTCTGGATTTTTGGAGAAAGCCTCCCTTGATCTATTTCTAGCAACGGAGGCATCTAGATCAGTAGCCCCGAGGAACACCCACATTTTTCAGATCATCAAAAGGCACACATCAGTGTGGTGAATGCATCCCCTCCTGAAGAACAAAGGGAGAGCTCTGCAGAAAGCACCTGATTGTAGCAGATCAGAAGGACAGCGTTTGACCCTGGCTGGAAAAAAAAAAAAAAAAGAAAAAAGAAAGAAAAGAAAAGAAAGTGAAAAGTTGAATAAATAAAAATACCACCATCAAACTGCAAACCTGTTACCAACTGATGGATGTGTTCACCGAGTATTGTTTCTGTGTGTGTGCAAGGTTTGCTGTATCCTGAAAGGGACATAAAATATCCAAAGTTCATCTTCAAGCTATGTCGTTGTGTGACTGCCACAAGGTTTCACTTGTGTCATTAAATTTACTGAAAGTGTGGAAGGAAAGAAAACTCGGGGAAGCCACAGATGTTTGCAGTTTTCAATTTGCAGACTTGAATCCTTGCAACCGGTTATTTAACACATACAGGATTTTAGTTGATGATTATTGTCATATATGCCTTCAATCAGTATTGTATATAATTAGAAGGAGTTTTGTAATTCCTATGACCTGTTTTGGGTTAGGTCAAGTAGTTATGCTCTGTATTTCTATTGCTGACCTTTACATTAAAAGATTTTCTCCTACAATTTTCTCTACGTTTTCATTTCTCCTATCTCATTAGTCCCTTACTGTCAGCCTTAGTTAATATCATTGCTTTGGGGGAAATGTCCTAATTATCTAGTACACAGAACATATTGGATAGGTTAACATTTCGGTGCACAGTTATAATAGACATTAGTATGTATAACACACTCTTTCGGTTGTGATAAAAAAAAAAGTTAAGACCAATCTTTAAATATATTGATCTTTCGATGGATTTCATTTGAAAGACTTTGAAAGATTTGGTGCAAATGTTTGATTTTTTGACATGGGGCATCTTCTAAGTACAAAACAAACCTAATTGAAGAAACACATAGAACTTAGAAACAAAGTAGAAAAATGCCTAACACTGAATTTTTCAGTGAGAACATTCTGAAGCTACTCAATATTAATTAATTTACCAAAATGATTACTTCTCACCATATACAGACATTGATTGGGGGAATCCAGGTTATTAGCTAATAAATAGCACTTTAGTCTTGCATATTCGAGTTGGTGGTTTATTTCAATGACTTTCCTGATTTGAAACACTGGAAACAATTGATTTGAATGAGGCGAGCCAATAAATATTTAATGACCCTTCTTATAATCAGAGAATAAGATTTCCAACTGTCTAGCCGGGAATAAAATTAATTTATTTAACATAGATATATGTAGTTTAATGCTTTTTCTTTATTACAGAAAGAAAGAATCCTTACAAACTAGGTAACTTTCAACTTTTAAAAAGTTTAATTTCAAACTGTGACCTTATGAACCAAAAACAATTTTAGCACTAAATTTGCGGCATCAGTGAAATAACATGCAAGAACAGTGAGTATAGAAACTTGAGACCTTGAGAACAGAGAAATACAACCAGGGAGCATGTGTTTGACAAAAATCCATAGGAACTGGGGGTTTCACATTTCACTCAATTCCATTATATTCAATTCAACAAACCTTTGTGAAACACTATCCTGTGGGAGATACAAAGGTGGCTGTCAGAGTCACCATTTTTGAAATTTACCTCTTGTGGGTGATGTTTGAAGGGAGGAGGTACTGGGAAGTAACAGCTCATCACTGCCTTACCCAGTGGGACTGAGGGACACGTAGGCACTTTTACTGTATCTTCTACAGTACTAAAGGGTTAGGAAGTCTGTTTTTCATCTCTACAACATGAGCTTGACAAGCATTTTGGGTGGATGGTGTAAGTAACTGCCTGCCTGGAGTCCCCAACTTACAGCGCTTAGGGAGTGAGGCAAGTCACATGAATATAAGTAGAAGAGGACATATATGGAAAATCTGGTTTCTGGCCTTGAACTCCTCGCTTATCCTAAAATGTGATTTTTGGACAAGTCACGTTAAGTTCTTTAGGTCTCGGCTTTCTCATTTGGAAGTTTGAAGTATAAACGGTTGCTGCTCTTCAACTGCCTGTGACCTGCAAAATATGCAGTTCCTTTTGATTCCACCTAGAAAGTAAAGGGGTTTAAATTCAGGGTCACTTTCAAGTTGATCCTCAGGTACTTGATGCGATTGCATTCAGAGGAGAATTGAGAGAGCATCAGATTGAGAGATCATTGAACATATGTAGTGAATGAAAATGAGACAGGAGCCTTTGGGAGAAGAACTGACGAAAATGGAAAACTAAAGTCTTGAAAATTGGGGGAAATTTTATGAATTCATCGTTTGAGTCATGGAAGTATCTCAGGACTCATATGGGAGGAAACAAGAATAACTATACAACAATAAAAAATTGCTTTCCAGTAGTTAAATGAGGAAAAGAAAGCTGAATCAATACATAATGCTTGATAACTTGGAGATGAGAATTAATAGTATGGAATATAAAGAAAGGGGTGGAACTTTTCAAGAGGAAGTGAGTTCTTTGTGGTGGAATTTAAGAAACAAGACAGATTGGGTAAGGGGGGAAAGAAAGAGAGAGGGAAGCAAACCATAAGAGACACTTAACTAGGGGGCCTGGGTGGCTCAGTTGGTTAAGCATCTGTCTTTGGCTCAGGTCCTGATCCCAGGGGTTTGGGATTGACTTCCAAGTCCGCTCCCTGCTCAGTAGGGAGTCTGCTTCTCCCTCTGCCTCCCCCTCACGCTCTCTCTCTCTCTCTCACACACTCTCTGTCTCAAATAAATAAGTAAAATCTTAAAAGAGAGAGAGACAGAGAGAGAGAGATGCTTAACTATAGAGAACAAAATGAAGATTGATGGATGGGAGGTTTGCGGGGGATGGGCTCTAGTTGTGGTGAGAACTAGATGTTATATATAAGTGATGAACTGCTAAGTTCTACTCCTGAAACCAGTATTACACTATATGTTAGCTAACTGGAAATTTATTTAAATTTTAAAAAAGGTGGGGAAGTGAATTCTTCCCATTGAGCATCTCTTTGGGAATTTTAAAAGACGAGTCACTCATAAAACTTTACACAAGAAAGCTCAGACTTTCTTAAAAATGGCACAAACCAAGGAAAATATTTTATATACACATTACACAAATACATATTATCTATATTATATATATATATATATATATATATATATATATATATATATATGGAGGTGTTCCCCCAATTGGGTTATTTGTGTGTGTGTGTGTGTGTGTGTGTGTGTGTGTATATATATATATATATATATACACAAACCCAACTGCAGTCAGTTGCAGAGACACTTCTTAAGTGATGGTTTTTGGTGACCCTGCTTTCAGATATTCATATGCTGAAATCCTTTTATTTTATCTTGAAGCAAGTAAAAGGAAATTCCTGAAAGAAAGCATCCCCTCTTCTTCCTATTCTTTGGGGTCCTTACCAAACTGTTCTACCTGCAGCTAAAATTTGTCAAGGCTTAAATAATTCTTAAAAGCCAAATGATTCAGCTCATTAACAGTCATTATAATTTTCCAGAGGTTTGAACTGCACAAGTGAGAGGAACTGCACAGAAAGAGTGTGGTTTCTCTTATACTAGATAGAGAGCATTTTTATCAACACACCAATGAGAAAAATATGTTGTGGCAAAGATTCATTGTTTGATCAAATTTAACTCTGGCTCCTGACCCCTCTCCTTGACTCATGTGTCCACTTCTCTGTAAAACTGCAGTTTTAGCAGGAGCCCTGTGAAGTCAGTTTAACCAGAATTCTCCACCCTTGATATCTGATCGGTTTCCTCATCTTCCACTATCTGCTGGTTGATGACTAATCATCCTGGCCTGTCTTCAGCAAAGAATCATTTAGGTCAGTTTAGCCAGAATCCTCCTGATCCTTGCTGTTTCCCTTAGTCATTTTCTTTCCACCAACAGCCGCCTTGTTCCTTCTGGAGTATGCTGTATTCAGAATTGTACCTGGTTTTAACCCAGGTCTTTTTAATTCTACTGCAATGGTCCAAAATAAAATCTGCTTTTCCTTTTTAAATTACTGTCCAGCTCTGACTTGTCTTGACAGTTGCAAGTTTGCTTTTATGCATGTGCTTTGTAACATACTAAAAGTATGACCTTTGTCTGAACCACATGAAATTTTTAGCACCTCACCTTATGATGGCTAGTTACAACATGTAGAAATACATGAATAAACATGTAATAATTAATAATGTCCAGATTTACAGCAGACACTCCATGATCATCATGTCAGCAGAATACAAGCTATTTAGCCACCATGAATTCAGAATCAATTTAGACCTAAAATCCATGTTAGGATTATGGAAACTAGTACAGGAACTCTGGTTAGAAATTTGAAATGTTTACTGTAGATTCTAGAAGTGTTCCTCACTCATAGATCTATCCATTTTTGCACCGAATGTTATTGAGCATCTACTATTAGCAAGATAATTTTCAAAGCGCTGGAGATGCAGATGTGAATAAGAGACTCCATTTCCTGTCTTTACAGTGACTCAAGAGTGTGTTTGTCTGTTTGTTGTGCATGGGAGCCCAGGAAGGAGCACAGATGGAGGGAAAGGGAGGAGTAAAGAATCCCAACAGGCTGCTCTGAGCAGAGCCCCTTGAAGGGCACAGAGTCTGACTTGGGCTGATCTTCCAACCCTGAGCTCATGACCTTAGCAGAAATCAAGAGTCAGATACTTGAGGGATTGAGTGCCCCTTATTGTGACCTTCTATTAGTAAGGAGGATAGAATATAAACAAGTAAACACAGAAATAGGAAATGCAAATTGAGAATTTCAAGCTAAAGGAAGGAATGGCCATGCCAATAAGTATATCATAATAAAAGATTAACTTTGTTTTTTAAAATACGATACCTTGAAATTACATCATATTTAATTGCTATTAAATATGTAGATGAAGTGGATGTTGTAGTCCATGACTCAGATCTCCACTTTAGAGTTGTAGGGCTCATTCCCCAGCTTCCTGGCCACTGTTGACTTCACAATGAAGTCATTTTTCTTTTCTTTTTTTTTTTTAGGATTTTATTTATTTATTCATGAGAGACACACAGAGAGAGGCAGAGACATAGGCAGAGGGAGAAGCAGGCTCCCTGAGGGGAGCCTGATGCTGAACTCGATCCCCGAACCCCGAGATCATGTCCTAAACCAAAGGCAGACACTCAACCACTGAGCCACCCAGGTGCCCTTAAGTCATTTTTTCAAGTTGTCTTCCATAGAACAGAGCTAGGTTGATCGAGGTTATGCCCTTTCCCAGGTGCAGGTTGTTAGCAGTGGTAGAAGTGTGAGTGGAGTGAGTTGGATCCTTTACCCATCTGGGACAACTCTGAGGGTTCATCCCAGTTCCAAAGGTCCGTTTGAATTGGCCCAGGAGTCTATTGCACCTGCCCTGCAGTTCACCTTCCCTTTGTCCCAGGCCTGCTTTTCTCACCCTTTACATGTGTCATTTCAGAGAGAAAAGCCACCAAATTTTCTTCATGAAAATCTCAATCTCAGAATCCATGTCCCAGAGACCTGTCCATAGATAGTAGGTTGGAGCGAGGGTATTTTGGGAATTGCCAGAATTTTCAAAAGTATTTTTTTGCAAGTTTTTTTTTTTTTTTTCAATTCACAACTTGCAAAATTGGAGTTGAGTATAGTTATGTATTTTAGGGAAATATAATGAAAAATTGCACAATATTTTTCAATGAGATTTCTTGCCCAAGTTATAGAAGTCCTCATATTTTCTTTAAGACTACAGTGAGTTTGATATGGGCTGGTAAAGTAAAACAAAACGTGGAAATTTTCTATTGGAAATTTTGAGTGCTGATCCAACATTTGCTGAGCAATTACTCTTTATTACACACTGACTCAAGTGACGGTCATTTGAAGGACAATTACAGATCCCTTTTTCCAGGAAGAAAACACTTAATAGTCGTATATTGAATAAATATCTATGGTTCTTACTTTCAAATACAGAGTAGTGGTAATATTTTCTTTTTAAGATTTTCTTTTTACGTAATCACTACATCCACTATGGGGCTCAAACCCACAGTCCTGTAATCAAGAGACACACGCTCTACTGACTGAGCCCACCAGGCACCCCAAAGCAGTGGTAATATTAATTCCTACCTCACTGAGTTGTAAAAAACCAGATGACACAATTCAAGAAAAAATAGCTATTGAAGGAACACTGAGAAAAATATCCAAGAAGATTCTATAACTTGAAAATAATACAAATATTTTCTACTGTTATAAGTGATATTGAATAATTGACATTAAGAGCTTGCTGTTGTGATATATATTTGACTCCTTCAAGAAGCAGCTCCCACCAATGAGCAGTATATAATTACAGGAAGGAAATTTTTCACCTCTGTAGCTGTTAGTGTTCATGTAGCTTGTCAACAGATTGTTCAATATATCATCAGAGAAGTTGGAAACATAAAAGGAAGTGTTGATATTATTTTATCTGGATTAAACTTTTTATAGTAGCTCCTTTGGAGGCTGGCTATACACTGAAAGCTCTCGAGAAAAGTATTGATGAGTGTGAATATGCACTGAGCAGTGTCTCCTAATCCCAGATAGATGGGCCACCTTTCATTATCCTACAGTGATTTTTTTAAATTTTTTATTGCCTAGTATGTGCCAGGTACTAGAATAGAGACTGGAGAAATAATAATTTTTTTGAAAATATATTTTCATCAGCTTTCAAGAGCTTACAATTGACAGGAATGACAGTTTATGACAAAGAGAAGCAAAGCATGCTTACAGAGTACATAAAAAATCAACAGAACTTTGACAGGAATGGCCAAACTATAACTTGAATTATGAGTAGATGTTAGCCAGTCAGAAAGATTAGGATCGCCAGTGTATATGTCCAGTTATGAGTGGAAGTTTGGCAACAAGTGGTGTTCCAGGTGGAGGGAACATAAAATTCTAATTTCTAAAAGAGCATCCTTTGTTTAGGCAATCAGGAGCAGTTGAGGATGTGAAGTGTAAGAAGCATGGGCTTGTATATTATTTGTATATTATTATACAAATTTAAATTTATTTTAAAAACAATGGAGGGAAAAAGAAAAGGCTATTGACACATGAGTAAAAAGATGACATAATTTTGTTTCCTAGGAAGATCACTGTTGCAAGTAGAAACAATGGCTTCTATTGAAATGAGAATGGAGCCACTGTAACAGGTAGAAGGCTGTCTCCAGAATCCCAATGACTGTGGCTGAGTCTGCTTAGACAGCAGGCATACTCTTTTAAGAGCAGGACCATCTTCCAGATTCTGAAGTGAATCCATGTCTTTTTCTTCTCACTCTACACCTTTCAAAGGCTTGGTTTTGACAAATTTTACATCAGTTACTCATCGTATAACTGTGAGAGAATAATGACTTCATGTAAAATGCCAAGGGAGTCTGAGGAACAAATGGCTGTTTGCTGTCAAGTACCAAAAAGGAAATGAATTCAGGAGATCTAAAGCTAGAACCGCTGAAGGTGTGGAGGAGTGTTTTTGAGAGGGGATGAAGGGACTATATCATGAAGCAAAATGCCAGGAAATTAGTGAGCTACCTGAGTAGACAGAAGGCAAGCATGGAGCTGGAAAGTGACCTGTAGTCTGGTGATGGAAGGTAAAGTCAATGATGGGGCCTGGATGGCACTAATCTAAAGAAAAACCAAGAGGATGAAGATGTCAAATGAGATTTGAACCAGAAAAGTAAGATAAAAATATAAATCAATCCTGGAAATGTAAGTGGCTCCGGGAGGATGAGAGATTATAGGCTGAGAGCAGGTGCACATTGTGTAGATTCTAGATTTGGAATATCTTCTTTGGTATATGCCAAAGAAACATTTAATAAGGATGGGACATAATTTTAAATGGCAAATGCTCATGGAGTATAATTTACATATTGATCCATGGACATTATTATGACAGAGAAAATATTTCCGATATATAGGACAGTTACATGCCTTGGAAAATTACCTGAGCCTTGAGCTTATACTGAACATGGTACATGGTATACAGCC
The DNA here is from genome assembly GCF_905146905.1 of Nyctereutes procyonoides. Lineage (NCBI taxonomy): Eukaryota > Metazoa > Chordata > Mammalia > Carnivora > Canidae > Nyctereutes > Nyctereutes procyonoides. The sequence continues at coordinate 3,961,508 of NW_026575035.1, read as the reverse complement.
TTAATACTGATTTATTGAAGGAATGTCTGTGCAGGAATGTTCTAAGTCACAAAAAAAAAAATTAAAAAGGAATTGTTTTCATTGTGTCTGACTCCTCTCAATGCCCTCTGAACTATTTTTATTTTAGTATACTCTTTATATCAGTTACTTTTGCTATGATTTAAATCGATGCTAACATTTACAGAAATGACTAAGATTTCTTTTTCCATTTTTCCCAAAGTGTCTTTCTTGTCCCGTATTTCAATTTCTTGTCCTTTATTAATAATCACCATGAGTATATTTCCTCAAGGCAATAGAAAAGGAACAACATTTTTGGAGCACTTTAAAATGTCCTAAAGCAAATTTTTGGAAGTTGATATCCACTAACATGTACCTGGTGATACAAGCTCTTTTACATTGAATAAGAGTTTATCTTGTGTACAAGTTCACCCTAATAATCCCAAAACAAACTTAGCTATAAGAATAAGCAAATGTGATCTTAAGTGTATTTTTATCTCTTCACTCATTTAAACCACAAGTATGAGTTATTTTTAAACGAAATTATTAAACTAGGCCAATGAGAGTTTTCTCCAATGTAATTGTTATCACAAGGAGATCACATGATGCCCAGGGTACTGATGGTTCAGTGGTGTGGGTGCTCCTTCTGAGATGACTTGACAACAAGAGAACCATTAGAGACATTTTGGAAAATATGTTTTACAATAACTTCTCATTGCTCCACCTACTCCCAGCTCTTGTATTTCATGTTACTTTTTCTAACCTTAACAGCACATGTCAGAGTGATTAATAAGGTATTTGGACATTTGTTAATACAACAATATTTATTGAACTTCTGTTACGTTCCAGACACTGAGCTATATGTGCAGTGATAAGAGCGCTTTGGATCCACATAAATTTGTCTTTAACAGTGAACACTGTTAGCTCCAAGTATTTGTCAGTTTAGTAAGAATGGTCTGTCAGCTATAAGGAGCACTTTCCTGGGCATTGAGAACTGGGATATAATCTTGGCTCTGCCACTAACGATCTTTGCATCTTTGGACAAGTCACACTAATGGATTCCTGGTTTCAGTTTCCTCACAGGTAAAAAAAGAGTATTGGGCCAAATGATCCCTATAGCTAAAACCAGTATTGAGAGTCTATGTTCAAACTTTTTCTTTTTTCACCAAAAATGTGATCTGTAGGTCATTAGTTCTACGAGATGTTAATGAAAGATAAGACTAAGTTGACAAAGGGAATATTTTATTACTGCAACATTTCCCAAGAGCCTTATTCTTGTGAACATTGTGAATGTACAAGCCAATGTATGCTTAATACAATGCTTGTTTCCCCAGAAACTCTTCTCTATGCTCAACCTGGAACATCCATCAAATATTCCACCAAACTGTATTGAGTGCTAGGCTACCTCGATGGAAAAACAAATAGCAACAGCAACAACAATGCAAAAAAAAAAAGTCATAAAATGATTTATGGATTTTACAGAGCAAAGAGGCTACAAAAATATTTTAAATATATTCTATTTTTGAGTGTGATAAGTGCTTTGGAGGATAATAGAAAGGAGCCAGGGATTTGGAATGCTCAGAAGGGCCTCAGTGAGAGGCTACCAGTTAAGACATGAGAAGATGAGAGAACAGGTCTATTTGATATCCAAGGTAAGATCGGGTGAGAACTCCTCTTTTTATTCCCACAATTCAGAAAAAAAAAATATTTGTTAAGCTACTAATGTGCTCAATTATAATCCAGCGAACATTCACCCACTGCAGTGTTTGCACTGATGATTTTGTGTTGAATTACACAAAAGAACCCGGGCTTCACGAAGCTTATGTTCTAGTGGAGAAGAAAAAATAAATACAACCAAATAGGCCAATCTAGAAAATTAGTACAGATTCTAGTATGGTTTTGAGTGAGGCATGTTAAGGACTAAAACTGAGAATAAGATTCAGGGACATTTTAAATACATTATCAGGAAAACCGTCTTTGAATCAATTGCATATAAAATGAGGGCAAAGGAAGAGAAAGAGAACCAGTCAGCTGAAGAGCTATAGAAAAAATGCTTTTACATGCAGATTTAGCTTTTTTGAGGAATTGAGAAAAAAAAAATGTCACCAGCACCACAGTGTACTGAAGAGAAGAAAAGCAGGCAATTATCAGGAACACTTAATGAAGAGACTTGCAGTAAGTTTTGAATTTTATTCTTTCTAAGACACAAAGCCACAAAAAGATTTAAGCAGAGAAATAACATGATCCCATTTATATTTAAAGAAAAATCCTCTAAAAAAATAAAGAAAAATCCTCTGCTCTGAGCTAGAGAGTGGAGAGACCACGAGCACGGGTTTGAAGGAAGAAGAGGGCAGGTTACGAGAACTTTCACTGCAGATGTGATAGTGGCCTAGATGTAGTTCTGAGGAAACTCTACATTTAGATGCGATAGAGAGCAGGCGAAGTCGAACAGAATAATATTCAAAGCTAAGAAGCAGCCAGTGAATGCGGCGAGAAACCAAGAGAATAGGGGGTAGAGGATAGGAGCAAAGAAGAAATGTTTCCAGTGGTCATTGGAAGGCCTCCTTTTCTATTTCATTTTATTATTAAAAGGTCTTATTTTATTATTAAAATTCAACCTACAGATGAGAGGCAGGATGATTTGAATCTTAAATCATAACACTTATTTATGACACTATAATCACAGGATTTCAGAGCATAATCATACAGAAGAAGCAAAAGCCGATACGTATTGATGGCTGGAAGAGGGACCTTAATAGGGTGAGCAGTAGTTTAAGAACTGGGTTGATTCAGAAACTTCCCCAGGCCTCAATGAATTTCCATAAACAAGTTATCATTCTTTAAATGGAATCTGTGTGAAGAAATACTGTATTTTAAAATATGGAGAACTGATAGCAGTTCTCTAAAATGAGCGATGGAAAGCAATGAATCCAGTCTTCACGTCTTGCTCCCTATGTCTCAGAAATGGAGACCCAGTCCTCCATCTGCAGCCTCCTTGTGGAACTGCCATCTCTCTGGGAGCAATTTCGGTCTCTATGGAGACTGCCTCTGTTTCAGTCAGTCAATTAGAGGTGAAAGGTATTCCATTTGCAGTCATCTAAGCCATAGAGTCCACCTCTTTTTTTCTTCATTCTTTCAGCCAAATGATATCTTCTTATCTAAGAGGGGAAAAAATATCTGAGTATTGTGGTCATTTAATTTGAGCTTGTTCTGTCCTAGTTACTCTTTTTCTTTTTCCTTTGTTTCAAATGGCAGCGTTCCCTGTAAATCAGATAAAGGACTGTATCATTATGCTATCATCTTTGAAAGCTCCATAATTGTAGCTTTTCTACCCAAGTCACTGAAATAAAACATCTATTCCTACACTAAATATTAATTTATTTCCAGTTGTACTTGTTATATTATTTACTTAGGTGATAGTACTTCCAACCCTTCTCAGAGGTGACCCTACAGTAGAGAGAACTATTTTCTAAATAACACATATTTTCACAAAGACAATGAAAACTATCCAGATTAGAAGTTATCCTTGTTCACCACTACTCCATATTTTTCTCCCTAAGAACATAAAAGATTGCCATTATTGCTTTAATTTTAAATGCAGTCATATCAGCTGAAAAAAAGTCACATTGAATGTGATTAGATATAATTCGTTTATGTCCTGATTAGAGCCATTCAGATTTGTGTAAAATGAATGGGAATTTTAAAAAATGAATAACATGAAAATATTTAGCAGAAATAAATTGCTGCTAAGTTTGTTATATTTTTTGCTTTTATTTTTTGTTCCTCAAGAAATGTAAAACCTGGTGTCATTTATTTATAATCAGAAACTTCTGCAGTTGCAAATAAGAGAAGCTCAATTCAAATAGACATCAACTGAAAAAAAATGTAGAACTTATCTAAAGAATTTATAGGTTCTAGCACAAGCGTGACTATCTCGTGGGCTCTTGCATCATTAGGTCTTAATTTCTCCATTTCTTCTATGCTTTTTTCTAAATCTGACTTCATTCAAAGGCATATGACCCCTTGAAGAACCATTATGCCTAAGAATATCTTCAAGTGTACATTTGAAACTTAGAGTGACTGCAAATATTAAAAATTTTTTTTTGTATTTTTGACTCATTTGTATGATGTACTCAGCCAGTCCTGAACTAACTACAGTGCCCATATTCATAGGTTGATTGCCCAATATGGGGTTCATAAGCCCTCTTGGGGTAGGGTCATAGTCACCAGATTCAACCTGAGTGATTTGGGCCAGAAAAATAGGAGAATGTTTCATGAAGAAATGTTAGGCTACCCTTACTAAAAGTAGAATAAATGGGTTATGAGCAAACAGAAATTGAGGAGTTAAATGCAAACCTCACAATTCCTTCATGTTTCCATTCTCAGAACTTGACTTTATCTTTGAAATGGCCACATTTTTTTTTGATCCATGGACGAGCTCTGTGTATGAGATTCTGCATTCTAGGGATCCCTGGATGGTGCAGCGGTTTGGCGCCTGCCTTTGGCCCAGGGTGCGATCCTGGAGACCCGGAATCGAATCCCACATCGGGCTCCCGGTGCATGGAGCCTGCTCCTCCCTCTGCCTGTGTCTCTGCCTCTCTCTCTCTCACTGTGTGCCTGTCATAAAAAAAAAAAAAAGATTCTACATTCTAAATATTAGTCTCCAAAAAATGACCTACTATCTTTAGACTTTTCCAAACTTCTCATCCTTGATATACTTACTTCATTTCCATGTACACTCGTTGTCCCCTTCACCAGCTCCCCCCGGTGACCTTATGTAACTTTCTTGGGTTCCAGGTTCAACCCTTTCAATAATGCTTTCATTGCCATTTTTGGTTCTGTTGTTCTCTGTTTTTCCACAATTCCTACCTTGCCAATCTCGAGTCAAGGTTATGACAACATTAGCTTCCCCTCTTTCTCCTCCTAATCATTGCTTAGGTGGAAAAGTCATGAAACAGCACTGCTTCTTTTCCAACAATCGCATACCAGCCAGCTTCAGATGGGTCCTCTTCCGTCTAGCTATCCTTTCTTTCACTTTAATTTTTTTTTTAATTTTGTAACTTTTATTTATTTATTTATTCATGATAGATACACAGAGAGAGGCAGAGACATAGGTTGACAGAGAAGCAGGCTTCCCATGCAGAGCCTGATGCAGGACTCAATCACAGGACCCGGGAACATGACCTGAGCCAAAGGCAGATGCTCAATCACTGAGCCTCCCAGCTGCCCGCCTTTTCAATTTTGTTTGAACACTACCCTAAACAATTTACTTCATTTTCTTTATTTTTTCCTTTCTTTCTTTCTTTCTTTCTTTTTTTTTTTTAATTACTTCATTTTCCAGTTCCTTCTTATGAGCATCCGTCTTAGGTTAAATGGCAAAATATGCATGCAGCTTTTTCCAAGTCAAAATCCCTTGATTTTTTTACTGGTTGATTTCAACAAATTAAACATCTTCAGCAGACTTGTTTCAAAGTCTGATCCCTCAAAAATATTTTTCCTTTTCTCATTCTCTTAATATCATACTTCCCCATATACCTCAAATTCAACGATCTTTTAAGAATTCAAATTCACCCTCTTATTACTTTTCTTTCCATTATCAGACAATTCTCTGGAGAATAGTCTGTACCATTATCTCAATTTCTTGACAAATCCTTAGTAATTTAGAATCTGGTTTCATACTTTTTCCTGAAACTATTTCAGTACTCCCCAATAATGCTTAATAGTATCAACATTTTTCAACATGCAAAATTTGGAGCATGAGGAATTTCAGGACTTCTCTATATTAATTGTGTATAGCATCAAATAGCATGAAAACCCCTGTTAATTGTATATCTTTAATATATTTTACATCTATCTTATTTTCTCCAAAAGTAACATGACTATTTTGACCCGTGAAATTTACATTGAAGATGCCCTTGATATCATAGGGCCTCGAAGGAGAAGGATAGGATAGCCAGAAGACTTTTGCAAGGAATAAGAATGTTCTATGTCAGGGCCATTATGGGCTGTTTCATTGGGGAATTTGACTTATTATGATTAATAAGGGGAAACATCAGAAAAGATGCCAGTTATAGGAAATTTTGTATTCCAGGCAAAAATAAGGAAGGTCAAAGAAAAATTAAGTAAATGTGGACATGATCACACCACTTTTGTGTTCAGCTTTGCTCACCTTGTATTGCATACCCAACAGGATTATTTCTAAACCCTTGAACTATCAAACAAAGCACTCCTTGGTTTGACACTTACCTGTCCACTCTTTCTTTTTCAAAGTGTTAAAGCACTTTGTATTTAAATACTAAAGAACTGTTTGTATGTCAATGATTATGTTAAGACAGGAATCCCAGTACTCATGTATTTTATGCTTCAACAAAAAAGAATAGGTTGTATTCACCTAAAAAGACCTCTATGCCTTTGTATATTCTATTCTTTCTGACTAAAATGCCTGGAAAACTCTGGTTTTCCCTTCACGTAACCTTTTTTTGTGAAATATCCCCTGACCTCTCCAGCTTGGAGGCCGGTGGTACATTTTTGATGTTCTTCCTGAATGTTTGTCTTATCTCTATTTCAGCTATTATCTATGTGGGGCTTTCTACTTAGAGACAAATCAATTTTTCAGAGGGTAGAAATGAATTGGGCCCAGAAACTCAGACACACTGATACACTCTTTCAGAAACCTGACACAGAAAAGAGGGTTCAAGGGAACACCTTGTGTTTAAGACAGGAAATACCTCTTGCTGAGTCATTCTGGTACTTAGCCATGACTTTGGGGAGATGGCCTTTTTTGGATAGTGAGCAAAACAGTTCTTTTTTATGATTTTCTTTATTTATTAATGAGAGACACACAGAGAGAGGCAGAGACATAGGCAGAGGGAGAAACAGGTTCCCTGCAGGGGCCTGATGCAGGACTCAATCCCTGGTGAGTTAAAGGCAGACACACAACCACTGAGCCACCCAGGTGTCCCTAAAAGAATTCTGAGACAGACAAAGTTGTCTTCTTTCTTAGAGCTAGAATAATTTATTTGCCACCACAAAGAACTATCATACCGGAAACTAATTTTCTCATAATCCATTTAAGTTAGGGCATAAACATATGATCTGATTTTGGTCAATATAATTGGAAAGAAAGTTTGTTGGATGGATTTTTCTAAAAAGAATTTTCTCTCTAATAAACACACACAAACACACACACACAGAGGGGAATGTCCTCCACTTTAATCAGATGTGATTTTGTTTACATATGAAGCCTGAAACTGCCACAGCCAAGTTGTACAATGTGTTCAGAGCAAGCCAAAGAACCAGGCACCCATTCTGAGGATGAAGAACAGTAAATAGAAAGAGCTTTGCCTCCTTGAACACGTTGTTGAACAGTTGAACATATGGTCTTCTTATCAGGTGATATGGTAAATATTATTTATTGCTTAAGCTACTTTGAATTATATATTGTGATGCCCTGAGACAGAAGTTTCTGAACTAATAAGAACTCATATCTATAACATTAGAAATTTAGGCCTAAGGAATGTGGGCTGCTGAAAACTGATGATAATACTGTAGGAAAGAGTTGCTCCCTCTTCTGTTCTTCCCTATCCTTATGCCTGAATAATTAAGGTGGGACCAATGCTTGCACCACACCTTGATCCATGAAGTAGTCTCTAAGGTCGGTACATCAAATAGTTCTCTATGTCTCAGTTACTGTGCATTCCTCCATCAATTTATTATTGAACAATGAGAAAAAAAAAAACATACCATGGCAGCCAAATCACCAATTCTCAACAACCAAACTGTGAGGCAATAACAACAGTAGTCAAGGGAACAGAATCTTCATTGATCTAAATAACCTTTTTATTTTAACTACCTCAAAAGGAAGTTTGATTATTTGAATCAAATAAGTATTCCATGGGTGTAGGAGGCTGGACCTTATGGAAGAAGAAGAAATTAATTAGTTATAATTAATTAAAAACACTTCTTCAGTACCTTTTATATTATAAGTTTTGCATTAAGTGCTATGGATAAAATGGAACATGACAAGGCAAATTCCATTTCTTGCCTTCTTGGAACTTCTACTCTAGCACAGTTGGCACTGTGGGTGAAGAAAGCTGGTGATAACAATAATCACGGAAGCAACATAGTTTTGAATTGTGCTAATTTTGAAGAAATCAAAACAAGGTGAAGGAATAGGGAGGGTCTGGCTGTAGTCACTTTATTTGGATGTTCCAGGAAAGCCTCCCTGAGAGTGTGATATTTGAATTAAGAATGGTAAAGGAACAAATAATAAAAAGACTAAGGAAAAAGGAATTCCAGGCAAGGAAAGAAAGAAATGCCAAGACCCTATGGTAAGATTTAATCAGTGTTGGTGGGATAGGAATAAGATCAAGTTAGATAGAAAAAAGAATGTAGTGAATAAAAGGAAAACCTTATGATGTGACATCAGGAAAGTAAACAAGGACTGCCATATAAGATAGTCCATAATGCATATTTCAAATTTTAATCTAATTGTATGAGAGGTCAGTGTAGAATTTTAAGCAGAAGTGAGGAATAGTGTGATTTAGGCTTTGAGAAAAAAACCTCTAGCTTCTCTGTAGAAAAAGAACTTCGCAAGTGCTCTTAGGGTTGGGTGTCACAAGAGTGGAAGTCTTAGGAAACATGCCATTTGTCCAACTGAAAAATGAAATTGAATTTGGGTAGTCAATAGCAGAGATAGTACTAAGTTATTGAATATTTGGAAGTAAAATGAAAATAATTGCTAAATAAAAATTCCAAGTTGAACATTATATATATATATATATATATATATATATATATATATAGAGAGAGAGAGAGAGAGAGAGAGAGAGGAAGACAGGGGAAGGTGGTAAATCTAAAAAATCTAAAAATAGAGGTTCAATTTGAAGCCATGTGACAAAGTGACAAAATCTCTAGTTATTTCTGTTGAGTATATGCATGTGTCTATATATATGATTGTGTGTATTTGCATATATGTGTTTAAATACTATCTCCAACTAGTTGCTCCTGCTTTTTAGGAAATAAATGTAGCATAAAAAATGAATGGAGATAAGCATGTAGGTAGGTGGTACCATTATTTTTCTGGGATGATCATTAAAATAAAAAAAATACATATATTAGATATGCCCGTTAACTTCTTCTGAAAAGGAATAAAGAAACTTGGATTTCTAATCTGAGTAACATGACATTAGTTGAAATTAGTGGAATGGAGACATCGAGAATTCTGTTTAGACACATTCGGTTGAATACAGCTATCAGACCTAAATGTAGTGGTAGTAAGTTGCCAGTTTGATACTAAACTCTGGTTTTCAAGTGAGATACAAAGGCTGAAGGGGTGAAAATGCAGATTTGAAACATGTCGACTCAAGAATAAATGTACTTTTGTAGAAAATATCTTATATGAAATTGTGACTTTCACATTTTTGTTCTATGCTTCTTCCTATTCAGTAATACAATATTTAGACTGAGATACATCCACATAAACAATACATTATTGAACTCCAAAGTGAATTTTTATTTTAAATATTTTTACATATGAAAGCACAGGACTATTACTAATACTGGTATTCTAAACACAATGATCACTAAAAAAATTCAAACAAAATTTTATTGGGAACTTTTACTTAATCCTGCGAACAGTAAATATAAGAATGGAAAGGTAAATTATGTAAGATATATAATCTCTATATTTCAAGAACTGAATGGTATTATCTTTTATTTTGTTTTATACTGTTTGAAGGTCTGTATTTCTTCAATTCTATAAATGTAAGCAATATAATATCTCCCATGTTGCTAATGGAGCTTGAAATTAGGGGAGCAGCTTGTGTATCAGCATCATGATGATGTCAGCAATTCACATGAAAAATGAAACATAACCAGTACAACTTCTACAGCCACAAAAAATATTCAGCTTTCCATATTTGAAATTGGCTGACCATATACAATTATAGATGTGCAGGAAAAGAAAACATTCTCTTCTCTAGGCTTTGCAAAACCAGTAGCAAGTTTGTTAATGAAGAATCCTGTAAAGCTATGCACACAATAAAATACTTACTTTTGACTTCAAAGTCTATATTATAAAATTTAATATTGGGTCTATATATCACTGTAGGAGGTAAGGTTGGGTAATTACTATATCAATAAACCCCATTTATAAAATCATTAATGCTTTTTTCAACTAAAATTACATTCTAGATTATATTCAATTTGTCTGTATTTAATTCCTAAATATACTATGATAATTCAGTTTCAACCAAATGTATACTGCTATGACCAAACAACAGAAATAGTGATATAAATTATCAAAATTTTAAAAATTAAATCAGTATTCTGAAGCCAAGAATGTTGATTTGACATGAATTATGTACATATTTTCACATTAACTTTCTCCTAACTTTATAAGATACTTTTAATGAAGATGAGAAACATTTTTTTGGTAGAAAAATAAAACTGTAAATGAAAACCACCCAGAATTTATTAAAAGGCTTGCTCTTATTGATCCTTACTTGAAAGCTGATCCTCAAATTATAACGTATGTGAAATACGGCTGTAAAGCTACATAATTGATAATTCATTGTCATGAGGGAATGAAACATCCCGTTTCTTAGGAAGAGTAAAGAATTTCTTTCCACAAGTTCCCAGGTTGGCCTCCAGTGGAGCTTACGTAGCTCCTATATATGATAGTATACTTCTATCCATTGAATGTGGATTCAAGTTTTGGAAAATGTCCAGCAGAATAAGAATCAGGACTGTGCATAAAGTGATAAAGGAATTCGTCATCATGTATGAAGTTTGCATTTGAGATATTGAAATTGAATTCAGGTTCTGAAGACGACTTAAAAAAAAAGGCTCATAAGGAATTCATACTGTCCTCCTTTTGAGGTTCTCTTTCTATCCAGCTACATTGAAGTAGTAAATTAATAAAAATCTCTGTCTCTGTCTCTCTTTTTCTCTGCTCTCTTCTGTCAGATTAACAAAATATAATGTGAGAGAAAAAATCATCAAATTATTTAGCATTTTAGAATCATGTGCCTTTTTCGCAGATTAGTTCTCTACTCCCCTAGAGCATGTGGTGTTCAAGAAATCTATAAAAACTCTTCTGATGATCTGTGAGTCTAATGATCTTATTTGAAAAATCATTCCAACAGTAAAGTCACACATTCGATTTATATAAAATGCATAGACAAAGCCACTTTCCTTAAATTTCAGAGTATAGAATATTCATTTTTTTAAAGCTATGGCAAATGCTATGTGACAGAAGTTTAGAAAGGACTAAAAATGTATAGTAAATGTTCAATTAAGTTTTTAAACTTATTAATCTAGTGGTGAAACAAACATTTTAGAAAAACTAAAGAGAACATAGCTGCTTCAGGGAGAGTTTTATATTGGTAAGGGGTATGGTAGATTGCTCCATCAGATTGTGGTTTCTTTTTTTTTTTTTAACCTTCTAATGAAAGGAAGCATCTATGAGCATTTCACTGAGCAATAATTTGACATCTGTCTTTCACTTTCTTCATTTTTTTTTTTACTATTCCAGACTTCTGTTGTTTTTCTGAGATTGGATTATGTATATGCTTGTACTTCAGTGGTCATATATTTAGACAGCGTAAACTGTACTAGAATTTCATCTTTTCATTTGGCCTGACTGGCTGCTCACCAACAATGTCTAGAAATACTTCTCTTTGCTTGATGAGAATGAGTTTCCCTTGGCTTACCTTTCCTGGACTTTTTCCTTCCTTCTACTACTTGTATATTCTTTGAAAATAGAGAACAGGTCTTTTTTTTTCTTCCTCAGCTTTGTTGAAATATATTTGATATATAACATTGTATAGGTTTAAGGTGTACAGCATGATGATTTGGTACATGTATGTATAGCAACATGATTACAGTAAGGTTAGTTAACTAGGCCATCTTCTCCCATAATTACCTTTGTGTGTGTGCATATATATAAGAGTGTGTAACATCTACTCTCTTAGCAACATTCAAATATATAATACAGTATCCTTTTAAAAATATTTATTTATTTGACACAGACACACACACACACACACACACACACACACACACACACACAAGCCAGGGAGTGGTGGAGGGAGAGAGAGAGAGAAGCAAACTCCCCCTGAGTAGGGAGCCCAATGGGGAGCTCCATCCCAGGACCCTGGGATCATGGCCTGAGCCAAAGGCAGACGTTTAACGGACTGTGCCACCCAGATGTCCCAATATATACAGTATCCTTAACTCTAGATGTCAAGTTATACATTAGATCCTCAGTCTCTCCAGATGTAAATTGTTCACAATGATTGTTCAATGATTCAGGTGGAATAATATAAGGGCCAAGGTTAACTTAAAATTATATGCTTTTATGTATTTATTTTATCTATGAAGGCATGACTAAGGAAGTCACACTTTATGAACTTCTTCATTTTTCTTATTATATTTTTCTTCATTTTTTGTGAGTTAGGTTAAAGCAATATTTCCACACACCTTTTATAAAGTATTTAGAATAACAAAATTTATGATTGAGGAAGTATTTGATTTCCTAAACATGCTACTTTGTTCAGCTATGTTCTCCATTCTGTGCTTTCTTTTTTATGTAATTGTCACTCAAAATAATTATGTATATACATTTGTTTCAGTAGAAAGAGAAAGCTCAATTGAATCTGTACCTTTTAAATGCAGATTACAGCAATTACTCCTCAATTTCTTACACTATCTAAATTCTTAAATCTTGCCACCTAACCAAATCTTAAAACTCAAAACCATTATTTCTTTTTCCTTGAACAGTAAAATAACAATAAAATTTAAGAGCAAGAAGGATGAAAGAGGTAGAGGTGATTATATAAGACATTTTCTAATGTGCCTTAATCAAGGCAAAAGTAGTTCTTTCCACTTGCTAATTTACATGATAGAAATTGATCTTTAATGTCTTTCAATATCCTGCTATTTTCTATTGTCAATAAATTTCTGGCCCTGTAACTATTCTAACAAATTCAATTATAGATAAATATTTTTATTGTCTCTGTAATTTTAAATATATTTTATCCTATTTTGTCTCCCTCATTCATATTCAACTTAGCTCTTCTCTCTATGATATCCATACAATTTTAATATTTTCACTTTTCTCTCAGTCTTAATTTCTCATATCCATATTACTTTATATCAGTTTTTCTCAATTGTCTCTCCAAATTGTCATATTTATTACAGTTTATATTGCTGCCTTATTTTATCCAGATTAGCTTCCTAGTGTTTTTTTCTTCTGCAAGGGACATCTAGACTTCCTCCCTACATTTTTTTTAAAAGGTATTTTGCCAACCACTGTAATTACATCTTCCTGCAGATCTCTGATTTGGAGTATAAGGTAAAATGAAGAGTTGAAGTCTCCTTTGAGGGCTTGGGTTCCTGTAGTGGATGGTAGAGATGCAATTCTGATGCAAATACCTTACCCAGATAGACTCTTTTAAAAGGGTGAAAGGTAGATTGCTCCATCAGAGTCTCTAGCATTAAAGTGGGATGTTGGAATCTTAAAAATGCAGAGTGAGTGTTGTGTAGAAAATAGACATACTTAACTTAATTTGAATTATCCATTTACTTACGTTTTCATAAGTGTCCTATTAACTAATAGCAGGTTTTGATATACTGTGTGTGAGTGATACCCATCCCTCATTTCAACTGCAATAAATCTATCATGCAGCTTCATAGATTTATATTGTCTAAATCTTCAGGCAGACATTCGGTTATTCAGCATTCTGTAGAGTTTTATCAAAGTCTACCATACACGAAGCCATTTATGATTGATGGCATAACAAAAAGCAGGATTTGAATGTTTCAAATTTACCAACTCACACATTTTTTAAAGAATGGATTGCCTGTCACTTTTCCTTCTTTCACTTTCTGCCTACCCCCGCTTTCTCCTCCGTTAGGACACTCTGATGCTACATGTGTTCCATCAAGCCTTAAAGGTCTAACCGAAAATGAGATGATGATTCTCTTTTACCCTCTCTCACATTAATGATCAATACCTATATTTTACAAGAAAACTGCCACAGAAAGCTACGTGTTTCTTATGTCAGGAGTCATTGATTGTTTTTTATGTACTACATTGTCTTTCTCTATGCTGTAGTTATACATCTACACAACCTACATCATAATTTTTTATTTCATTTACAATTCCAGGAAGAGGGAGGAAGAAGTCAATGACACAGTTATAGTACTTTGGAAAACTGGTTCATGTAATCAATGGACAAGCTAGGCTTTGAGTGTAACCTGTAAAATTGAAAGATAAAGATCAGGAAAAGGACAACCAGGTTAGAGAAGGGCCACCTTCTTTAATTGAAGCTAACAACTCATTACTGATATGATTAAGGTGCCTCCCAGAAGTCATTAATAAATGTAAATGAAGATGGAAATTTTTAAAATTTTAATATGAAAAGGGAGCATGTTAAAATGAGAAAAAATGGTATAATAACAGGTACAAACTCAAAGATGATGATCATCAAAGAGCCTGGGGGTGGGGGGAAAAGAGGTTGAAGAACATAGGTCTCCAGCACAGTGCCTAGGTTGGATAAGCTCTAATGCTAAATAAACAGAAGTATCTCAAAGTTTAGCATTTAATTCATTAGACTACCATGTTTGATAGAATCACACCCATGAAAATTCTCAATTCTCTTGAACTGATTCTGTATTTGCCAAGCTATCTAGGGGAAAAAACATCTTGAAATAGCCTATCTAAAACAAAATGTATAAAAACCAAAAGAAAAAGAAACGTACTTGACCAATGTTGATGTTTCCCTTAAATATGTATAATGTGGCCAATTAGTCACTGCTTTTCAGCTTTATTCAAGAGATTGACTCTCATGTTATAGTGAATTTATTTATCCAGATCTAAACAAAAAGAGCAGAGATTGAGTATAGAAACTTAAATTTCTTTCTCTACTGTGTCAACATTAACTCCATACTTGGGAGCCTTTGACTATAATACCTCAATTGCTTTATATTTTTTTATAATTTTTAAGTCCCTATCACCTCAAGTGATGCTATGAATAGAAGTATGAGGATTAACAATTTTTTGAAATATATGAAAAACTACATAAAGCAAGAAATTTGGTTGTTCACATATTTAACCTTGGGAAATATAATAAAATTGAATCTTTATCTCTGCAAATGTGCATAATAATGCACAATCTAAATATACATTCTTCTTAAATCTATCTTGGAATAGCACCCCATGGAGCTTTGGAACCCTGATAAGACTTCGCAGCATGAAAGAAACATTGAAAAGAGGTAAGAAATTCCTGAGAAAAGAACAATCACCCTTGAATCTTCTATAAGAGAAACAAAGAAGGCAAAAGCTAGGAAAATTTGGATTCTCATTAACAAAATGTTCACTAGAGGTTATAACACCTTTCCTTTGCGTCCTGTGCTCTCTGCATTCATCTAACACTATGACTCATTCTTTCATCTTCTAACAGATTCTAGGGACCATCTAAAATGTATGATCCATAAATACAATGAACTTATTTTATTCATTGGAGTATATGCTGAACCTATAAAATTAAAAAAAACCAACTCTAGCATAAAATTCAATTAATGTTTTTGAACAAATGCCTGATTAAATTTAGTCATGGTGTTGAAGCCAGTGTCTTCCATTCTAATCCTTTTCAGCCACTACTGGAGATCAAAGGTTTAAATAATGCAAACATGAGTTTGCACAGCAATTGAGAAAGATCATGTTGATATTTTAGCAAATGGTCATTGTTTTCCCATTATAATCTATTTTCTTTTCTTTAATCCTCCTTAGTTGCTGCAAAAGAAGTAAACTGAACTGAATTATGCAGATAGTACCACTTACAGATTTACCTTTGATATTACATTTTGCATTTGAAATAAATTGGTAGGAATAATATTGTATAATAGAATAACATTACTTGTGTGAAATCGCTTTCTCTGAAAGAGAGATAACCATATATCTCTACAATTTAAGATATCCCTATTCTATTTCTAGTTGTCTGACATTGAGAATGTTATTTAATTTCTGTATTGCCACAGTTTCATCACCTATAGAACGAGAATATTAATGTTCCCTATTTCCCATTGTTGGTAAGTTTATTAAAGGAGATGAACTCAGTACATACAAACTACATTACACAGGAGATGGCACAGAGTGAGAGCTTCGTAAATATCAACTACTCTAGAATTATTGTCTATTTATTTCAGAAAATAAGACCAGGTGGATGGTGGGATTGCCAGTACTTCTAAGTACTTGTGTGTGCTATTCTGCATTGTATAGCTGCCTATGGATTATTCTATAATCAGAAATAAGCTATTTTCATTTTAGATAAATGACTATATTTTGAAAGATATGCAACTGAATTTTGCATAATTCTACTATTCTACTCAAATCAAGCCACTTTTTCAGCTTTCACTGCTATTCTGAACATTCAAGTCTTCTCTTTAAGATTTGTTTATCCCAGTCTCCTTTAGAGTCATCACTTAAAATTTTTAAAAAATACCTAAATGCACCAAATTTCTACTGAAGAACTTTGTCAGTAAAAATGCAAGTTCTATGGCATCATTTCTCTCTTTAGTTCTTCATTATTGCTAAACATAATAATTATAAAATTCATATCTGATACAAGAGTATTCATTTATATAATTATGAACTATTGCAGGAGAAATGCACCTAATTGCTAAGTTATTTTGAATTCTTGAAATTACATAGTAAAAATGATTGCAGTCCTTTTGGGGCCAGGGCTGCTCATTATTCATCTTCATATTCCCAGCCTCTCACATAGAGCATGATAAATGAAGTATTTAAATAGAATTTGTCAAGAAAGTTCTCATTTCTATGGTTCCTTACAGTAAAATAAAATTTAATGATTCAAAGAAAAAACATCAAAAGTGAAGTTATTCATTCATTCCATTTCTCACATATTTTTATTGTGCCAAAGTCAAAGTTAGTACAAAAAAAAAAAAACAAAACTCTATATGCCTAAATTTTAACTTTACCATTGAAGGGTCCATGGCATTAAATAATTGGTTAATTCATTAATTAATAACATGCTCTTCCTAAAATGTTTAAAAGTATTTCCTATACAGTAGGTGTTGCCATGTCTTGGTAAAAACCAAAACATATGATTTAATTAAATAAATATTTAAAATGTGATATTATTTTAGATGAATTCAGAAATCAATGTAATAACTACATGATTTGTACAAAACCCTGCAATTTTGTTTCCATGTGTGGCTATTAAGATGGACCTTATAAGTCATTAAAAATTCACATTAGTGTCCATCACCCAGGACATTAAGGAGAGCACGTGATGTAATGAGCACTGGGTATTATATAAGACTGATGAATCACGGACTTCTACTGAAACCAATAATACATTTTGTATTAATTGAACTTAGATAAAAATTTTAAAAATTCACAACAGAGTTTTAAGGGCTTAAACATCTAGGAAATACATGGAAGGGAAAAAAAAAGAAGCCAAGTCTCTAGGAAAACCCTTACTGTCGTGCCAACAAGAGCAAACAAGGCCTTCGCCAACTCATAAATGCTGCAAAAGCTCCCTAACTAGCATTATTGTTTCTTCATGATAAATTCACTCTATCTTTCCTACATGAGCTTGGAAACATTACCAAACTCAAAGGGGGCTTGGGTGGAAGGATCACTCCTGAGAGCTTTCACCTATTTCCTGTTGCTAAGGAAACCACTTCCTTTGTACATGTTCAGAATAGCAGGTTCCTTTGAATCCTGCCTTTCAAGCTCTATTTTTTAAAGCAAACATATAGATATATAATCCATTTTGTGAAATATACACCGATTTATAATGTTTCTACTATCTGGTGAAGAAGTTTCATCCAATTAAAGGTAATATATATGTTTGCAGATAGAAGAAATGTTGGAGATAAACTTCTTTTTGTTGTTTTATATTTTGCAAAATCTATAGTGCTTTCCAATCCACAAAAGAGTCTGTAAATCTAAGATATTCCTATGACTTGTGAATATGTATTTATCAACATTGGCTGAAATAATTTATAACTTTTGATATTTGATAGATTTGGGAGCAATTATGTTTCATTACTCCATTGTGACAAAGTTATTATACATTAACTTAATTGCTTGGAAATTCTTTATTGAGACAATATGTGTCTTCTTCTTCTTTCTCTCTTTCTTTTCTTTTCTTTTTTTTTTTTTTGATTTAAAAATGTTGTGGAAATGTCCCAAGTTTGCTTAAACATTTTGTGAAAAGATTAGCTCAAGTGCTAGATTTCAATAAATTGGCTTTCAAAGGTAAAAGATGAGAATTGGAGTTCCATTATACCACAATGATTGCTGTGTATTTTCGCCAGCCATTAACAACAGCATGTGTGGACATTGGCCATAAATACTAGCTGATTTCATAACTTGGATTGTAAATGCTATAATTATATGTTGTAATTCACATTATACAACTGAGAATCATAGCCCAGTCCACAGCTTTATTACAACATTCTCATTAATGCCCTGTTTATTTGAGATCTTTCAAAGAATTCCTTTGAGCACCCATCATGATATTTTTAATTATACTCTTTATATCTCTTCAAAATGTTTTGGACCTGTCTTACGTGCTTTGATGTGCATAGTGCCTTAAAACCACAGACTATAAACCCAAATTACATCACCACAAAGTTAAAATGGTTTTGATTATTGTATCTATAAAATAATTTTCTTCATGTGTTTATATCTATTCAGTGATTATAGCTTCTGCTGAAAAAAATTTGTTTTCAATTTCAGTTCTAGAGAAAAGTATACTCTTAAGCATTAAATTGACTTATTTAATTGACTTCTACAATTGTGTACTATTATGCTTACTTATTTGACTTGACTATTGCCTTCAGTCTAACAGCCATTGATATAATGCCACATTTCCTGCAGAGACAATGTTGTTTTATGCACAAAGAAAAATGTTAAAGCATAAATATGTTTTAATTTCAAGGAGACTATTTCACTGACAAGAATAAGAATGCATGATAATTTAGTTAACTCACTGTGCTTTTTTTTTTACAGTAGATGTTCAATAAAGATATTTATTCGGAAATCTTAACCATTCATTTTAATGCAATAAAATTGGGTGTTTATATTTACCTACTACAATTTGGTGGCATATTCAGGGCTTCACACTTCCACTTTTTATCATCTGGTTACAGAATTGCTTTAAAATTTCAATATTTGATACTATTTTCATTCCATAGAGACCCATATTCATTCTTATTTCACTAGTCAGTAATGTATTGGCACTTTGATTTTAAAAACAAAACAATTGCTATGGTTCATCAGTTTTCTATTTTGCCTCTGGTAGTATAGCGTTCGATGGCTTTTGTTGGCTTATTGCACTTTAATTAGCATGATGCTGTGTGCCTTTAGTAGCGTGCTGCTATGCTACCCTTAATTGAAATCTTTCTCTTGTGTCTGTGATCGTTATATCACCTTGATGCCTGAAACCGCTGCTCTTATGGACTATGTGGTAATGTCGCATTAGCCCTTTGAAGCTGGGAAGTTTGATTAGCAGGATCAGATGAGCTGCTAGAGGGTGTCTGACTCTTAGCTCTAGTATCTTCAAATGCATTTTACAAATTACCTACTTACCTTAATACTATAAATATGCAGATATTACTTACCACTTACTGTAAAAAGTGAAATTTTACAGTGGAAAATTATTTCCTTGCATACACTTTGATTTAAAGGTCACAGCTTCAGAGTGTTTGATGAAGATATTACTTCCCTTTTTGAACCCAATGGAAAATAGGCTTAAATGCAAGGAAAGGTGCATGAAATCATCTCTCTTTTCCATCTGTCTTTCCTTTGACTCTAGAATATTTACACAACATATTCTAAGTGGTTGTTTCTTCCTTGTGGGTTTTCTCCACTTCTTTTATGAGGCAGTAGGACAGTTATTTTTAAAAGTCCTTAGAATGCCTCTGTAGGATGATTGGGTCATGCATTTCTTACGATTATATCAAAAGGAAAATAATCAAAGGTCAAAACCAAGCATTTTAAAGAACATGCAGTATTCCTTTGTTGAGGTAAGGATTTTTTCCCCACCAAAATGTCTTAAACTGGAAAAAGAAAACAAATTAACAAAAGCAAGCATTATGCATCTTCAGGAGGGTGTGCACACAAGTAATCATGAGGCAGAAACTGGAGAGTTTAATCACAGCTGACTACCACAGAGGGCTGGAAAATTATGGAACAAGAATAGTTTGCAGACTGATCAAGGAAGCTTTTCAGAGATACACAGGATCTAGAAATAACTGCTTCCCCCCAATTACAATTTTTTAAAGTGGATAGAAAAATATGCAGCAAGGAGTAACACAGTCTTGTTGAAATTAAATTGTCCCCTTTTCTTCAGCAAAGCTTAAGCAACATATAATCCATTACATTTCAAAGAAAATAACTTGGTCAGCAAACAACTGGGCCATTCTCATGGCCTGCAGAGCAGCCAATGATCCCAAAGTTCTGGCCCATAAGGATCCTGGATGACTGAGTTGGAACTTAAGAGGTGATAGGTAAGTAAACCCTGCAGTAAAAAGCCTAGAAATAAATAGATTTAAAGTTAGCTGTGTTCTTTGATGGCATGATTGTAGGTCATTTCCTTCTTGGTGATAATTTGAACAGTAAGAAGTTTATACAATGAGCAATCATATTTATTTATCTTATTTTTAAGATATTAAAAATTTATTCATTTGAGAGAGAGAGAGAGAGAGAGTAAGAGAGAGAGAGAAACAGAAAACTAGCAGGGGAGAGAAGCAGAGGGAGAAAGAGAAGCAGACTCTGCTGAGCAAGGAGCCCAACGTGGGGCTTGATCCCAGTACCTGGAGATCATGACGTGAGCCGAAGACCGATGCTTAACCATCTGAGCCACCTAGACGTCCCACGAACAGGCATATTTAGTTATATTTTTCTTCAAGTTGAGAAGTCAGTCATCAATAAAAGAGTGGCTCCTGAAGAAACAGCCCCTAATTTTCACTGATCAGGTCTTTGTAAGGAGAATTTGTCCTAGTAACATAAACCAGCTAATAATACTAACTAAAGTATTAGTTAAAAATTGCACATATGTGATGTTTGCTAAAATAGGCATGACTTAATTTAAAATCTCACATTTCGGGATCCCTGGGTGGCGCAGCGGTTTAGCGCCTGCCTTTGGCTCAGGGCGCGATCCTGGAGACCCGGGATCGAGTCCCACGTCGGGCTCCCGGTGCATGGAGCCTGCTTCTCCCTCTGCCTATGTCTCTGCCTCTCTCTCTTTCTCTCTCTGTGACTATCATAAATAAATAAAAATTAAAAAAAATAAAATCTCACATTTCTGTTGACTGTGTTAGATGTATGTGGTGTTAGAAAGAACATTGTCTAATTTAACATGTTAGTGTCATATACAAAATGCAGTGAACTATTTGTGAGAACTTCAACACTTTGTGGTTTGTTCTTTGTGGTAATGAGTGAAAATATTAATAAATAAAATAATAATGTAGATAAGCCTTGGACATCTTACCTGTGTGAATATAAACTAAACTTAAAAAAACACAAATTTGTACATTTGTATTTATAAAATTAAAGACCCATAGTATATTATAGTATGTACATGCATATGTATATATACATGTGTTCTAAAATAAATATATTAGGACAATTAATAAAAAATGCATATTAGGTTGAGACACATGAAACTGCCATCTTTGTAGGTCAAATACAGTTACATACCAGTCTGTGTGGATATGTTATAGGTTTGTTATTTAAAGAAAACCCAGTTTTTGATTTTACAAAAGAAAGCATGCCATGTCTTTCTTAGCTAGATAAATGGATACTATAATGTATCAAAAATTCTCACAGTTTTATACAATAGATTTAATAATATACTGGCAATTATTTTTTGGAAATGGATATTTTGGCAAATTTGGATATACTAAACTCAAAATATAGGCTAGATGGACTTGGAAAACTGTTTTATAAAAATATAAGTTATTAAGGTCCCTCTAAGTGAAACATTTCCAAATAGAGAAAACAAAATAGGTTTTTTCCCCCATTTGGATAAACTAATGCTCATTTAATATTTTAAAATTGTTTAAGATCTCAGAAAAAATCTTAAAATTTACTTGATACATGAGTCATGAATCTTCAAATTCTGTACTGCCAAACATATAACAAAAGAGAAATCATACTGTACAGTTATAAGCATCTGGAATGTTAGATTGAGTAATATGAAATTGACTATATCTTATCATTTGGGGAGCAGTACAAACTATTTTCCTAATATAATTGATGGACATGGTAGGGAGTGTTTCTAAATAGAATGAAAAGGCAGGGGTCTCGAATGTATAGACAAGAAGAGACTACGCTCCAGAATCCAAAAATCTTTATGTGGTGAATATTAGTTGAACTGTGTGACAATGACCATTTTTGGCTCACCAGTGTTGCAATTCCATACGGTTTAACACAATACAAGCAATGAGATACATTTTGAGTAGGAATAAGGAACAGATGTATTTTCCCAGTTTCTTCATGTCCTATGTTCTTATACACACATCTGTGGGACATAAAGAGGTGGCTTTAAAACATGGAAGACACAGTGAGGTATGGTAAGCAAAAGCACTGAGCCTTGTGGCACGAACAGAGTTCTGGTTTGTGTGCTGACAGAGTAACTGTTCAAGCTCACATAAATGAGGTCAATGTCTCTGAACTTCAGAGCTGTCTTTTTAATTTATAAAATGTTCCTGGTATTTGAGGTTTTTTTTAATGTTAATGTATTGATCTCTCTTATTCTCAGTCTATAAAAAAACTCTATACAAAAAGAAAATCTACAATGTCTTACTAACTCTTCTCTTTAACTCCTACGAAAATCATATCTATCCATTCCTAATTCAGAGCTTCCTTGTCCAGCAGTTTCAAATATCTTTTGTACTTGGCAGAAAAAAAAAATCAGATTCCGGAAGTCAATCTTCATGAAGACTTTCTTGCGAGTCTAGGTCCATTTGGGGATATTCAGGTATTTCCTGCTGGGTTGATGCACAGCAAAATTACTGAAGCTAATGCTCAGGATCCCATCTGCAACTTGTTCTTTGTGACACATTTCTTTCTATCAAGTGAACTTTGATAGTCCAGGGAGTGGCGTTCTTGAAATCTAGCTAATTTTATTTGGGGACATATTATGGTTTAGCAGGATATGTGCATGTGGTTTGTAGTCACTGCTACTAGTTATTAGTGATTGTTCCGGTACAGGAATACTGCCCTATGTGCTGTGTAACCCATCTGGTGTCATAGCTCAAATAGGCAAGGAAAGAACCATATATATGGCAACGTAAATGTGTTTTCTTAGGGTCTTCTACCAAAAGTGTGTTGGCAAAGTGGATAAATGTACATAAATTGTCCGGGGAAATTTCTTCTATTCATCAGACATGTAATATTTTAAGCCAAAGATTTGATTTTTCATTCAAAGCCAATCAATATGGAGGTACTTTCCTGTTAAGACTAGACATGCTTAAACAATATATACAAGTATAAGTACAGTACAGCACACATTTTTATTGATAGATTTTTATTGAGGGAATCACATGTAAAAAGAATTTTTCAAATTTCCTATTTAAGACTGGTAACAATATTACAAACCATGAATATATATTCATGTGATAGTGCAGACTTTATACATGTCAACTATCAGTCATAAAAAAAGTAATAGATCAAAAATGCATCTCTAAAATTTGACAGAAACTTTTAAAATTAGGTATTTTAAGAAT
>NW_026575035.1:0-305967 GCF_905146905.1 Nyctereutes procyonoides | reverse complement strand
TGCTTAGCATAATACCCTCTAGTTTCATCCACATCATTGCAAAAGGTAAGATTTCATGTTTTTGATGACTGAGTAGTATCTCATTTTATATAGAGGTAGAAGAAGAGGTGGTTTTATATATATATATACATATATATATAAAACCACCTCTTCTTTATTCATTCATCTGTTGGTGGACATCTGGGTTCTTTCCCTATTTGGGCTATTGTGGACATTGCTGCTATAACCATTAGGGTGCAGATGCCCCTTCGGATCACTAAATTTGTATCTTTGAGGTATACCTAGTAGTGCAATTGCTGGGTTGTAAGGTAGCTCTATTTTCAATTTTTGGAGGAACCTCCACACTGTTTTCCAAAGTGGCTGCACCAGGTTCAATTCCCACCAGCAGCATAAGAGGTTTCCCCTTTCTCTGCATCCTTGCCAACATCTGTTGTTTCTTATCTTGTTAATTTTAGCCATTTTGACCAGTATGAGGTGATATCTCATTGTGGTTTTGATTTATATTTCCCTGATGCTGAGTGATGCAGAGTATTTTTTTATGTGTCTGTGGCCATTTGTATGTCTTTTTTGGAGAAATATCTGTTCATGTCTTCTACCCATTTCTTGACTGGATTATTTGGGCTTTGGGTGTTGAGTTTGTAAGTCCTTACAGATTTTGAGTGCTAGCCCTTTATCTGATATTTGAAAATATCTTCTCCCATTCTGTAGGTCATCTTTTAGTTTTGTTGACTGTTTCCTTTGCTGTGCAAAAGGTTTTTATCTTGATGAAGTTGCAATTTTTGCTTTTGTTTCCCTTGCCTTTGAAAATGTATCTAGCAAGAAGTTGCTGTCACCAAGGTCAAAGAGGTTCCTGCCTGTGTTCTTCTTCAGGATTTTTATGGATTCCTGTCTCACATTTAGGTCTTTCATCCATTTGAGTTTATTTTTATGTATGGTGTAAGAAAATGGTCCAGTTGAATTCTCCTGCACGTGTCTGTCCAATTTTCCCAACACCATTTGTTGGAGAGACTGCCTTTTTTTTTGATTGGCTATTCTTTCCTGCTTTGTTGAAGATTATTTGACCATACATTTGGGGTCCATTTCTGGGTTCTCTATTCTGTTCCATTGATCTCTGTGTCTGTTTTAGTGCCAGTACCACACTGTCTTGATGATTAGTTTTGTAGTACAGCTTGAAGTGTGGAATTGTGATGCCACCTAAAGCAGGTGATTCTTTTGACATTTCACCACCTTGAGAGCCTCAGAAAAAGGCAGAGTTTGATGCAAGAGTCCAATGTCAGAAAAAAAAAAAAACAAGATTAAAAAAATGAAACTGTTGGCACCAAATCTTGAACTAAAACAAAAGGTTTTTCAAAGAACCAGAGCGCCCCTTGCAGGACAATGGAGGAACCAGAAGGATGAGAGAATGGTCAGAAAGGCAACCGTGCAACTAACTGCAAGGAAGAGAGAGCCAGTTCAAGCAAACAGTAAGTTAAGAACAGATTCCAACTGACCAGACAATGAGAAAGCAGAAGCAGATGGCAACCTGGCTCTGAAACCAGCTGCTGAAAACAAAAGAAGTCTTAAAACTGTGTGACAACGCAAATATGTTGGTCAAAGTTCCTTTATAGCCCACCAAGCAAATGATTATAACACATTATCATACTTAGGATGAGCCCCTTTGAAATTTTGTTCATACAGATTTTTTTTTTTACATCAAGTTTGGCTTTTAAAAAATATTGCATTAAACTATTATTTATCTTGATTGCTGAATTGCAAGGGGGAAAGACTTAAGTTTTGCTCCTCACTCCCCTCACCTTGGTCCCAGCCTTGCTCATACCAAATTGAAGGGCAAATACTCACACGTATGACCAAATTAGCTTCTTACAGCAGCCCAAGATGTAGGGATCACTAGCTTCATCTTACAGCGAAATAGACTGAGCCACAGAAAGATTAAGCATCTTGCCAAACTTTTAAATTGAAACCTTGAACCTGTTCAAGTTGAATTTGAACATAAGCTGCATTCTTTCCACCAAAACATAACTGCAGTCCAGGACAGTAATACAAAAGACACATAAGGAATCCAGTAATAATGGATTGAAATATATGAATAAAACTCATTCTAAGAAGTATTCTAATGGAAATTGAGATTGCAGGATGCTCAAAGCAGTATGCCTGAAGGGGTCCTAGCAATTGTTTTCCAAGAGTACTCGACATACACCTCTCAAAAGTTATGCTGAATCACATGCTTCCATAATATTCTCTGCTCTAAACAAGCATTTTCTCAACACATTCTTTAAGCCACCAGCTGGATTTGGCATGCAAGCCAGTTCAGTGTCTCGAAACCCTACTTGTGCTCTCCTTGTCCATCATAGCAACCTGCTTTAAGTATTCATTTCTTCCTTAGTTAAAACCAGGAATTGGTTTCCCTTGGATACACACCGCCAAAGCCATTTTTAATTAAATTTCTGAGAAACTTGGCAGAATGAAGGAGAAAACATTTGACTAGGCAGGCAGTCTTCATGAGAATGATATCCATAAGTTCTGCAGAAAAATTGTTTTCATTATTTTATAATTACAGTTGACACTCGAACAACACAGGTTTGAACTCTACGAGGGTCCATTTATTTGCAGATTCTTTTCAGTAAATACAGTATAGTACTGGAAACACATTTGCCCTTCCTTATGTTTTTTTCATAAGATTTTCTCTTCTCTAGCTTACTTTATTGTGAGAATACAGGATATAACACATAAAAAAACCTAAATCTGTTGATTGGCTGTTATCACTAAGGCTTCCAGTCAACAGTTGGCTATTAGTAGTTAAGTTTTTGAGGCGTCCAAAATTGTATATGGATTTTTGACTGCATGATGAGGAAAGTAAGTGCCCCAAACCTCTGCATCACTCAAGTATCAACTGTATAGTTTATTCTTGTTCACGTACTTATCTACAGAGAGCTCTCTGGAGCATACAGGCAATAACCTGCAAAAAAACTCCAGCCAGCTGGACTTTGGCCAGAGGTGGAAACACCTCTAGGGAACCCATGCAATTCAGACTTCAGCACTAAGGGTATTCAGGAAAATAAAGCTCTCTTTCAAGGGCTTTCTTTGCAGTTTAAAAAGTGTGGCATTTTATAGGGGAAAATAGTGGATAAATATGCCATGAAAGACCCCAGAAAATGGACTTATCAACTCTTTCATGCATGTGCTTTCAGTCTGGGTTTTTGTGATACTAAGAGAATTCAGAATTACATGTGAATTCTACTTGTTGTAATCCAATTCTTAGTGCAGAAAGAACAGCCATTTAAATTAAGTGAATGAGTAAGAAAATATTTTTTTTCCAAGAGAAATGGTTGTGATAATGATCTCTTTAGATAGCTCTGGGGAAGTCACTATTATTAAATACTCTTCCAAAACATGGTTAAAACATGTTTTAAAACATGGTTAAATATTCCCAAAGGAAAGGTTTGTATACATTAAATGTCCCCAATGAACTGTTCATAATTTATTTATGAGGCAAAAACTGATGGTTCAAGCAGTGTTCCTGGAGTTGGGGATAGAGCAGTGAAGACAACAGGCAAAATCCTTGCCTTCTGGAAGCTTAAATTCCTAGGGTGAAACAGACTATACTAATTATACTATATTATACTAATATAATTTCAAGTACTAATAAAAAAAACAATAAATCATGGTCAGGGAATAGAGATTGATGGGGTGGTAGGGGCTGGGTTTTGTAGATGGGATATTCAGGCCAGACCTTTTTAAGAAGGTAACACTTGAATAAATACCTGAATGATGTGAATGAGTGAGCCATGTGAGAATCTTCAGGGAGAGTCTTCTAGACAGAAGGACCATCTAGAAGGTGAACTCCATAAAAGTAGAAACTGTTTTATTCACTATGTCCCCAGACACGGTGCCTGATACATACCAGGCATTTCATACATCCTTGTTGGATTTTTTGCTTATGCAAAAGCCTCAATGTGGGAACCATTCAAAAAAAGAGCAATGCAGCAAGTGTGCTTAGAACTGAGGGAACAAGGAAGGCTTAAGTGGTGATGCCATCATTCCTGACATCATTATTTGCAGAGTCGCCTTTTAGTCTCAAAAGTGCCTGGCTTGGATAGATACGTTACATGGCCAAGTTCTTAATGGACTATGTTAAGGAGTTTGGACATAATTGTGACGGGAAGGCAGTGGAAAACCTTGAGCAGGTGAGCAGTGTTATTTCCTTTGTTAAAAACGTATTTTTACTACACGCTTATTGGAATGGCTGAAATCCAGAACGCTGATATCACCAAATGCTGGTGAGGATGCAGAGCAATAGGGACCCTCATTCATTGCTGGTGAAATGCAAAATAGTACAGCCTTGTTGGAAGACAGTCTGGCAGTTTCTTACAAACTAAATAGACCCTTCCCATACCATTCAGCAATTGTGCTTTTTAATATTTCCCTAAAGGAGTTGAAAATTTATATCCACACAAAAACCTGCACACAAATGTTTACAGCAACTTTATTCATAGTCGCTAAAACTTGGAAGCAACCAAAATGTCCAATAAGTGAAATATGTGGTATATCTGGACAATGGAATACATTGACACTAAAAAGAAATGCACTTTCAAGCCATGAAATGACATGGAGGAGACTTGAATGCATATTGCTAAGCATAAGAAGCCAATCTGAGAAGGCTACATATTGTATTATTCAAACTCTGTGACATTCTGGAAAAGGTAAAACCATAGAGACAGTAAAAATATTGGTGGTTTTCAGAGGTGGTTGTGGGGTGCGGGAGATAGAAAGGTGGATCACAGAGGATTTTTAGGTCAGTGAAAATATCCTGTGTGATGCTATAGTGATGGATACGTTTCATTATACGTTTGTTCAAACTCATAGAATATATGATGCCAGTAGTGAATCATAAACTATGGACTTTGGTGATTATGATGTGTCTGTGTAGGTTCATCAGTTGCAACAAATCTATTACTCTGGTGGGAAACACTGATGATGGGGGAGGCTGTGCTTCAAAAAAAAACATTAAAAAACTATTCGTAAAAAAAAAACTATTAGTGAGGCCAATCTATATTATTAATAATCATAGTAATAATCATCGTAGTAATTCACATTTTGACAATGATAATACACCATTAAGAAAGTTTTACCTCCAAAACACAAGGACGATTTAATATCAGAAAATCAGTTAATGTAACTCACCGCATGAATAGATGAGGATGAGCACAGATAAAATTCAGTAATTCTGATTAAAAATAAAAGCTCTAGAAAATAAGATGTGGACGGAAACATCTTTATTTTGTAAAGATCATACGCCAAATACCTACTGCAAGCATTATGTTTACTGGAGAAATTCTAGAATTCCATCTAAGACTGGGAACAAGATAGAATGCTCACTATCACTGTTTAGCTTAATATTGGAGATCCTGGGTAAGTGCACTATAAAACAATAAATGAAATTAGAGGCAAAGGATTTGAAGGGAAAAGAAATGAGATATTTGCCATGGATGAGATTATCTATTTAGTAAAGCAACCAACTAGTATAACAAGTAAGTTCAGCAAGGTTGCCAGATACCACTTAAAAAATCAGTAGCATTCCTCTATATTACTAACAACTATTTACTACATTTATTTTTTTAAAAAGGTTACTCTTTATATGTTGGCAAATTGAACTCCAATTTAAAAAAAAAAGGAAATATCAGAAAGGGAGACAGAGCATGAGAGACTCCTAACTCTGGGAAACGAACAAGGGGTGGTGGAAAGGGAGGTGGGCAGGGCTGGGGGTGACTGGGTGACGGGCACTGAGGGGGCACTTGATGGGATGAGCACTGAGTGTTATGCTATATGCTGGCAAATTGAACTCCAATAAAAACAAAACAAATAAATAAATAAATAATAAATAAGGTTGCTCTTCACAGCAAAAACAAAAGCTAGCAAGTTCCTAAGAACTAATTTATCAAAGACCATTTAGTGATCTCTCTGGCATATGAGGATGTAATGTTCATTTTATGAATATTCATCAAGCTGTAAAAATAAAATTTAGTGCACTCTTCGGTATGCAGGTCATATATAAATACATAAGTTTTTATGCAAGTGATGAATAGCTGAACTCTGCATCTGAAACTAATGATGTACCATCCGTTGGCTAATAGAATTAAAATTAAAAAAAAAAGAATAGCTGGGAACATTTTGAAGAGAAAAAATAAGAAAACAAGAGAGAAGTAGACTTAGCAGAAAGTAGAAGTGTTTTAAAACAACAGTCATTGAAACAATTTGATGCAGAAATGACTCCTTAAGATCTCAGTGAAGAAAATATGCTACTCTGTCAAGAGATATCAATAAGATATGAATAGATGAAGAACTGTTCCATGCTCTTGAATAGGGTGACTTAATATATGAGGATGTCAGTTCTTTGCAAAGGAATCTATAAATTCAGTGCAATCCCAATGGAAATTCCAGCGAGATTTTCTTTTTAGAAAGTCAACAGTGGTGTGTGAGCCTGATACGGATATATAACGCTCCTTGAGTCACGAAGTCAACTTTGTAAAAGAAGACCAAAGGGTGGGAGAATCACAGAGTAATAGTAATAAAAACAGCACAGTTCTCATCAAAGGAAAATAGTCCAATGAAACATAACTGAGGACTCAGAAAACCACTCCTGCCTACCGCCACATACATTGATGGTCTCTAGTTGGATTAAGATCTACATCTATGAATGGCAAAGACATAAACTTAAAAGAAGAAGGCAGGAGAATATTTCTGTGCCTCATAAATGGGGCTGAACTTCTTAACAAGAGCCTCAAAGGACAAACCATGAGTTTAATATAGATTCGATGACATCACAAATAAGCTTTTCTGTTCAATGAAAATAACCATGAGTAAAGGTGACAGAGAACAGACCTGGGAATTTGAGAATTCCAGTACAAATATAGTCAAAGGAAAAAAAAACACACACTTGATTCATAAGAAGAGAAAAGTTAAAATGATTTCAAGCCTATGATGAGATGCTCAGACTCACTGCTGTTTATAAGAAATGCAAAGTAAAACAAACAATGATCACTCGACACACATGAGATTAGCACAGTTTACAAGGCTGGAGCTCGTGCCAAGTATCATGGAGAGCTGGGGGTGTAAAGATTCCCATGCTCTACAGATGGGCATGGGGACTGCGGGAACCTGGCGCACCATGCTGGAAAGCCAGTGTCCTGTTTGGTGAAATTAGGAATACACGTATCGTATGAGTCAGCCATCCTGCTGGGGAATCCAAGGGTTTGGGGGGGCAGGATATCTGGGTGCCTGGCCCAGGGAGAGTCTGGAGTCAGTCTCTAAGGGGACCTATGTGAAGATGGTCACTTTTTCAGGGAGGTGGAGGCAACCTGGGGGTCCTTGGCTGAGAGAATGGGGAGCTGCTTACAGTACCAGGGAATATTATAGAACAGTTAAACAAGACTTGATACATGTGACACAACATGAACAGAACTCGAAACCAGAATGCTGTGAAATGGTGAGACACGGACTGAGGTATATGGTGCAACACCATTTGTGTACATTGGAAATACCTGTGTACAAGACAATAATTGTTTTATAAGAAATACATGAAAAAAAAAACATGCATGCAGACTTGCAGGGACCAATGGTGCCTGCATGATCAATGTGATGGCATCATGAACTGAGGATTTTGAGTCAAGATCTCACATCGCATTTACAAGAGAAGGAAGGGAAGGGGGAAGGCAGGAAGGAATCAGAGTGAAGAGTGACTCTGATCCAGGTTCTTCTGCTGGGCCAGGTGGTGTCTGCTGAGGCTGTGTTAAGGATGGTCCTCCAAGAGCGTGGTCCAAGGGCTTACCATAGGAGGCTGGCCTCAAGGAAGTTGGTTCCTGAAGAAACTATTGAAAGTGGGACATTCAGAGCAGATCCATAGAAGGGTCCAGAAGGAAAGCGTGGAGAGGTAGTGGGGCAAAGTTTGGAAATCCTATTTAGCTAGCCAGGTGCCAGAGGTAGAGCGGCTCCCATACGTTCTGGGATAGAGACATGTGCAAAGTTGATCACGGGACCCGGCAAAGGTGCTGAGAGATACAAGAAAGACAGCTCTGGGCCCGGTCTGTGGATGCTGTGCAGTGTGGAAGGCACTTCTTGCTCACTGCTGGCTCCAAGGGGCTCCCACGGGCCAGATACACTGAAGCTGAAAGGTATATTGTAAAAACGACAATTCAACGTGAATTTAAAATGTAAAGTGAGGTGCGCTGGGACATGGTTAAGAGAACTAATTTGCTGTAAAAAGAATCAATAAGGTTGTACATGCACTGAAACGCTTCCCTAAAGGACCTGAAAATCTTGTAAAGTGAGGCTCCAGGTAATGCATCTGATATATAAATAACTTAGAGGCAGTCCCTGTACGTTTTGATTTTGCTATAAACCAAACCCCGGGGATCCCTGGGTGGCGCAGCGGTTTGCCGCCTGCCTTTGGCCCAGGGCGCGATCCTGGAGACCCAGGATCGAATCCCACGTCGGGCTCTCAGTGCATGGAGCCTGCTTCTCCCTCTGCCTGTGTCTCTGCCTCTCTCTCTCTCCCTCTGTGACTATCATAAGTAAAAAAAAATTAAAAAAATAAAAATAAATAAATAAATAAATAAATAAATAAATAAATAAATAAATAAATAAACCAAACACCGCTTGGCTGTTACTTCCAAGCCTCCTTTTAGGTGTGCGTATCACTTTGGTTCCAGAAGCAGAGGCTTTAAAATTTTTTTCTTAACTCAGATCCCTTTATCTAGGCCAGGCGCCCTGAAATAATTTATTTTAATTATTCATGTTGTTGGTCTTCAGGACCAGTAAGTACTCAGCACGTCACCATGGAAACGAGCGCAAGCACCGTCAGGCTTTATCAATCTTTTCCATCTAAAATCCTCCTGCTGATCTGACCGTTGGAGACCGGAGGCCCAGGCAGTCGCTGGAGTGAGCTCCCAAGGTAACCCAGTGATCTTGAGAGGCTCGAAATGTCACAGCGGAGAGCAAGGCGGCCAAGGTGAACTGTCGACCCTTCAGGGATGCCTGCACACATCCGAAATGGGAGTGCGGAGGCTATCGACAGACTTTCGCACTGTCCGTGGCAGGGTGAAGATTTCTGGTCCGCACCTGAACCTTTCTGGTCTATCTCATCAGGATAGACACGGATATTCGTTACGTGGACCCCTGGGCTCTGTCTTTAGAAAGATTCCTTTTACAAGACACTACACACAGAGAGCGGGCCGGTGCCTTGGGCAGAGAGCCTGGCCACGCTCGGCGGGGGAGGCACATATGTGTTTTTTTAGCTCAGTGGTAACAGACATTCACTCACTCGACGTTTAGAAGGAAGAAACACCCTTCATCCCAGGCTGGCTTTTAAAAACTAAAGTGCTGGATTGCATAGAAGGTGGTGAAACGTAGCCCGCGTGCAGCCACAAGACTAGTGTGTCAGCCGTCATCCTGGTGTGATGCTCTCCTTTGGCGGTGGACCCCCGGCCTCCTTCCCAGCCTCCTTCCCGGCCTCATCCATTCTTGCTGAATGATGCTTGCCCACAGGAGGGACTCAACGGGTATGTGTTGACTACATGAATGAACAGCACCAGGCTGATTATTTCTCTCCGAAACAGGTTGTTGATGCATTAGTTCTCAGACTTCTAGGTTTCTCAGACCGTGATGTTCCCAAAAACTTGTTTCAGGAGCCACATGGTGCCAACTGAGAAGATCAACTACAAAATAACACACAAACAGCTCTATGATGACCATGATCATAGCAGGAAGGCTTTTCTCTCCTTTTTTTTTTTATATATTTTAGAAAGATAGGAAATATCTAATCTAGGAGTGAAAGTAAATTACTTGAATTCTGTGATAGCCTTTTAAAGACCTTTTTACAAAAAAATAAAAAATAAAAATAAATTAAAAAAATAAAAACCTTTTTACAATGTCCTTCTTGCTCCCTTTTCATCGCAGACCCGTGAAAATCTTGTCACGGATCGGGATTGGTTCTTACATCAGTGTTTGGAAATCAGATAGAATCAACCTGCTTTGCCTAAAATATTACCGGGAGTAAATCATTTTCTCTCTCCCTCTCTCTCTCTCTCTCTCTTTTTAAATTCTCTGCCTTGTGTCTTGTATCAGTTGGCTTCTTGTTTGCAGCATTAAATTTTTTTTCTATTCCTTTTACTTATAGCGAATGAGATCCACCCTCCTCCCCTCTCCCCATCACTACCTGTTTGCCTAAAATACTTTCAGTTGTCATTATTTCCTTCTTTTTTCTTCTTGTGCTATCAGATTCTTGCTACTTTATGAGAGTGGCTTTAAGAGGTTAGGTGTCCCCTTATCTTGGTCATCTTCGAGACTTACTGCTAACATCTGGTGTTCTCATAATTCGTTTAATTCAAGGAGCTTAACGTGCTTTGCATAGTATCCCCTAATCCTCTAATAGAGCATTTTTTCTACTTAGCGGGCAGGAGGCAGGCATTCTGTGTCACCCAGCCTTGGTGATTTGGGCGTTTCGGTTGTTCTAACAACTTCTCCCAAGCTACAAGCTTCTCCTCAGAAGACTATGAAGTTGACCGTTGGGTCACACTTGCCTGAGGGACTCTCGAATATGATTTCCTGGCTTTATTATCCAGAGGCATTGCTACCTTTTACAAAACAGCTTGGTTGAAAGGGCCTGGGAGCATTTGCCCCTTCCGGGGGGCCACCTCATTTTTGCAAGGAAAATGGGACCACAAGAACACAGTTACTGTCAGTAATGAGATGCATTTATTGTTCCGTTGTAGGTCAAGGATACCAAAGAGCAAGACGTATCCCTTCTTCCTCTACAATCGGTTTCATGATGGTTGTACTCCCAGTTTCTTTTGTTCTGTTTTTCCTGGAAAGAGTGAACCTCCCCTGGCTGGCTCTACCTGGGAGATGCGACAGGAGACTATGCTGAGGCCGCCACCTCGCATTTAGTGTTGACGTTACCGCTGTGCCCGAAGAGATGACTCCTTTTAAGTTTTGAGGGTGTTTTGTGTGTTTGGCTGTGTTGATTCTTCCTTTTGATCTTTGCCTTGGAACTGAATTTGCTCATGACCTGGGATGTTAGTCACCCATATGGTGTTTGCTTTTATGATCCAGGTGGGTGCTCTAGCTTACGA
The DNA here is from genome assembly GCF_905146905.1 of Nyctereutes procyonoides. NCBI lineage: Eukaryota > Metazoa > Chordata > Mammalia > Carnivora > Canidae > Nyctereutes > Nyctereutes procyonoides. The sequence goes on along the minus strand of NW_026575035.1, from coordinate 294,841 downwards.
TTGGCTTTTATCGGTTTTACTTAAGGATTGATATTCAAGGGTGGGTAAAATGCTCCTGACAGTGGATTTTTCAGGGCTCACTTGTCTCACCGCTTCCAAGAAGTCTTCCGTGATCTTTCCTCCACTTCCCGTCTCCTCTGGGTGGTTGCACCATCTTTGCCTTTTTAGACGATGCCTACGTATCACAGCTCTTGTCCCTCAGGTTGATGGTGGGCTATCCTCCTCTTTCTCATCTGGCGGAGAGCGAGTTCTTCCAGGACCAGCATTGGGGCTCACAGTCTGTAGTAGACCATGACCCCAGCACATGGGGGTGTTCGATCGATATTTGTCAAATTGAATGGATGGATTCAAAAAGTCTTCTGAATAAAATGGAAGAGTGAGCCTAATCTTTTCCCTCGAAACTCTCAGCTTTCTTCTGTGCTCAGTGATATAGTCCACTTTGCAATGGCTGAATTGAACAAAACTAACAACTCTGTGTCAGATCTGGCAGGATAATAAACATCCTAAGTTGAAGGTAAAACCTCAAATTCAAAGGTGAATTGTGGGTTCTGTAAGGATGGATGACATTCCTCACCCTGGTTAGCAGCCATCAAGGCTCCTGACGTACCTCATCTGACAGGAGCAGGGCACATTCAGATGGAGCAGAGGGTCAGAGACCACCCTCTTGGGTGCTGGTTTCTGAGACTCCCAGAAGTTGTACTGGGTTTGTACCTAGATCAGGGCTGCAGATAGTCTGTGAGCTTGGAGGCCACGGGCTTGCCAGGAACTGCCAGAGCAACCACCAGAGAGGCTCGTCCTCTCAAGGGGACGCAGATGGGGGGCTCGCCTTCGTGCATCAGAAGTCAGTGGGGTCAAATGTCTCTATATTGGGGACTGTGGCAGTCTCTGTCTGTAACCACAGAGCAGTCTATGGCTTAGAAGCTCGACAGTGGCCACAAGTGTACAGAAAGGGGCAATTATGCTTTATGACAACGGGTCCAAAAGGGAGACTCCCCCCTCCAGTACTTCCTCCCTCCCTCCGTCCCTCCCCCCCACCTCCCAGAGCAGAACCAAAGGAGTAACTGTGAGAAAGAGAGCAATGGGAGGAAGGCCCCCACCCAGACTAGCCCCCCACCCCCAGCTACGTGGGGGTCTGGGGCAGGTTTCCATTCAACACACTATTGCAGATTTAAAATGCACAGGGTTAAATCTTGGTAACGGAATGACACTGTTTTAATTACCAGAAATAAATAAAAGGTTTACGGAATTGGATTGGGGTGCCTCAAAGGGAGCCACCACCCAGTAGGAAGAGGGCCCCTGATGGAGGATCCTGCGAGCAGTTACCTGGGAGAAACCTCACTTCTCACGCAGATGCTGATGAGCTAGGCTCCTCCCTCAACTGGTTATATGTGTACCTATGTACACATGCATGTATGTATGCAGCTAGTTGTACCCTGCTTTTTCTACAAATTATTTAAGGCAACTTTAAAAGATGCTAGTGTACAAACTCGGAGTATCTGCGACCAGTACCCTGACTGGTCTTGAATTAAGAACTTCCTTAGAGCCTGAACTCTGTCCATTACATTTGGACATCAGCGGCTCATTGCTTTGGCCAAAGGGGCATAACCAAAATCCCATTGACAAGAGTAACGGCCCAGCTGGGCCAACAACATAAGTGTTAATCATTTTCTTCGTAAGTAGGCTGCTGTTGATGAATTCATATTTTGTACCAATAATGAAATGTCCACAGAAATGTTTCCCAGAAGTGGCCTTTCTGACACTGTCCTAGATATGATCACTGCCGTTATGGGGGTGTGTGTGTGGGGGAGGGGGGGAAGGGGAGGTGCCGGCTTCCCCTCGGGGATGCCTCACGCAGCTCACAGTAGCACGGCAACTCTAGTGGAGCTGCCCGCCGAAGCTACTGGAAGAAACCATTCTGGAGGAGGTAACTTAAAAAAAATTTTTTTTTGGAAATAAATTTACAGAAAAGAAAATAACACAAAGTGTTCCCATTGACCCATCGGCCAGCTTCCTCTAAAGGGTTCCCATTGACCCATCCCCCAGCATCCCTAGTGCATGTGTCAAAATCAAGAAATTAACCTTGGCACCAGCCTGTTGACTAAATTAAAAGGCTTCATCCAGTTTCTCCACTCATGCCCCTTTCATGTCCCAGGATTCTCTCCAGGCTCCCCAACTGCATCCATAGTCTTGCAGGAGATAACTTCTTCTTTTTTTTTTTTATTTTTTTTTTATAAATTAATTTTTATTGGTGTTCAATTTACCAACATACAGAATAACACCCAGTGCTCATCCCATCAAGTGTCCCCCTCCGTGCCCGTCACCCATTCACCCCCACCCCCCGCCCTCCTCCCCTTCCACCACCCCTAGTTCATTTCCCAGAGTTAGAAGTCTATGTTCTGTGTCCCTTTCTGATATCTCCCACACATTTCTTCTCCCTTCCCTTATATTCCCCTTCACTATTATTCATATTCCCCAAATGAGTGAGAACATACACTGTTTGTCCTTCTCCGATTGACTTACTTCACTCAGCATAATACCCTCCAGTTCCATCCACGTTGAAGCAAATGGTGGGTATTTGTTGTTTCTAATGGCTGAGTAATATTCCATTGTATACATAAACCACATCTTCTTTATCCATTCATCTTTCGATGGGCACCGAGGCTCCTTCCACAGTTTGGCTATTGTGGACATGGCTGCTAGAAACATCGGGGTGCAAGTGCCCCGGCGTTTCATGGCATCTGAATCTTCAGGGTAAATCCCTAACAGTGCAATTGCTGGGTCGTAGGGCAGGTCTATTTTTAATTCTTTGAGGAACCTCCACACAGTTTTCCAGAGTGGCTGCACCAGTTCACATTCCCACCAACAGTGCAAGAGTGTTCCCTTTTCTCCGCATCCTCTCCAACATTTGTTGTTTCCTGCCTTATTAATTTTCCCCATTCTCACTGGTGTGAGGTGCTATCTCATTGTGGTTTTGATTTGTATTTCCCTGATGGCAAGTGATGCAGAGCATTTTCTCATGTGCATGTTGGCCATGTCTATGTCTTCCTCTGTGAGATTTCTCTTCATGTCTTTTGCCCATTTCATGATTGGATTGTTTGTTTCTTTGGTGTTGAGTTTAAGAAGTTCTTTATAGATTTTGGAAACTAGCCCTTTATCTGATATGTTATTTGCAAATATCTTCTCCCATTCTGTAGGTTGTCTTTGAGTTTTGTTGACTGTATCCTTTGCTGTGCAAAAGCTTCTTATCTTGATGAAGTCCCAATAGTTCATTTTTGCTTTTGTTTCTTTTGTTTTCGTGGATGTATCTTGCAAGAAGTTACTGTGGCCAAGTTCAAAAAGGGTGTTGCCTGTGTTCTCCTCTAGGATTTTGATGGAGTCTTGTCTCACATTTAAATCTTTCATCCATTTTGAGTTTATCTTTGTGTATGGTGCAAGAGAGTGGTCTAGTTTCATTCTTCTGCATGTGGATGACCAATTTTCCCAGCACCATTTATTGAAGAGACTGTCTTTCTTCCAGTGGATCGTCTTTCCTCCTTTGTCGAATATTAGTTGACCATAAAGTTCAGGGTCCGTTTCTGGGTTCTCTATTCTGTTCCATTGGTCTATGTGTCTGTTTTTGTGCCAGTACCACACTGTCTTGATGACCACAGCTTTGTAGTACAACCTGACACTAACAATGAGACTGAAGAAAGAGAAATTAAGGAGTCAATCCCATTTACAATTGCACCCAAAAGCATAAGATACCTAGGAATAAACCTAACCAAAGAGGTAAAGGATCTATACCCTAAAAACTATAGAACACTTCTGAAAGAAATTGAGGAAGACACAAAGAGATGGAAAAATATTCCATGCTCATGGATTGGCAGAATTAATATTGTGAAAATGTCAATGCTACCCAGGGTAATTTACACGTTCAATGCAATCCCTATCAAAATACCATGGACTTTCTTCAGAGACTTAGAACAAATTATTTTAAGATTTGTGTGGAATCAGAAAAGACCCCGAATAGCCAGGGGAATTTTAAAAAAGAAAACCATAGCTGGGGGCATCACAATGCCAGATTTCAGGTTGTACTACAAAGCTGTGGTCATCAAGGAGATAACTTCTAAGATGAGGAAGTCTTCTCCTGGTGTCCGGCTTCCTGGCTGCCGGGCTCGGCACCCAAAGTAAAGGGCCAAGGCCAAGAGCGTGCAGCGTGGGGCCCTCTGCCTTTCCTGGAAGATCATCAATCAGCCCGAAGTTCCCAGAACTACCTTTCTGAGTTGCCTGCACCCTTCTCCCCTTTATGAAGTCAACTCAAAACAGATTACTGTGGCTCCCACGGCTTTGTTTGGAACCACCCGGCTAGAGCAGCTAAGTGCCGGAGTCCATCCTTCATCAAGTTCAGGAGACTCTGCAGCCCCGGAGGAAAAAACTGGCTGCCAACTCCCATTTCTTCACCTCACCCATTCCCTCCCAGCTCTTGCTTCTCTACTCAGGCATTTGCCTCTCTGCTTTCAAATCATTCCTCTTCTTTCCTGTCTGGCCTGTATTCCAGGGGCCAGTCCCTGTGAACTACGTGCCCCAGGCTCGTTTGCCAACTGGAATATGGTTAGGTTCTGCCAAAGGGAGGCACTGCCAGCTGGGGGAGCAGAGGGAAGAGAGATTTCACCTCCTAACTCTCTGCTTTGGGTCAGTGGCAGCTCTGGGAGTGGCCAGGTGGCCCCACGGGGGTCCTTCTCCTGCTGGGGGCCCAGGCCCTGGCTCCGGCAATGCTCCTGTGCCCTTTATCCTCCAACACTCAGGATGTAGCTACTCTCTGCTATTGCTAGTCTTGGGGTTACTTCAATGGCTCCTTTATAGCTCTTTAGCTTTTCCAATGTCTTTGTAATAACTAGCTCTTGCTATTAAATTCCCTCTATAGAACTGCCTGGAATGGTTTCCGTTTCTGTGACTAGGCTCTAATTGGTATGTACGGCCTTGTCATTGCTTCCCCATCCCTCCCAGGGGCTAAGAGGGGACTCAGGGGACTCCCGGGGACTAAGTCTCATTTAAACTGCTCAAGGGATTTGTCATCACAGGTGGCAAAGGGGATCTGAGCCTGGTGACATAGATGTAGACAGAAAGTTCTATTTTATTCCTTGATCTTAGGCTCTTGCCAATAACCCTTCATGTGATGAGGAGACAACTATTGGTCTGTATTAGATTAAACCAAGAATTTACTCCATTCAAGCACTTTTGACCTACAAAAATGGCAATTTCACATGACTCTACTTAATAGAAAAGGAAGCAGGTAGGAAAAGACAACAAACTCTCCATGATGATTTATAGCCAATAATAAAGTTAACATTTACTGTTTGTTTACCACGTGCAAGACAAACTCATCCATGACTCCTGTTCTAAGTGTTTTGTGTGTATCGAATCATTTAATCTTCAAAACAATCAACCCGTGGTCAACATATTTTATCCCATTTTATGGGTTAAGCACAGCGAGGTTCAGTAACTTGCCCAAGTCACATAGTCAGTGACGGGGTCAGGACTGGAAGCCCAACCACTGCACTATACATTGTCTCAAAGTAGATGTTATTAAATCCATTTCCCAGATGAGGAAACTGAGAAATAGAGCAGTTGGATCACTTGCTCTAAGTCACATAGCCAGGAATGTGCCAAGATGGTGTTTGAACCCAAAGCCATCCTTAGAGGTTCCCTCCCTTCCATAGCCTACCTCTCCCGCTTATGAGGCCTCTAACACTCCACTTCACTGGGTTATATTGTCTTTGCCAACAAAAACATAATACTGTGCCTGTTTCACCACATTCCACCAGCACATTAATATCTTGCTGCATTCATTGAGTTTCTCTCAGTGTGATGCCCGGGGGCCTTACATGTGTGTGGGAAGCCCATTCAGAAAGAAATGACTGTGCTTCGTGTTCAGATCCCTGCCACATGGGGGATCTAAGTGTCTCTTTTGGCTGATAATGCTACACAGGCTCACATCCATTCTCACCCCCTCTACGTACTCCTTAAAAAAATTGGGTATTTAATAATGACCTTATTCATATGGTTTATAAGTATTTCATTTATTTTTTTTAAAGATTTTATTTACTTATTCATGAGAGACACACAGAGAGAGGCAGAGACACAGGCAGAGGGAGAAGCAGGCTCCTCACAGGAAGCCCGATGTGGGGCTCGATCCCAGGACCCCGGGATCACGCCCTGAGCCAAAGGCAGTTATAAGTGTTTTAATGTTATACAGGCATACATCGGAGAGATTACAGGTTCGGTTCCACACCACCATGAGGAAGCAGGTATCTCAATAAAGCAAGTCAAATGAATTTTTTGGTTTCCTGGTGCGTGTAGAAGTTGTGTTCACGCTATTCTGAGCTCTATGAAGTATACAGTAGCATTATGTCTAAAAAAAATCAGCTTGTTAAAAATTACCTCATTAAAAATTCAAAAACACTGTATTGCTAAAAAACAAAAACTGCTGCCCATCATCAGGGCCTTTGGCGAGTTGCAATCACGGATCACGGTCACCGTAACGAATGCAATAATCATGAAAAAGTTGGAGATATTGGGAGAGTGACCACAGTGTGACCCAGAGACGTGAAGTGAGCAAACGCTGGTGAGAAAAAAACGGGGCCCAAAGACTTGCTCGGTGCAGGGTTGCCACAAACCTTCAATTTGTAAAAAGCAGATTGTGAAGTGCAATAAAGCGAAGCGCGGTGCAGTGAGAGATGCCTGTATTTGTAGGTGCCAAGAAGCACGGACCCTATTTCCCTGGACAGTATATACTTCGTGTGTGGCAATGCCAGACCAGGTCCCCAAGGTGTCTCTGTCCAAAAGGTCCCATGACCCAGGTAGGAGGTTAATACCATCTGTGTTGAAGCGCAGGGTTGTAGTATTTCGGAGGCCACAAGAGAGCTCTATCTCTTTATCCCACAGATCCACTGCAATGACAGCTTTTGGGGCCACAGATGTGAAATGCTATTCTGGACACAGTAATTAAACCACATTTAGTGCAATTTACCAAAAATAAGCACAATGGTTTGTTTGGTGGGATAATAAATTCTGTCATTTCTTTAACCTCCAAATACAAAGAGGGAAACCTTTTAATAAACCGAATTTGTTTTCCAGCAAGCATTCATCGGCATTTCTCCCCTTCCTATCCGGACGGCAGCATTTGAAAAGTCGCAATTCCATACTGAACTCTCTTAAAAATACCTCTCTCCTCTCTTTTGAATTTTTTGAAGCTAAGCATCCTAATAAATCTTGCTGGATAATTGGCAGTAAATGACATGTCAAAAAAATCTTGAGCCTCTTTCTAACGTCGGGTATCAGGGTCCAGCCAGGAAAACTAAAACCACATTTGAGACAGATGGTAGCTCCACCTGCGGTGAGCAGAGCGTAATGTACGGAATTGTTGAACCGCTATGTTGTACACCCAAAATGAATGTAACATTGTGTGTCCATTCTACTTCAAAAAGACGATTTCTTTGAACCCACATTTGCTATCTCAACAGAAGGAGTTTATTATTTTTAAAAAAAGATTTTTATTTACTTATTTGAGAGAGAGAGAGAAAGACAGAGAGAGAGCATGCACAACTGAGGGGGAGGGGCAGAGGGAGAGGGAGAAGCAGGCTGAGCAAGGAGCAGGGAGCCCAATGGATGCCAATGCCTGGCTCCATCCCAGGACACTGGGATCATGACTGAGCTGAAGGCAGGTGCTTAGCCGACTGAGCCACCCAGGTGCCCACCCCCCCAACAGAGGGAGCTTGATATGGAGAACCGGTCCCATCAGGTGTGAGAGGGTGTGAGAAAAGCAACCATGGGCGTAATCAGTGTTATCACCTCTGTAAGCAGCAAGTGCTCACAGGGCCCAGGAAGTCAAGGGAAGCAAGTGGTCTTATTAAAACCCAGACACTCCGGGGAAAGGACTTTGTGCAGAGGTGCAATGGGGCTGCTGTCCGTAATGCTGAAAGTCAATGCCAGGGTGAAGGGTCCTTGCGAGGCAATGTTGGTGGGATTGGCAAGTCCCCACCCTATTGGGGCTCTGGCCCTTTGACGCTCCTCTAGGGCCCCCTATTGACAGGACATAACCAGTGAGCCAACAGGCAAAAGGGCGATAGCCCCCACATCACCGAGCAGAACATAGGGGTAGCTTCTGAGCACAGTTGACTTCGTTGGCTGCTCAGCTACTAAATACACTGTTTCTCACTGTATTTGAAATTCCATATAAAATAATAACTTTTTGCCTTGGCTTATAGATGCTACCAATTTCCGTTACCTTTTACTGTTGGGCACAGAGGTACTCAGAAATACCGTAGAGAATCCCTGGGATTTCAGAAACACTCCTTGTGTAATGGAAATCCGACATCCTTTAGTCATCAGGATCGGCCCGTGCAGTAACCCCTCCTCCACCTGCTAGTTCAGCAGGGCTAGGAGCCCCAAGGCCAACTGGCAGTCTCAACTTCCAAACCAGTGGAGCAGTGTGTGTGTCACCTGGTGGAAGGTGGAGAAACCTCCATAACGGACAGGTCACGGAACCAGAAGAGCCCCAAGTCACAGGACCAGAGAGCAAACGTTCCGTGAGTAGATACTAGTTGTAAGAGTGAGCGATGCCACTCCCACGTTTCCACCTTTGATTCCTGGACTCTTGTCACAATTTTTTTTTCCCTGTAAACTCAGTTCCTTAGTCAGAAGCAATGTTATGTGGAATTCTATGCATGTGAATAAGGCATTATGCAAATTTGACGGTGGAAAGCTTTGTTAAGCATGGGTTTTGTAATCGCCAATACTCATCTTGGCAGGGAAAAATCCTCTGGATGACAGTGTCCTAAAAATGGAGATTTGCCCTCTGTCTTAGCCTTCCCCCTTTCCCGGATTCTCTTCTTTGTTTCAAGGTGGAGTTTTCTGTGTGTCTGAGGACTGATGTTGTACGGGCTAAGGGACTTACTAGCAGTGAGTTAGGTTTTCACGACGCCTACATTTCAACTTGTGTGTCTGGAGGAAAATGACCAAGGACAATGGGGAGGAGAGGTCACATACACACATTTGGAGGCAAATGTTTGCCTGAAGTCAGCTTGACCTCAACCCCAGTATTTATTTTCCTAAGCAGTGTGATTTCATGAAGAATGGTTATTCCACACCTACACACCTTCAGTTGTCATTTCCGTTTATGTTTGCTCTGAGGAGGAAGTACGCAACGTAACTACGTTGATTTTACTCAAAAGGGCCAAGAGCATAAGCGATTTTCCCTCCATCTGTTTAACATTGTTATGGCAGCTTTGTTCATGTTTGATGCTAATTTTCAAGATGGTGGTCACTTCTGATATTGGTTATCACCATCACTATCATCCAGCAGTAACCCTGTCTAGTGTCTTTACAAGCATTTAAAGAGCTATAAGCTCACTCCACCAGCGAGCATTTCAAGCTGAAATGACAAGGACCAAATTCCCAAGAGAAGGTAGATCCAGAAGGCATAGTCTCCAAGCATCAATCCAATTCCAGATGGTCGCTTGGTTTCCTACAGAACCAAAACTCATCTCCTCTCCCTCCACTTTGGTTGATTGACTTTTTCACATTTCAATAGCTTGTTTCGTGGTCAAAATCTCATCACCCTTCTTAACTAGGGAAAGAAGAGAGTTGAACTATTCTTTAAATACATGTCATCATGAATTTTTTTTCCACAAAAATGTAATGGGGACCTACTTGATAGCAAGAATCGGGTTAGGCACTGAATGTACCCCTGTCATGGGTGTTCTCTCAGGCCAGGCCAGCATTCGTGGCCCAATAGGGTCGCAGTAACTGGAACGGAAGGGCAAATCCCTGGTTCCTCTGCTCATGGGAATCCCAGTCTCATCCTAACCCCTCTTTCTGACCTGCAGTGCTCTGTGGGGTGTGTCAACATGCTTGCCGACAGCAGTCTTCCTCTCCTTGTCCTCTCTAGGGTTACATACCTTGCATGGCTGAGCATTTACCCTCTGTGACCTCACTCCTAGGGACTATATAAGCTATACACTGGTAAGCACCAAATGTCGAAACCAGACAAGCTGGGTCTGTTGTCAGATTCAAAGGGTGAAGGCAATGCCAGAGACAGGAAACCACACTAATGAGGTCAGGAGCCTGGTGAAATGAAGAGAAGTTCAAGACCTTGTCTTGCACTGGGCCTGGAGGCAGGGCTACTACCCAGAATTCTTCAAGTCATGCACTGCCAGCCCCCACATGCTCTCCTGACATAAACCACAGCGTGATGGGTACACCCTCAAGCTGTGTATTGCTCAACCTGCACAACTGAGCTATGCACTCAGGTTTGTTTCTGTTTGTTTGGTTTATTTTTGTCTTGGGCAGTGGTGCCACCGTGGTACATGGAGGGCATTAATTACGGGCCAGGTTGGAGCAGACATACCAGCTTCTTGGTCACCTCTCTGTTGTCTGCTCCATCAGAGTAGCTCACAGCTTCCCCTGTCAATGGTCTTATTCCCTCTTGGAACCACCTCTGTGCTTAAGCTTTGGTCTTCTACAGAATCTAGTGGTAACTACATTATACTTATTTCAGACTTATTAAAAAGGTCCATCTTCCTGGAGGAAGGCAGCCTGACTATCTCTCCCATGCTGGAGCACTCAGTAGTCCTCAACACCTTTTGCAGCTCATAGCCCATTGCACCCCGGCCCTCAAAAACTGCCTTTCCTTGGTGAGCACTGTTCTCATCTGCTACACATCTAAAATATCAGATTAACGTCTGCTCCTAGGGACTTCAGAATTTCCCCCTCCATATCAGCACTCAGCTTCTAGTTATGTGTCTCTCTCATGGGGATATTTGACTCCTCGTGCGAGCAGAGTCCCTTAACCCTTTATTCGGGTCCTATAGTAGTCGTTAGGCCTGCTCACAATTATGTCATCCTTCCAGGCACATGGTGGGATTCCACTTATCCATTCTCCTTGAAGTTCCATGTGGCATAGGACCAGTTTGGTCAGTGAAATGTGTGCTGATATGAGATTTCCAGGCAGAGAGTTTAGGGCATGATGTATCATGCCCCTTTCCCCTGATGAGATGGACCAAGAAAGCACATATCATAGTGGAACCACCATTATCTACATCCCTGAATGACCACAATGAGTACATCCTGCCAGAAAACCCTTGTTAGAAGTGTAACATCAGCAAGAAATAAACGTGGGTTGTGTTAAGAAACTGAAATTTTGAGGTTGTTTGTTGTCCCAGCCTGAACTTACCTATCCTGGCTGATGCGAGCTCTTCAAATGTCTGGAATTGCAATGAGTACACACACTCAGGCCTCCGTGCTCTCCCCTCTGCTACACCGAGACGCCAGTCCAGAAAGCAGCTGGATTTAAGGTGACGGTGATTATCATTTCCTAAAATCAGTGCTGAGACCCACCGTCGTGACTTCTACCGTCTTGAACGAGACCAACAGGCACGTCTTGGATTCCATGACTGCCACAGTGATGTGACTGTGGTGAGGGAGAAAAGAAGGCAAAGTGGAACACCGGATGGCAGAGCTGGCTGCTTGAGGAGCAGCTAACCCCCTTACCAAAGGGCTTCAGCAGTTTATCTGAGCCAGAGCACTAGGAATCTGGCTCGCGCTCTGCAATGACAAGAGCAAACATCATTCCTGAGTGCAGGAACGTTTCAACAGAGCCAAAGCTGGAGAGAGGGATTGTGCTCAGGGACCCTTGGTGTGTCACTGGTTGCCCTTGCTCCCAGCCTTCCCTTTCTGCTGATCGCCGGATGGGGCATATGGTGATCCCAGCCCAGGGGTGGGATTTTGAGATTTATGACTGTAACTCATGGAATGTGTTTGATTAAAATCGCAAAGTTGGCAAATTTGATTTCCATTCTTCGCCTCTGAATATAACCCTCCCTCCCCCATACTGAGGCTCCTTCTGGTAAAGTTGGCTATCAAACAGCTTCTCTTGAACTGTTGTCAGCTGATAAATACTTCAACAAACAGCATTTTGAATCTCTCCACTGTGTGTCTCGTGTGAGAGGCTCCGGGGGTGGAGAGAGGGTGAAGAAATGTCACTGACTTACAGCCTAGTGCTGGGTTGGCGAATTACAGCTCATGGGCCAAATCTAGCCACTGCAGGTTTCGTAAATGGTTTCCTGGGACGCAGCCATGCCTGTTTGCTTATGCACCGTTTGGGGCTGCTTTGGGGCTGTACCTGCAGAGGTGAATAGTTGCAACGGAGCCTGCAGGGTCTACATGGTCTAAAGTATCCACTACCTGGTCCTTTGCAGAAAGTTTGCCAACCTCTGTCTAGCAGGTGATTAGCCCTTCTAGGGGAGCTTGCATTTTGTTGGCACTCCCTAAAGGCTGACTCTGAGACTCAAGGGGATGATGTTAATAGAGGAAGTTCAGGCAATAGAGAGCTATTTTGAAGGAGGAAGTCATGTCTAGCTGCTGTCAAAGCTCACCCTATAGGCAGCCGTCTTCTCTGTCAGTCCAGGATAAGGAACTGCCTTTTCCGAGGAAGCACTGAGAAGGAGAGACGGTTCTCACAGCTGGGCTGGTCCCCGTGGAGAAGATCTAAAGCGTAACTTTCATGTAGTTCCAGAAGCACCCTTGGGGTCAGGGTAGCCAGCCCGCTCTGTGCGCAGAGAGGAGCTGACTTTGGCTTCTTTACTCCTCTGGGTTTTCTGATGACAAGAGAGTGAATTTTTTGCAAGCCCCTGAGAGAGGCTTCACTACTCCCTATCTCTCCACAGGCGCCATTAAAGGAGTTTCAATGGGGAGCTTCGAAAGATTCCATCGATTTCTCAGCTAGGGAAAATGGGAAACACTGAGTCAGACTCAGGGCAGGAAGCCTCTTTGTCATGCTATATCCATTCCCCATGTGAGAGGATGACTGTCCGCCACCGAAGTACCCAACCCGTTTCGTTGGTGTAGAAGAATCCTGCCTATGGTACCAGCGCCCTTACTCTGTGAGCAGGGCCAGAGTCTTGCAAGGAATTTGGGAACTTGGCCATACTCCTCAAATGGAGCCTGGGCTGGAACTTCCACCCACTGAATGGGGGCGGGGGGGCGCTCAGCGGAAGTTGCACTTCATGAGGAGCCAGCAGCTCAGCACCAGGCATGCCTCCTCCAGAGGCCGCAAATGACACATGGGGCCAGAGTTGGGTTGAGGAGGAAACTTTCTCAGTCTGTGATGCTGACCTCAATGGAAAGAAGCTCTTACAGGGCCTCAGAGACCTTCTTCCTCATCTGGCATTTTCATGGCAACTTAGTCCTCTCAGCAGACATGGGGGCAGACTGTCTGGGGAGCAAGGCAGTGTCCCAATAGAAAGCTTCTGGAGATGTAGCAACTGTCTAGGACGTAGCCTAGAAAGCTTCCGGAGATGCAAAACTTGTCTAGGATGTGGCCACATTGCCTTCAGAGCCACGAAGCAGAGAGAGAGAGGAATCTATAAAAGGAATCAAATCCTGGAGTTTGGACAAAGACGCATCTAGGTTTAAATCTCAACTCTGCCACTTGCTACCTGTGTGACTTTGGTTATATTTATTCATTCATCCAACAAAAAAGTTAATTGGAAGCTATGCACCAGGTATCCTGCTAAATGCCAGGGACACACAGTGGCCCAACTTAGAGGAGACAACCTTTCTCACTCTCATAGAACTTACACATTCTAATGGAGGAAGATAGACAATTAGCCATGTAAGTAAACAAATAAAGAAAAAAACATAAACTTCCAGAGACTGACAAGAGGCACAAAAAACATAGAGTAATGCGAAAGAGTGACTCAGAGCAGCGGCTCTTTAAAAACGAGCAGTTAGGGTGCCTTCTTGGAGGAAGTGGCATTTGAACTGAGACCTAAGAAAGGAGGCAGCCAGGTGACCTTCTGGAGGAAGGGGATTCTAGAAAGAGGGAAGTGTTGGTGCAAAGGTCTTCTCACATGAGCCTCTGAGTTTCGGTCTCTTTGTCTATAGATGGGAAATAATTTGCCCAAATGGGACTGTTGTAAAGGTTCAGTGCTATACACTGTATCTGCAGTACTTAGCTCAAAGCCTAGCACCAGGGGGGTAAGTGGTCTTTTCACATGACTAAGTACAGCAAAGCACAAAGGTGCAATTAATTCTGACCGGTGTGGGGTGAGTGCTGAGTCTTGAAGGGCTAACACTCGCCTCCCGCCTTGCAGAATGGGAAAGGTCTTGGTAAGTAGGTTAGATCTTTCAGCTGGTGGCTCCTTTCTTCCCTGGAGCTTCCCTTTCAGTTCCCGACCACACTTTATTATAGTAACAGGAGTATGTTCCTTTCCTCCAATCTGACATAAAAGCAAGGATTTCTTTCTCCCCCCACCATTCTACTTCAGTGCTTAAATGAGATAATGCATGCCAAGCACTTAGAGTAGTCTTTCGTACTCGAATGAATGAATGAATGAATGTTGGGAAGAACTTTGAGGTAGGAAGTACAGCATGAAGTTAGGCCTGTTTGGAAACTGGTAGTAGACCAGAAAGAATGAATCTGGAATGCAAAATAAATAAATAAATAAATAAAAAAAAGTGAACCTCCTAGTAAGAGAGTGTTCTTCCTTCCTGACTGCCTTTGAACTAGGACATCAGCTTTTCTCCTGCCATCAGACTCCAAGCAAAACATCAGCTCTTCCTGAGTCTCAAGCCCGCTAGCCTACCACCGGAATGACACCATCATCTCTCCTGGGGCTCAGGCCTTCAGATCAGACCAGGACACTCCATCGGCTGTTCTGGGGCTCCACCTTGCTGGCTCACCTTGCCGATCTTGGGACTTGCCAGCCTGCATAATCATGGGAGCCAATTCCTTCTAAGAAATCTATATAGCCTATCGGTTCTGTTTCCCTGGAGAACCCTGGCTAACAGGAAAGCCATCCTAAGGGATCCATTTTAATTTAATCACCCACTTTAAAGACCCCATCTTCAAATACCGTCCCATTCTGAGGTATTAAGGATTAGAGCATCAACATCTTATGGGGGAAGAGGGACATGATCCAACCAGTAACAGTGAGCAAATAATCCTTTCTTTGTTCAAGCCATTGTTAACTGCAACCGAGAACACGTTTAACTGCTCACACCAGGGGTGGACCCACAGACCACATTTGATGACCCAGGAGGTATCTTGCTGTATGGCTGTGGAAGCACGGTGAGTTTAACTGTTAGGCGTGGGCTTGGGAGAAAGCAAGTCTCCGAAGGGTGTCAGTGTGATGACTGACTTTTGGGGGCATCTGCCAACCATGCTTCGATTTGGCCATTGCCAGCTAACCCTAAAATAACACCATGCACCCTTGATGTGAAAGTCATTCCAAATACACAGTCACCATCTGAGCTTTGGGGTGCGGGAGGGGAGGCTCGGCAGAGGTAGCTCTCTCAGCCAGACTTATTGAAATATCCCGATGTATGCCTTCCAGCCAATGTCAGCTGCTAATCTGTATGAATTAATGCAGTAATAATTGGGCCGTATTCAGCAAGCACTAATTTCTTTCACTACATCAAATCAAGCCTCACGATTGTTTCGAAATAAACATGCCATCCCCAGAATGCTGAATCCCCGCACCGGCAGCTGGGTTCTGAGCGGATCTGGAAAGGCCCAGGGAGGAGGTTGGGTTGCCCAATGGTAGGACTCATTCCTGGGCGTGTAAGACCTGACTGAGCCCAACCACATTTTAAGGGATGAGAGGAAGTCAAGATTTGATTCTGGCCAGTGTCCAAGGAGAGTTCACTCAGGAGCACCCTTCAGGGTCCCTGTCTTCTTTTGAAGCCTCCAGCTCGACAGCACGCAGAGACCGCCTGGCTCCTATTACCTCCCTGCTGCTCTGCATGCCTTGCTAAGGGGGGGGGGGGCAGTGTCACAGGAGTGAGAGACCCCAAGAGAGACTGCTTCAAAGATTCTCAGGTCCGACTGCAGATGAACCTCAGAGGAAGTGTCTGACAGGCTCTTACAATGAGAAAACAGGAAAACCAAAGAGAGAGGGAGAGAGAGAGAGCCTTCAAGTCAGTGAACAGATGCTTTCCTTTGCTCTGCGTGCAGGAGGGAAAGAAGGAGAAAGAACAAGGTCTAGAAAGATGATAAGGAAGCAGGGCAAGCACTGGCGGGTTATGTTGGACAGAGGATGTGCTGCTTCTCCACCTAAGATATTTAATGATTGGTTGGTGGGAACCTCAGATGTTCTGCTCCGGTCGCTGGGCTGCACTTGAAGTGAGGTCATGAAGGTCAACACTGCAGTCTCTCCTCTCTCCTCTCTCTCCCACACACTCTCATGTAGGATGGTACCTCTTCCGTACCGGGCCCTGTGCTGGACCCTGGGGATGAAGCAGACAAAGTTCCTGTCTTCCCTCCCTCCTTCCTTCCCCTCTCCCTCCTTCCTGGCCCCCCTTCCTCCCTCCTTTTCTCTCCCCCACCCCCCAAACCCCCCTCCCCTCCTCCATGTTTGCTGCCCAGCACCCCCACTCCTGATGAGCCGCTTATCTATCCACAAGCTTAGAATGTCAGAGCCTATAAAGCTTCTTTAGATTTCTCTCCTCTTCCCGTCTGTCCTTATCCTGTCAGTCAGGATGAAAGAAATTAAGTTGTGTAAGTCTGTACATTTCTCTGTGATCCAGCTTCCAGGCCTTAGAGCTGCCTGCAAGCTGCTGCATCACCTGGGTCTGGATTCAGAAGCGACAAGCTATGGGGGTTCTGGGAAATAGGTGCCCCGGTGTTCCCAAAGCCGCAGCCTTCTAGGTCATAACTGAAAAGCAGAGAGGAAGCTGTGAATCAAAGCTCCAAGGATATTGCTTAGAGCAGTGGTGGTAGTGAACCAGAGCCCAATACATGATGAGACTCTGGAGTCAGTCACCTTCCAGTTAGCTTCTGGAGCAGCACTGCTGCCTGTGGTGTGCAGGTCACGCACTGCACAACGTGCCTGGCTAAGAGGGCAGCCCACCAAGGCTCCTAGCTATGTACTTTTGTGCAGAGCTGCATCTGCCCCATGCCAAGGGGTCCCTTGTTACGTACTTACCATGCTGTTGGCTCTGGGGCTGCTCCGGCTTCGAGGGGCCATCTCCTTAAAGTTCTCGTAGAGACATGGGCGTATGCCAGCGCAGGTCAGGCATACCAATGCAAGATAACAAATGGACTGGCTTTTTAAAGAAGGTATTTAAAAAAAAAACAAAAAACATTACTCTTTAAAGAGTGATTTAACTGTCTGAGTTAAAACACCCAGGCACTCAAGAGTGTTTTAGAATTATCGTAAATTTAATGCTATCTCTTATACCTTTCACATGTACAAAGTACATAAAGGTAACTTTATGTATGTATTTATATACATATCCTTATTATATAATATAAATAAGTGTAAGTACAATAACTCCCATGTATGTGAGCTTTCTAGGTACCTGGTACCATACTGGGTGCCTATGTATTTTGTTTGCCTTTCGTCCTTCCCTGCCTACCTTTGCTGTAGTTCACGGTGGGTGGAATGCTCTTCCTGTGCCACTGACCTTGGCCTTGGCCATGTGATATTTTGGGCAGTAGAACTGAGCGGAAGTCACACTGTGCCGCCGGTCATGGTGAGGCTCTGCCAGCCGTCTCGAGGTTCCCCCCTCCACTACGAGAGGAACATGCCCCGGGTAATTTTTGCTCTTTGACCCAAAACCAAGACATGTGGAGCACACCTGAACCCAGAGCATGGAGTCCAGCCAAGTTCAAATTCAGCTGAGTACAGCCAAGAGACAGAGAACAAACCCACGAACATGAAGTAGATGTACTTGAAGTCTTGAAGAATCGGGGGTTGTTTGTTACGCGGCATTATCGGTGATGGTGGACGCCTACAGGGTCTGACATTTTTCTTTTCTTTTTTTTAAACAAACTTGTAATCATTCTTTAAGGTACATGTTTCTATTTTACAAAAAAGAAAACTGAAGTCCTGAGAGATTTAATAAGTTATATAAGTTAATAAATATTATTAATATATTAGCCAGTACTAATACCCAGCTCTGTTCCATTCCAAGTTCCTCATATGGGGTCCAGAATATTGATGCTATGTTGCCTCTAGAGATCCGTAACCCGCAAGTGTGACACGATTATAGTCAATAAGTTTGTGTTCTATTTAGGAAGGCAGCAGAACCAATGGATTTTAGTTTTGTGAGATTGTATTCAGAGTCTCTCTGTTCAACTGTCAATTCCGCACAACATTCTTTTAAACAGAATTCATCCTTCCCTTCTCCTCTATCCACTCCCAACTTCCTATTATTTAAATATTTAAAAGCATTAAGGTTTTCAATGTGATTCCTTTTTCTCCAGGCCTAGATGACTTGAGGAGGCTGAGGGAGAGTTTAACTTGGCATCTTGTTTGTTGTCAGTATGATAAGCCAGAACCAGATGTAGATCACTGAACTGAAGGATGACTTCTGTCTCCTCATAGCACTTTAGACAGAAAAAAAAAAACCCCAAAACCAAAAAAAACAAAGCCCTTTGATGTATTTTTTAAGTGAAAAAAAGCAAGATGTAGAACAATGTGTATTGTGCATTATTATTTGTGTAGTTGAGAAGCATATGCATGTATGAATGTTTATAGTCTACATAGGGTTTCTTCAGAAGAATACTCCAGAGGCTGGTAATAATGGTTCAAGCTCTGATAAGAGAACTTAGTGGTTGGTAGGGGGCAGGGATGCAGGTGAGAATTATTTGTCACTGGATATTCCCTTAAAGCTTTCTAAATCAGTGTGCATGTTCACATCACTATTCAAAATAATGAATACACTTTTTAAAAGATTTTATTTATTTATTCATGAGAGACACAGAAAGAGAGAGGCAGAGACATAGGCAGATGAAGAAGCAGGTTCCATGCAGGGAGCCCGATGTGGGACTCGATCCCAGGACCCCAGGATCACGCCCTGAGCCAAAGGCAGATGCTCAGCCACTGAGCCACCCAGGCATCCCTAAAATAATGAATGAATTTTTAAAAGAAGAAAGCACACCTTCTTTGGTCTACCCCCACTTTTCACCACAGTCAAGCTGTATCTCTTAGGTTTCAGATCCCTTGCCTTTTTGAAAAGACTTGGGAGGAGGCACTGGCCCAAGAGGAGGAGGCCCTTTCTAGCATGTTCTCCTCCCTGTATACTTGAGGGGGTGCTCTATAAACATCTTCAGTCTCCAGAGACGACAAAGACAAAACGAAGAGGCATAAACTAGAGCCCATTGGTTTCCACAAGTGAAAGTGATCAGCTGTTTTCTTAAAAACAAGACTCCCCCCCCACCCGGCCAAATGTCCTCCGATCTTGCTCTGAGTTACATTATGAACATCCCAGAAGTCAAAGTCCTTAGATTTCCACCCAAAAGCCAAGGATGTTTTTCTGTTAAATACTAATCATATCACTAGAGTTTATTAATTGTTTCAATAAGCATACATCTATGTCCATTCACTAAAAAAAAAAAAAAAAAAAAAAAAACAACAGCAGCAACCAACAAGGTAAATAAATCAACTTTCAAATCATGTCCTTCTGCAAACACCAGCTGCACCGGAAAAAGGAAAGCAGGCTGCTAGCAGGCTCTCTCAGCGAGGGCTGGGCTGGAGCTGTCCACATGCATGCCCAGAGCCTGTTAATGTGTCCTACAGCCCACAGGAAAGAACCTCAGCGGAAAACAAGAAGGCAGAACAATTGTGTGAACTTACCTCCCCTTCTTACTCTCTAAACATCTGGCTCCTACATGTGTCAGTTCTTTGATTCGAGCCCTCTCTGGGGTTATTGATAGGGAAAATCTCCACCTGGGTAAGGAGTGGGATGTGGACCAAAGACCTCTTCATTAGAGAACAATTAGCACAGACTCAGTTTTTGTCATAAAATAGTGGAACAGGTTGGTTATAAGCCATATTTCTGAAATGGTCCAGCTATGTCTCTGCCAACTCTTTATGGAGTGACTAAAACAAAAGCTGGAAGCCAAGAGACAGTAAGGAGAGCCCTTATGATTAGGGCTATAGAAAAAACAAAACACGCAAGACGCCATCTTGGTATTGGCTAGCCATGGGGAAAATCTCTGCTGTTTAACATAATGCATTTATAAACACAGATGTCAGGGATGAAACAAGTTTATTTTTATAGTTCCGCATCTTACGTTTCCCCAGTTGATTCCTTTTCTTATCTTCTTCTACGTCAGAACAGCCAAACAGGATTCAAGTGATGCATGTGGATGGTTTGCTTCCCAGAATTGTGTCTCTAGTCATTAATGGGGCAGACACTTAATTCCACCTATGGATATGGCAGTTTTGTGATCGTCATGACTGTCCCCATTGTCATGCTCCTCGTTTCATTTCACTGGGGGACTTTGAATAGCAACCTCCTGGGCTTATTTCGATGGCAGCTAAAAATCAGTTTGGTGGTAGTATTGCCTGGAGATGGGTCAGCTATTAGGTTTCTATGTCTGTCAAATGTTAACTATCTGCCTAATTTATAAGTCCTTAGAGCCACTTAAATTTGGTGAGGCTGCAAACTTAAATTGCAAACAGAGTGTGATGACTGTAGACAGCATGCAGGGATTGCAGGGGACTTCTTCACCTTTTCTTTTACAACTCTCTCATTAGCACCTGCCCTCACGGTTGGGTGGGTGAGCATCCAAGATGAGGGGCCATGAGAGTGCCCCTGAGCCAGCGCCACCGAAAGGAAATCCAACGCAGCTCAGTGCCAAGTCATGTGTTCAGGTAGCAAGAAGATTGGGAGAGACTGAATCAGCAGCCACATGCCTGAAAGAGATTTGAGAGGTTAGTTAACTGCAAACTTAATTTTTTTTAAATTGAACATCATGCAGGACTTACAGTATATCAATAAGCACTGCTCTAAATATTTTACAAATACTCTTTTCATTATCACAGAACTTTATAAGGTAAGTATGATCATTATGCCAAGTATCAAATGGGAAACAAAGGCATGTAGAGAATACATAACTTGTGTATAGTTACATAACTAGACAGGGCCGGAGCCATAATTCAGATTCAGGCAGTTTGGCTCCAGACTCTGTGCCCTTACCTTGGTGTAAATCAGTAGTAGCTGGTAGAAAACAAATTTGGAGTAGGTTTTGTTTAATGTTGTCACTGATTTAAGTTCATTAAATGATTATTGTGAAGATTAAAAGAAAAATAGAGGTCCAAAAATCCATGTCATTATTTCAAATAACAGTGAACGAAGTGAAATTCTGGAACCTTAAAAATAATTAATATTATCTTTATAAATTTGATATGATGATATGATCACATAATTTTGTGATCATTTTGGTGGAAACTATCAACTAGAAATATCAGGGTAATATAGCAAGTCTAATTAACCTTCTGGGTCTTTGGTCTCATTTGTCCAACATGTAGAATGAGCTCCATAATTTCCTAATCCTTTCACATTTTAAAAATTCTAATATTCCCCAAATGGCCTTTCAGGCTTGTCATGAATTCATTTGTTCAGTCACGGAGTTGGCATTTTTCTGAGGATTTACTTTTTCAAAGGCCTCCTACTGACATTGTGGAGAATGGTAGGATGAAAAGATGAGCCTAGGGAGCTATACCGCAAACCCATCAAAGTTCTTGGACAATGTATTGGTTTGTGTTCTTAGTTGCAGATATCACTCTGCCTGCTCTGTATAAGGAGGGATTTGGTAGAGGAATTTTAAACATTTTCAGAATCTTTGGAAGAGCTAGAGGAATAATTTCTCGACTCATGCTCTTGGAACAATGCCTAAAGTCACCCTCAAGAAGTGGTCTGACGTGGATGATGCCTTGCCCTAACTCTAGAACCAGCTGGATGTCTCTTACTGTCTACACTAGCAAAATGGGGGTTCCAAGCTCCTCCTGTTTCCATAACTTATTTCCAAATCAAATCCTGTCATGGGTATATAGGATTGGAAGAAACTCAATAATGGGTGGTGATTTGTGGAAGGAGGCATCATGTGGGAAAAATAAACTTTGGCGGGGAGTCTATTTGTGATAGGCAGGATCCATACTTTGGGGAACTATCAAAATGTAGAAAGAGTGTCCGAGAGGTTTTTGGTAGCCATAAATAACAAATGTCTGCTCCAGATATTTTCTCCATTCAGTACTGGGAAGGCTCTTATTCAAGAATATTGTCAAGTTCTGTTTGCTTGAGATATTCACAACTGAAACTTTAATTCCTATGATGATGGTGATAATGATGGTGGTGATTGTTCATTAAGGATTTTTAAATATTTTAGTCTTTTTTGCATATTATAGTGGACATATTATTTTGTGTTTGGTGGAGTAGCCCTTTTTTTTTTTTAGCTGTCAAGGAACCTTGACCAAGGCTTAAGTAAATCAGCATATTACACTCCCTGGCCAAGTAATAAGTTCAAGGATTACTTATTAATTTGACAATCTTCAGATCAATGAGTGTCAGGCTTAGGACTTTCATTTGACTGTTAGGCTGGAATATAGGAGAATGGGGTCTGTGCTTCTTGGCTGCCATCTTGACACCATGTAGAGCCTTGAACAAAGCCAAAAAAGGGGAATAGAGCTAGAATTGGAGAAAGATCAAGTTCTGGTGACAGCATTTGAGCCCCTGGATCAAGCTACTGCTTTGGTTGGCATACCTCCCCGAATTTTCATGTAAGTCGACAAATTCCTCCCTTCTCCTTAAACCACAGTAAGTCATGTTTTCTGTTACTTCCTTCCAAAGTTGTCTTAATTTCTACACATACATTAATCCTTTAATTCTCAAAAATACCCCATCGGGTTAATAATATTATCATATTTTATAGATGAGAACACAAAGGCTCAAAAAGATTAGTAACTTGCCCAGAGAAACAAAACTTGTCTGTATGACTTCAAAGCACAAGTCCTTACTTAACCTCTTATATTATGGACGGGCGTTGGAGAGTGTTGGGTGGGTAGTAGCACTGTGATTTAAAGTTTGAAAAGCAGACCTTATGGACTGGTAGTAAGCCATTCTGGATGGCAGGGGAAAATTTTACATTTCCCTTTTTTCCCTGCAATGGCTAGATGCACACTCTGCTCAGGCTGGCTCTCAGAATGCACTGCTTTGAATCAGCAAAGGTGGGAACTGAATGCCTCTAATCTGGGAGGTTAAGAGAGACAGATTAGAAATATCCACCTGTATGAAGGGACATCATAAAAATGACAAGAACAGTGAGTTTATTTAAGCCTTGGTTAGAGAACAAGGCTACGTGTGAGGGTGTCTATATTACCGGAGGATGAACAAAGGTTTAACATCAAACCGAACCTCTACTCTCAATGCTATGCAATGCTACAGACTCATTTTCTGCAAATATTAAAGAAAGAACAAAATAATGATCTTCAACAAAAAAAATATAATGATTTTCATAGCCTACTGATATTTCCCTAACTGCAGAAGCTCTTTCATGTTTTCACTGCATATACCATTCCTTCTGCCAGAAAAGAACTCCCCACCCATTGTTTGTCTAGCAAACTCTTACTCATCCTTTAAGATTTAGCTCAGATGCCACCCCCTCAGGGAAGCCCTCACTGAACTATTATCTTTGGCTCAATCCCTACTTCCTCCATCTCCCCACAGCATCTTATGTGCATCTGTATTAGCCTTTAACACACTTTGTTTCAACACTTTGTCCTACTTTTCTGAATATAAATCAAGGGGCGTGTTTTATTTCTCCTGGTATTCCCTGCTCCTTGCACGATGCCTGCAACTCTGTGTGATCTTGCAAATCCTGCTAAGAAAGCCCTTCCTCAACCTCTGTCTCAAACTCTATTCCTGTTTGCCTTTCGGGATGCTGCTTAGAAATCACCTCCTTGGGAAGCCTTCCTTGACCCTACAAAGCTGGGTTACAATGTTTTTCCTCTGTAGTCCCTAGAGTAATCAGTGCATATGCCATGATTAAGAGAGTGGGTGTCAGTGTCTGATTGCCTGAACTTGAATCCCAGCTCTGCCATTTTGCAGCAGGTTCTTAACCCCGCTGTGCTTTGGTTTGCTCATCTGTGAAACAGGAATAAAAATAAAAATTATTATTACCTCATAGACTTGTTGCAAGAGGGAGGGTGAAATCTGGGAGGACACAAAGTCCCCAGTACATGGCTGCAGTAAAACCACAAATATTAATTGAAGAGTGACCGTGTGGAAGACACTGTTCAGGGCTCATCAGCAGGGAATGAAGATTCCTGTATTATGATTCCTGTATTATGACATTTACCTTCTAATGTAAGAGAGTAATCAGCATAGAGATGGTATGACATCCAATAAACAATCTACATGAGTAAACACGTGGTATGTTAGACAGTGATAACTACGAGGAAGGAAAATTAAGTGAAAAGGGAGAAGGCCCTGGGGGAGCACATGTGCCTTGCCGGTTTGGGAGAGAAGGTCTTACTGAAGAGATAACAAGTGATTAAAGACTGAAGGAGGTGAGTGAGAGAGCCATACATACATATGGGAACATAGAAGAGAATAGCGAATGCAAAAGTCCTGAGATAAGAGCATTTTGGGTGTTGAGGGAACAGCAAAGACAACAGAGAAGCAAACATGGAGTGAGTGAGGGTACTACAATGGAAGAGTTCTCTATGGCTCTAAACAAACCCACCGTGAAACTAAACAGCTTAAAAAAACAATCATCTTTTTGTTTATGTATCTTCAATTTGAGCAGGGCTTGGCGGGGATGGCTTATCGCTGTTCCACGTGGCATCCACTGGGGCACCCCTTTCATGATGGATCACTCACCTGGCTGGCAAGTAGGTGCTGGCTGTCAGCTGAGAGCTCTGCAGGGACTACTGGTCGAGGCCTCCGTTCTTCTCCACGTAGGATGTTCCACAGCTGCTGGATTACTGCAGGCATGGTGGCTGGGTTCAAAGAGCAAATGTTCCAAGAGGCATAAAATGGAGGCTGCCATAATCTATTGGTCCAGCAGCCACAGAGGCCAGATTCAATGGCAGGAGAGAGAAGACCCTTGGCCTCTCTCCAGGAGGAATGTCAAAGACTGAGAGCCATGTTTCAAAACTGCCACAAAAGAAGAGAAAATGATGTTAGAGAGGGCAGTCTGATCATCCAGGGCCTTAGAGGCCATTGTCATGGATTTGGTTTACCCTCAAGAGGAATGCAGAGCCATTGGGCAATTTTGATAAGGTATGACCTAATTTGACTAGGGTTTGGCAGAGCCACTTTGCTAAGGTAGATTAAGAATAGACTGAAGGTAGACAAAGCAAACCAGTTAAGAATTTACAAGTATCCAGGCAAGAGATTATGGTAGCTCATGCAAGGTAGTAATAGCAACACAGAAGATAAAAAGTGGTCAGATCCAAATCTATTTTGAAGGAAGAGCCAACAGGATTTCTTAATGGGTTGGATATGCAATAAAAGGGAAGGAGAGGGACTGAGGGTGACAAATGGGTTTTTGTCCAGAGTAACTGGAAGGATAGAGTTGCCATTATTTGATGTGAAAGCTGAGGAGAAGCAGATTTGGCAGCTAAGAGGAAGAACTTGCTTTTCGATATGTTAAGTCAGACATTAAAGTAAAGATGTTGAGTAGGTAGATAGAGCTATAAGTCTGGAATTCAGGGGAGAAACTGGGGGAGGGGAGTGTATAAATCTGGGAGGTATCAAGCATAGGGACAATATTAAAACCATGAGACTGAATGAGACCACCAAGAAAGTGAATGTAGATGGAAAAGGGGAAGAAGTCCAGCATTGTGAGGTCTTGGTCAGAAGATGAGGAGGAACCAGCAAAGGACACTGAGAAAGAGCAGCAAATGAGTAGGAGAAAAACCAGGAGAATGTAGTATACTGGAAGGCAGATAAAGGGAGTGTTTCAAGGAGAAGGAAGTAGTCACCTTGGCCAATTTGCTGATAGGGCAACTATGATGAGGGCTGAGAACTAACAACCAGACTTGGTAGAGATCACTTGGGGATCGTAATAGGCAAAAACCTTGAGTGGGTTCAGGAGAATGGAGAGAGGGATGGTTGGAGACAGTGAAGACAAATTTTTCAAGGAGTTTTGTGATCAAAGGAAAAAAGAAATGAGATGGCAGCTGGAGGGGGAAATGGGATCAAGAGAGGTTTTATATGGAGGAAAAAATAACATATATATGTTAGTGGGTAAAGTTAATAGAGAGAGAGAAAAAAATAATCCAGGTAAGGGAAAGAAGAACTGCTGTAGCTCTATGAACTTGAGTTAACAAGAGAGTTGGGATCCAGTGCTCAACTTGAAGGGTTGGCCTTATCTGGGAACATGGACTGTTCATCCACAACCAGAGAGTAGAAAAATATATGTGCACAGATGCTAGCAGGTTGATAGGTGTGGTAGTAGTGGAAGTTCTCTTCTGGATGCTTCTATTTGTTCAGTGAAATAGAAGTAGGGTCATTAGATGAAAATGAGGACAAGGAAGGAGGTTTAAGGAAAGAGTGGTCAGTGCAAGTGATCACCTGATGTTCAAGATCATGAATTTAAAATGAGATCATTCAACATAACTGTGGTTTTCTCTGTCCATAGTCAATGGGTGCAGGCACAGAATAAGCAGAGAATTGGATTTAACCAGGGTTGAAGTTTTGTCAAGTTAGGAAAATGGAATAAGAGAGAGAGGTAAGGGATTGAGTATCTGTACAAAGAAGTGACTACAATAATTGATCATTCAATTCAAGCTGGGTTGGGAGGGAAGTGAGGACATGGCAGGGGTGGAGAACAGTAAAAATGTGCTAAGATCAATGTATTTGGGATCCCTGGGAGTTGAAGGATTTGGGGGGAAGTACTAGAGAGAAAGAGCTAGAAAGATAGGAGGCTATAGTAGGAGAGTGGAAGGCTTGAACTGAAAGAACAAAAAGTAAAGAAAATGGAAAACTTCAATTATTGGAGTGATAAGGTCTAGGGTATGATCACTCTTGTAGTGACCAGATAAAGTAGGTGGAGGACCATGTCATGGGAGGAGGAGAAGAGGTCAAGAAACTAAGAAGCCAAGGTAGGGGATGGTCCATCTCCCTGAATGTTGAACCCACAAATTATTATGTCCAGAGTAGTGCTGGAAAGAGTGACTGAACCAGGCTCCAAAGTCTTCAGGGAATAAAGGATGTGACCTGGGGTTTGTTCATGGACATGACAAGGAGGGGTAGTAAGATGATCTAATGACATAAAATTTAAAACCAAGTAGGCATGGGAGTTTGTGATCAGGAAAAGAGAAGGAGAATGGTCTGAAAGCAGCAGCAAGAGGGAAAAAGGACACTGCAGAAAGACCAAGGGCAGTACCCCATTTCCTCCCATCTTATGTGCAATATGCAGAAGATCCAGGTATAGCTCTAAGCCTGCTAAGGAACTGAGAAGCCTGTGGATTGGGGGTAAGAGAGAGGCCTGGATCAGTGTAGGGGCTACAGAGTATAGGGATTTCTTTCCTGGAGTCCATGTCAAGGCATGACACCCAAAAACACCAGGGGGTACCTGTGCCTGTTATCTAGTGACAAGCTGGGACCAAGGACACCTCCATAGAGGCCAGTAAGCATAGAGACAGCTACCTGTCAAACAGAGGCTCCTCCATAAGGATATGAAGCTGCACTTGGATGCCACCTTGTACAAGGGGGTGTTGGGCAGAGAGACCAACCATAAAAGATCTTGGAGAAATTCTTGGAGGTGCACAAGTGCTCAGAGCAGTACTAGTTCTGTATCTTTCTAGCCCACATCAAGGGCTTTGTTTCCTTGCTTCATCTGCTGGTAAAATGGTACCAATAATAACAATTTTAAAAGGTGATTTTAATATCTGCTATTCTCTTCCTCCCAATCCCCACCCTCACCCCCAGAGAACTGGACAATCACCTACAAAGTGTTCAGGAATAGATGACTTTAAAAAAAAACCCTCATTTTAAGCATAATTAAAACAATACATGTGTATTGTGGAAAACTTAGAAATTAAAAAAAAATAGATATAAAGAAGAAAATCAAAGTCATACATTACCCCTCCATCTAGATATAACTACCCTCGATATTCAGGTGTGTATATTTCTATACACACATCGTAGAAAAATGGGATCATACTAGATATGTAGTTTTACAACTTTTTTAAATTGAATGATACAGCATTGGCAGTTTTTCTGCTAAATAATATTCTCACACATCAACTTAATGACTGCACAGGGTTTCAGTTCATATATATAATAATCACTCATCCAATCCCTGTTATAGAAAATTTAAACTGTTTCCATTTTTCACTATGTAACAGCAGAATTAATGCCATTTTAGTTTTATCTTTGCACAAAGCCATGATTATTTATTTCCTATGAAAAAGATATTATAATTGGGTCAGTTATACTTTTGATGGATCAAAAAGTAAGCAAATTTTAAGGCTTCTATTAATTTTTTAAAAGACTTTATTTATTTTTTCATGAGAGACACACAGAGAGAGGCAGAGACATAGGCAGAGGGAGAAGCAGGCTCCCTGTGGGGAACCGATGCATGACTCGATCCCAGGACCCTGGGATCACGACCTGAGCCAAAGGCAAATGCTCAATCACTGAGCCCCCCAGGTGTCCCCAATTTTAAGGCTTTTAGTACATATTACCAAAGTGTCCTCCAGAAATATTTATCAGCAGGATATGAAAATGCTGGTTTTCTGACACCATTTCTCTTACTACTACTAATTAAAAAGTCTTTGCCTTGGAGGACTTCTTGAGATATTTCTTCTGATCCTTGATTTGTGTTTCCATGGTAAGACTGAGATTGCTTCCATTTGGCTTTTTTTCTTACTTAAGTGGACTGATCAATCTCTGGCAAGAAGCTGTGAGCCACCATTTTTAAGCTATGGGAAGGCCTGGACCCCTAATAGCATATGGAGGCCAAAATGATTTCAAGTCAAAAAGTACTGGCCCGGGGGCCATTTGTCTTATCCTTGGGCATTACTCATATCCCTTGGCTCAAAGTACCTCATCTGTCTTCCTTCTGTCAGCCCTTAAGTTTCTACGATCTTTTGTCTTCCTGTTTTAGGAAACATTCTTGCCAGCTCATCCTCACTATCTGTGGACAGAAAGGTCAATCCAAAGTCAAATGTATTTGGACAAAATTCTCCTTATCCTTTCCTTGCAAATGTACATGCTTAATAGAAATTTGAGTTCTATCTTTGCCTTTGTTCAGGCTGATACAGATCTTTCAATTCAACTTGGATAATATTTATTGAGCAGCTCCATGGTTCACGGTGACGTACCAGGCATAATAGAAACCCAAATCCACTCTTCTTTCCTTTCCTGGTAGTGTCTTTTTATTTTCCTTCTCTGTAGCAAAATCTCATTCATCCATTGATGTTTCCTCTTTGGTCTCCTCTGTAGAGGATTCAGAATGTCATGGCTGTCGTCATCTTCCTGCAGCATGATTCACCGGTTAGTTCTGAGACCGAGTCGTTGTTGATTTTGAGATCACCATAAACAAAGCTCCTGATAACACGGGTGACAGGTTCCTTCTCTGACAGCCCCAGTTATACAAGATGCATTGTTCTGGCTATGAGCTCACCTTTAAAACAATGGCTTGTGGTTTAAAAAAAATAATAATAAAAAATAAAAAAAAGACTAAGAAGAATGGGCAACACCTGAATAAATGAGGCAATTTAGGGGAACTTTCTGGTTAACATAGCATTTTCAGGGGCTCCAAAGCATGCTTAGAGCTCATTTGAGACTCTCATTAATGGGACTACAATGAGTTTAAGCAGAGGGGCACAAATGTTTTGGCTTTCAAGCAGATTTTTAGCCCTTCACTGGGGACTGGGGAACAAAAGTCTGAGTCCTAATAATGGAAAACTGGATCTGTTGCTTAATGCGGCATTAAGACACAGTTTGTGGGAAAATAACCTGTATTTTTATATGCTGTTTATCCACAAAGACACGCATATGAGAATATGCTGACACATGCACAGATACATGCTCAAATAATGCCACAGTATTTTTCACAGAAACATATGGATCTATATCTACATCTATATCTATATATATAATGTGTACACACACATTATATATATGTGTGTGTTTGTGGGTTTTTTTGAAATGTGAGTTGCATCTGCAAAAGTTGTGTAATCTTGTCCTAGAGAGAGGAGCTTGTGTGGCGCGTGGAGATTTTGGAGTAACTCTCTTCTCTCCTTACTTGCAGCACAAGCCAGTGATTGTCATTCGCACTGAGCAGAGGTGTCTGTGCCAAAGGGTAACAGAATAGATAAGTAATCCCCAGTGTCAGCTGTTGGGTGTGATACCACAGAGATGTACGCCCTCTGTGCCTGCCAGGCCCATCTCTCTCTGCTCTGGAAAGTGGAATCCGATGATAAATGTCAATACACTTACGTTGCCACATGGAAGTGAGCTGTGGCTGTCTGGATCACAAACAGAAGCGGCAAATCTCAAGATGTAAGTGCCAGATGGCACTTAGGAGTTGGGCACGGGCGATGGCTACTGAGGGAGATTTTATTAGCCGAGATGAGTGGCCTGGCACTGCTGAGTGCCATCTTGCCCCCTCTGGGGGTTCCCTCCAGAGAACATTATCCAGTTTGCTTTTAGACACCCATTAAACACACACACCACTCTCCTGCTCCTGCCATTTAATGGACTTACTGGGAGGTGCTTTGGGTTAGGGTTGCCACCAAAATCTGTAAAAGGAAAGAGAGTAGTGTGGGAGCGAGGCCTCGTCATAGAGAAACTGTCCCACCAACAAGGCAAAAGGGATTTTTGTAACGAATGGTGATCTTTCTTTCAGTGTGGCCAGGCTTGAGGGGAAGTGAGTTGTTACCTGCGCCAACTTCCCACTCTACTCAAAGAGGTCTTTGGGAAAGTGTTTGGTGTCCCACAGCCAGTCTCATTTTCCTTTTACTTTGGGGGTAGGGGAGGGATCCTTTCACAATATGAAAAGCTTGTATTTGTGTTTTTGAGCTTCTGGTATATTAAGCATGTTCATGCGTACTCATCTCTCCTCCCAACCTCCCTGCTGTCATCCCCGTATTATGGATGCAGAAATGGGGACTTAGAGAGGTAGCGACCTCCTTCTAGTCACACAGCCAGTGAGCCCCCTGCTCCTGCATTCAAGCTTGGGATTGACCCTTCAGCAGCAACTGGCACTCACTGGCGCCTACTGTCTTAGTCCAGTAATGCCACAGACTGGGGCCTTGTAAACAGAAATTTATTTCTCACGCTTCTGGGGGCTGGAAGTCTGAGATCAGGGTCCAGTGAGGACCTGTCTTTGGAGTTGCAGACCACTCGTTGTATCCTCATATGGTGGAAGGGGCCAGGGAGCTCAGTGGGGTCTTTTTTATAAAGGCACTAATTCCACCCATGATGGCTCTCCCCTCATGACTTAATCACATCCCTACCATCACAGTGGGAGTTAGGATTTCAACATATGAATTTTAGACAGATACGAACATTCAGATCATAGCACCTGCTATGTACCATGTGTTTTATACATATTATTTGGACCCTTTCAATAAATCTGTAGAGAAGGCATCATTGCTGTGATACACAGATAACAAAATCAAGGCATAGAGTTGTTACGTGGCTAAGCTAGGATTTGAACCCATGACTCTCTTGACTCAAAACCCTACATCTTTTCATTCTAATAATGACAATAGCTAACAATTAAGGAGAACTTACTGTTTTCCAGCCACGCTTCTAAGGGTTTTATTGTTATTGACTCATTTAATGTTTATAAAAAGACTATGAGGTAGGCATTGCAAACATCCCCGTTTTACAGATGGAGAAACTGAGGCATAAAAGGATAAGTGACTTACTAAAGATCACACAGCTGGAAGTGGGTGGAACCAGAGTTTGAATTAAAGCAATTTAACTCTGGGAACCACATTCCTAAATACCACTATGTCCATCTCAGCACAATGCTAGCTCACATGCTTCATGCCCGTGGGTATGGCTTAAGAAGGTTCTTATATAAACCCATTTCTTTATGACTTTGGTGCCATTCCACACTCTCTATAGAATCAATACCAACTCCCGTATTAGTTTCAAAACTACCCCAAGCCTCTAGGGTCTATTTTGGATCAGATATGACTAGGCGCCTGCTACTGAAAATGTCATTGCTGACTAGCAGCCTCATAATCTACTTGGGAGCTTCTTAGAAATGTAGAATCTCAGCACCAGAGCTACTGAGCCAGAGTCTGCACCATTAGCAAGATCCTCAAGTGATGCAGGAATGCTGAAGCTTTAGAAGCACTGTTCTAAGCGGGAACTGAAGCCTTTAAGGGCATAGTTCTGAATCTCAACCACATTTTGAAATCCCTGGGAAGCTTTAAAAAGAATTGACGCCTGGATCCCACCTCTGGAGATTCTGACTTATTTCCAACCTGGACACTGGGAATTTTAAAAGCTCTCCAGATGATCCCAAAGTGCAGCCAACGTTGAGAGCCACTGCTCTGGGAATGTCTTGTCCTCAGCAGTTCCTCAGGGTTTGCCCGCATCCCTACACCCAGACACCTGAATCTGCTTCTAGGCTTGGAGGACCAGAGAAATCATCACAAGGCTGTTTGCTACATAGTTTATGATCATTAGTATCATCAGTAGAGCAGTAATTGCCATAGAACTAGTACCATTCAGGCTAGACTGGCCTGGAAAGCTCTCTCTGATCCCATCTCAATGATTTTTCCTCCTTTTCTTTCAGTCACACAAGAAATATCTTACCCTGAATGAAGAAGAGGAGGCGTCAGATGCGATGCTAATTACCCTGATCCTCCATATTTGCAAGATTTGTCATCCGATCACAAAGCCCAAGTGTTATTTCTACTGCGCAGATGCAAGGCCTGTGTGGCAAAGGATTTGATATTTGAAGAAGAGCTGAGGTTTGAAGTAGACACCCACCATGGCCTTGAGGCAATCCACTGTGCAAGAACTTCTGATTGCCCATGACACTGACCTTGTAGTAGAGCCATGGGTTGTAATAAAAATGTAGAAACTTCCTCTCCAGGACAGAGAGCATCTTTATGGTCTTATTTTCACACAAGACAGTAAGTTCTAAGAAGGCAGGGGTTTTGTTACACTCTGTGGTACCTTTGGTGCCCAGTACCCAACACATAGTAGGTGCTTTGTAAGTATTTGCTGAATGAACAACTGGAGGAGATCACAATCATCAATACCATTTACTGACACACACTTTATAAATGTTTTCTTGCTTTGTCCTATGACAATCTTAAGAGAAAAATTCTTATTTGTTCATTTGCTTTAACTGGTCACTGAGGTTAAATACTTTATCCATTGGTTGTTACTTTCTAGTAAGTGGCAAAACCTGGATTAATTCATTCAACATGTATTTATTAAGTGCCAGACACTGTTCTAGGTATTTGGACTACATCAGTGAACAAAACAGAAAAGATTCCTTTCCCTATGTAAATTTAAGAGGGAGAGGCATACAATAAACTACATAATAAATAAGGAAATTGTATAAAATGTTAGAAGATGTTAAGTGCTGTGGCAAAAATAATTAAAGAGATAAAGAAGATCAAGGTAAGCAATTAGGAGTATCAGAGGTCTAAAGTAGTGGTGGGCAGTCTCAATGGTTATTTTTACGTATCTCCTTGGCTAGGTTATTTTTACGTATCTCCTTGGCTAGGCAATTGTATCTAGTTATCTAACCAAACACTAATCCAGGTATGAGGTTATTTTGCAGGTGTGGTTAACATACACAATCAATTGCCTAAGTAAAAGTCATCATAATTGATAATGTGAGTAGGTCTCACCCAACCAGTTGAAGGTCTAAAGAGCAGAAACTGAAGTTTCTAGAGAAGAAGAAATTCTGCTCAAGACTGCAGCCTTAACTCCCGCTTGAGTTCCCAGCCTGCTCGCCTGCACTGCACATTTTGGACTCAAGACAAGAAACAACACCAACTCCCGCTTGGGCTTCCAGCCCACGCTGGGTTTTAGATGTGCCAGCCCCCTAATTCCTTAAAATAAATCCCTGGAAAACCCTGACTGATACAGATTTTGGTAGTGAAAGAGGGGTGATGCTGTAATAAATGCCTAAAAATGTAGACGTGGCTTTGGAATTGGGTTATGACAGAGGCTAGAAGAATTTTGAAGATATGTGATAGAAAAAGCCTAGATTGTCTTGATAAGATGATTGGTAGAAATATAGACATTAGAGATAATTTTGGTGAAGACTCAGGAAGAAATGGGGAGACTGCAGAGAAAGCTTCTATCATCTGAGAGAATGCATATGCTGTCATGAACAGAATGTTGCTGTGGATGTGAATGTTAAAGGTTCTTCTGGTGAGGTCTCAGCTGGAAGTGATGAACGTGTTATTGGATATTGGAGGAAAAGTGTTCCCTATCACAAAGTGGCAGGAAACTTGGCTCAGTTCTAGAGGCCCAAAAGACTCTGGGCTAACATATTATTTTAATGTAAAATAAGATTGCATGCAAGCCTGTGCCAGTGGGTTCTGTATAACCAACACTTCTGTCCCTGCAATTAATAATTCATGAAAAAAGATAAGGGAAGGGAGGTAGGATGGGATAGTGGTTAAGCATTACGATGGTTAATTTTATGTGTTAATTTGATTGGGCCACAAGGTGACCAAAGATTTGGTCAAACATCATTCTGGGTGTGTCTGTGAGGGTGTCTTGGGGTAACGTTAACATTTATTTATTTATTTATTTATTTATTGACATTAACATTTAAATCAGTAGATCGGATAAAGCAGATTGCTCTCTTTAAAGTGTGGGCCCCATCCAATCAGTTGAGGGCATGAATTGACCAAAAAAGCTGACCCTCCCCTACCCCAGATAAGAGAGAATTCTTTCTGCCTGATTGCATTTGAACTGGGATATTTGGCTTTTTTTGGGGGGGGGTTCCTGCTTTGACTTGGACTGAAACATTGGGTCTCCAGACTGCCAGTCTTTGGATGGTAACTACTCCACTAGGCCTCCTGTTTCTCAGACCTTAGTCTTGGACTGGGACTCAACCATGGGCTCCTGGGCTGGAACTAAACCATGAGTCTTCACTTGTTAACTTACCTGCAAAACTTGGGACTTGCCTGTCTCCGTAATTGTATGAACCAATTCCCTATAATAGATCTCTTTACACACAGGCGTGTACACACACACACACACACCCTGTTGGTTCTATTTCTCTAAAGAGCTGTGAATAAAGACAACAACTGGCCCTTCACACAGATAGTTTGTGGATTCTCTTGGTTAAGTGCTTCTCCAAGTTCAATGTGCAAAGGAACCTCCGGAATCCTGTTAAATATACAAGTTCTGACCCAGTCGATCTGGGGTGGGGTTGGAAGTTCTGCATTTCTGACAAGTTCCTGGGTGGTGTTGATGTTGCTGATCCTCAGGTCACTATGAGTGGCAAGGTCCTAGGTAACTTCTATTACCAAAGATTGATTAATTAATGTCCTATCTTTTTACAAAATGGAATTTGGGAGCATGAGAAAATTAAGGTGACCTCTGAGGTCTTCTAAAACTGTCATTTCTGTGGGATTTTTACACACTATGCTCAACTTTTTTTTTTGAAGAGTTTTATTTTTTTTTTTTTTATTTATTTATGATAGTCACAGAGAGAGAGAGAGGCAGAGACACAGGCAGAGGGAGAAGCAGGCTCCATGCACCGGGAGCCCGACGTGGGATTCGATCCCGGGTCTCCAGGATCGCGCCCTGGGCCAAAGGCAGGCGCCAAACCGCTGCGCCACCCAGGGATCCCTTTTGAAGAGTTTTAATACGATAATTCAGATATGGTCACCATGCATATTGTTTTCCATTTTTATCTGGAAATGTTGAGGCTAGATAACTCTACTTGAATCACTAAGTATTCCACATTGGGATTATAGGAATGCATTTCTATATAGTTTGATTCAGGCCAATGATTTTTGTTTTTGGGGGGGCGAGTTATCCAGACCAGATGACCTATTACTCCAGTTAGGGTATCTGTCCTTTCAAAGTCAGGGATTTCATTTAGCCATTGAAAAGGCCACATGCTAGACTCCTGAACAGTTAGCTAACAGACTTGACCTTACTTAAAGCATAGAATATAAAGATCCAGAAGGAAGTATAGACAAAAGGTGACCAATAAAATGCTTTAAAGTGTATGTGTATGAGTAGGAGTGGAGTTGCTTGTCACTTTTCCTGCAGGTTCTAATTATGGAATTTGCAATAAAAAAAGACCAGAACCTGGCCTTCATAACATGAAGCGGCAGGAAGTGGGAATGGCACTGCTGGAGCTTGAGCTTCAGAGGAAGGGAAGTGCTTGACAGCAGCTGTAGCCACTGAACCTGGCTAATGCCAGCATCAGAGCAGGCCAGGTGAGGATTCAGAGAGAATAAACACACTTACCTCTCTTCTACCTTTCATTCTCCGTACTGGTGCCTCCTGTTGAACCAACTGGCAGCCAGATGGCAAGTGACCCTGAGTTTTGCCATCTGTGGACACCACTCTCCTGGGCACAGAACCAGGCAGGGAATGGTGCAGAATGGGTTTAGAAAGGTGCATGGAGAATAACCAGCACAGATCCCATATTCTATAACCTGACCCCCTCACTCTTGGGCTTCTCATAAATTGCATACACACATACACATTTGAAACTCCTGCCAGACACTTAACACACCACATTGTTTTGGGGTCAAATAATACAAGACATTCTATGGAGGAGTTGTTACATTTGAGTGGGTTCAATCCAAGATAACTTTGTGGAGGTAGTGGCTTTGAGATGACCTCATATAGAGCCAAGAGATAGGAGTTGGGGAAAAAGAGAGAAAGACACTCAAGACAGAGAATAATACTGTCAGTAGGTTTGTAGGTGTGAAGAGGGGTGCTAGGAATGAATGCCAAACAAGCCCGTCAGACGGGGCTCCAGGTGCTGATGTGAAGCATATGGAGGGAGCAATGAATGGCCCTTGTATATGGGAGTGACAGGGGTCTCCCTGGGTGGCTCAGCAGTTAAGCGTCTGCCTTCGGCTCAGGGCGTGATCCTGGAGTCCTGGGATGGAGTCCCACATTGGGCTCCCTGCAGGGAGCCTGCTTCTCTCTCTGCCTGTGTCTCTGCCTCTCTCTCTGTGTGTCCTTCATGAATAAATAAATAAAATCTTTAAAAAATATAGGAGTGTCATATATATAAGAAGATTAATAACTATCATTGTAGTAATAGCTGTGCATTGGGTAAATTAGAGATAAAGTCCTCTTCTAAAGAAATTTTCACATGTATCATGTCATTTATGTCTCACAACACTCAGGGGATGGTAACATAATCATCTTCATCATTTTGTAGAAGGACAAAATGAGGGTTGGGGGAAACTGCTATGTCAAGTGTGGTAGACCACGTTATTGTTACCAACTATATTTTGTCACTCCCTGTGGAGCTTCTCCTTATCAGGTCCTCTCTACCAGACAACTTTCTGATGGAACTTGTGCCATTGATATCAAGTCTGGTTATATGACTTACTTGGGCCAATAAAGTGTGAGTCGAAGTGACCGTTGCCACTTCTAAGCAGAACCTTGAAGATCCATTGCTCTTTTTTCCTCTCAGTAGAGGCTACCTTGTCAGCCCAGGTCCTAGCGTGAAGAGGGTCTTCTTGGAATACTCATTTTTAGTTTTCATTGTACTTGACCTCCCTGTCATATTCAATTCTTGATCAGCCCTTCCTTTGTGAGATATTCATTCTCCTTTGTGGCTTCTACTGGTCTCTGCCTGTTACTTCTTGGATCCCTTTGAGGTATCTCTGCCTCTGTCCCTGTGAATATTCACCAAAGTTCTGACTTTAGGTCCTCTAATCTAACATATATTCCCTGGGCAACTGATTTCATGATCCTGGATTCATCAGTAAATGGGTACGTCATAGGAATTGGAGTAGTAAGTGGGAGCACATTTCACTTACAGCTTTAATACTAGAGTCATGGGGAATATCAGATTATGTTTAAGGGAAAGCATAAGAAGGGACTGATGGGCATTTTAATGGGTCATCAGAAAAGAAGCCCAAGGTGAACTGAGGTGAGCTGTGGAACTGAGGGAGGATGGAGATTGGGGAAGAGGACAGTGCCTTTCTGCATCCTCTCAGTATGTCTCAGGTTATGCTGAACCACAGCTCTTTTGAGTTCTGGAAAACTGGGATGTTGATACTTTCAGGAGGTAGGAAATGTGGAGATGAAAATAGTAGGAAGAAAAACTGTAATTAAGTATGTCGAAAAAAATGTGTTCTGATTGGAGAAGTTGAATTCTGTAGTCTTTTGGCAAGGGCACCCATCTGTGGTCTGCAAATGAGAGCAACACAGCTCCCACTGTGAGACATTGGCATCTCCACTTGCCTTTGTTCTGCAGGTGATGGGGCTGGTGGCACACAGGTGGATGCACACATGGAAGGCTGATTAGTTCCTCAAGTTGGGTGTGCCCCCAAACTGGCCTCATTTCTCCTCTGCAACTCCAATCCATCCTTCCTTCTGTATACTGGCTCTGAAGAGGTATTTGGAAATGTGGGAGTGGGTCACTTTTTGGCTGTCATAATGGCTAGGAAATGCCACTGGAATTTAGTGGATTGGGGCCAAGGATGTCAAACATTTAAAAATGCACAAGAGAGTCCCACACAGAAAGGCTCGTCCTGTCCAAAATGCCACTAGTACTCTATTAAGAAACACTATGTGAATGTCAGCATTGGATATCCAATTGCCCAAGAGAGAAACCTGGACGTCATCCAAGATCCCTTCCTCTCTCTTCCCCTCCCTTCACTCTCTTAACCTGCCCCTGAGTCCTGTTAATTATACCTCCTAAATATTTCTCAAATCAACATCCTTCTCTTCATTCCCACTGACCTATATTGGCCTCTAAGTTTTCGTCTTGTCGCTACACTAGGCTTCAGGCTCTAGCTGACAGGAGCCCTGCCTGCCAAATGTGCACCAGGCACACAGAAGATGCCTCAATATTTGTTGAATGAATGAATTTTAACTCCCTTTACTGTTTTCTGTTCCTTCATTA
This sequence comes from Nyctereutes procyonoides, assembly GCF_905146905.1. NCBI lineage: Eukaryota > Metazoa > Chordata > Mammalia > Carnivora > Canidae > Nyctereutes > Nyctereutes procyonoides. Next base: position 256,008 of record NW_026575035.1, on the reverse strand, counting down.
GAGTAGGCATTCTAAAATGCATATCTGATCAGGTTCCTCCTGTTTTTATTTTATTTTATTTTAAATATCATTTTTATTTTTTTTAATATTTATTTATTTGTTCTAGAGAGGCGATGAGGGACAGAGGGAGAGGGGGAGAGAGAGAGAGAGAGTCCTAAGCAATGCAGAGCCTTTATGAGGCTTGATCTTACAACCCTGAGATCACGACCTGAGTCGTTACGCTTAACTGGCTACACCACCCAGGGGCCCCATAATCATGCTACACTTATTTTTAAATCCTTCATTTGCTTCCTATCATCTTCAGGGTAAAAATCACATACCTTACTATAGAATGCAGGCCCCTTGCCTCACCTTCCAGCACTAGCTCCTTGCATTCCTTCACAAGAACCTTTACTCAGCTTTTTTTTTTTTAATTTTATAAATTAATTTTTATTGGTGTTCAATTTACCAACATACAGAATAACACCCAGTGCTCATCCTACTCAGCTTTTTTAATCTGGCCTGTTTTGACCCTATATATTCTGTTCTCTTCTGCCAGAAGTGCCCTTCTTTCCCTTTTCTGAATGGCTAACATAATTCCAATCCAGCCAAAGTGTGAGCTCCTCTGGGAAGTGTTCCCTGGCTGCCCCTCCTACCAAGTGTTCCCTGGACTTGGCCCCCCGACACTCCCACCATGGCATCTCTATCACACACCTCCATCACACTGGGCAAATTTTGCTCTTTCTCATGTCCTTCATCCCCACTAAGCTGTGGGAGACTTGCGGCCTGCAAGCAGGCACTGTGCATTTCATTTCTCCATCTATTGTGTCTTGCACAGTCCTTGACCCATAATCTCTCCACCAGTGCTTCCTCCATCAGTGAAGAAACTAGCCAAGGTTATAGACAGTAAGTGGCAGAGTTGACCTCTATCAGAATCTCAGGCTCTGGGGTCCCTGGGTGGCTCAGTGGTTGAGCCCTGCCTTTGGCTTAGGTCGTGATCCCGGGGTCCTGGGATCAAGTCCCATGTCGGGCTCCCTGCATGGAGCCTGCTTCTCCCTCTGCCTCTCTCTGTGTCTCTCATGAATAAATAAATAAAATCTTTTTTTTAAAAAAAAGTACTCCAGGTTCCTGTGTACTCTACTATCTCTCATGGAACTCAGAAACAAGATGGCCAGTTACTGGATTGATGCATTAATTCTGGAATAAAGGGCTATTAGTAAAGCTGGAAAGCAGTAAGTAGAGTTCATTCAACTTTCAAAAATATCTATTGAGTACTCCCTATGTCCAAGAACAGAGATAAGAAATATCCTGATGGGATGTGCAAAAGATCTAAGATAGAATCTGTAAGGCTGTGATGGATGAAGGAACACTGCTGGCGGAATCTGAGGCCTACGGGCACCATCCTAAGACCAGCCATTCAGGGGAGAGGTGGCCTGGCCTCAGGGATTCAGTAAATTGGATGAGGTTAGGGTGAGTGAAACCACCTCTGGGACTCCTGCAAAGCCAGCTTACCATTCTTTTTCTCCTGTCATTCTATGAGGCATGGAGATGAGCTATCAAAGGAAAAATCTCTAGAAGGCAGAGCCAAGTTTCCTCCCACCTCAGTCATCATCCAGAAGAAAAGGAGCCGGAGTTCCAGGAGGAAATCTCCTATTAGAACTTGTTTATCAACAGCACCACCTGGTACAATTTTACCCACTGGTTTCTCTTGAAAGTAGGAAAGGGAGCTAAGTAAATAGTAACTTGTCATTTCAGACCCCTGGATGGGAGGGAGGACCGGGGAAATCAGCCAGCTAGAGGCCCGGAGGTCACTGGGAATCCAAGAACTGGAGTCTGGCTAGCATCTGAGCTGTAGAAGCTGTATTCACTAGCTCCTGGTTCCACCGGAACCCCTTCAAGGGCAGGTGGGCGGGAAGCAGGAGCACAGAAGCCAAGATGAGAGCATCCTCTGACTGACAAACATCACGGGTCTTCCTGCCCACTGCTCGGGAGCACCACAAGTGACCTTAGTGGCTTAAAAAACCACCTCTGGGTTTTGACAGGTGCCGGGAAATAGCGGTCTGATGACCAATGGCGGGAACACAAAGTCCAGTCCTGCTTAAGCATTGGATTTCGGAAGAGGGATGGATAGTTTTACAGGCAGGGACCAACACCGGCTAACATTCCCTTCTGGAAATGTGCAGATCAAGGGTTAAGGAAAGCCAGCCAGATCAGCAAAATATCGTATTCCTCCTATTACACCAGGTATTTTGACTTTCTCACTCAAGTTGTACTAGGACAATGGGACACACAATAAAATGAATTTCAGTGGAGAAGATAAACTTCATTAGTTACCAAACATGTTGCTTTTGGAAAATCTGTGTTGATATAATCTTTTTTTTCTAAAAATTTAATGATCTTAGGTCAGTTTGTTTGTTCAAACCTGGACATATAAAATGGTATTTTAATTCTTTAGTGCAAGATAAACTTAGGGAAAACCTCCTAAAACTTTAAACTCATTCACATAAAAATATCGTAAGATTAATTTATGCCTTATCATTTGTTTTGGAGGCTCTGGAGATTGGGACTCACGTCTGATGCCCACATTCGACTTAGCCTGGCCTTTGGAATCCACTCTTGCGGGCTTTCTCTTTGTGCATTCCTCTTACCGGGGGTTAAACACTCCTCTGAGAGTCAAAATTAAGTCCAAAGCAAATCACACCATAAAGCCTTTTACTAGGGGCTGAGAACAAAATCCTTAATAGAAAATTGCAACAGGGGGGATAGTTACTAGTTAAGTGAGCATTGAGTTGGATCTTTTTGTTAGAGTCAGAAAAAAAATGAGGGCCTAGCACTGTTTGATGACCAAGTTTCACTGTGTTGTCAGTAGCAAGCAAACAGTCTTAAGCATTTTTAAGCGGAAGCTCAATTAAAAAGACAAACCTTGGAACAGGCTTTGTGGAAGGCCAAGAGATCTAGTCTCTGCCAGTCCAGGAAGGAAGGGCTTCCAAAGATAAAGGGCATCCATCGAAAACATTTTGTTTCCAAGTCCTGGGAGCTCCGCATCAGGAAATGAACGGGGGTATGCTGCCTCATAGACAGAGAGAGACGAGGAGAGACAGACGGACAGAGAGACAGAGAGAGACTGTCTCTAAGACAACCCTTAACACAAACTCCTGGAATTCAAGTGTTTTGGTTTCCAACACCTCCAGGGAACATTTACGTCCACCAAACGCTCACTACGTTGAAGAGCTGAGAAACTACTCATTCTGTTGCACTTCGTTTTATCACCTTCTCCCTCTACCCCTTACTTAAAATTAAACTTTGTTTCATTCTCTGGTCCAGACTCGGCAATAGATGAGTGTTCCTGGTGTGTAGGCAAGACCATTTAATTGCCAGGGTAATGCCAATTCTTAGGTCAGGAACTACCCAACTAGGAAGTTGTCTGTCCCTTGGCACACCAGTCCTAGTTGGGCAGGTCTGATGATGTATGGGGTCCAAAGAGTGCCCGGTGGTGAGCATGACCAAAGCCTGGCTGTTGGGTGAGGACCTTGATCAAGGTGTCGGAGAGGGAGGCAGGCTTCCTTGTGTGTCTGGACTCGCCTCGGGAGCAGCTGCGCAGTGCACTCAGGAGGTGAATGTTGGAATACTTGAATGAGACTCTTTACGATCCACATAACCAACCAGCAGTGGTAGCAGGGAAAGCCAGAAACAGGGAATCACGTCCGAGATGAAGCACACACAGCAGGAACAGAGCTAGAAGTTTCTCCAGTACAGCCTACCTCATAGGGGTGCTCTGGCGTCCACCGCCAGGCCTGATCCCCCTCATGTATCTATTAACAGTGCGGCTATAACAAGGTGCTTAGCCTCTTTCCTCTTGATTCTTATGAACCGTAAAATGGAAAGAACTACTAGAACCTTCCTTGTAGGGTCCCTGAGGGATGATCTGAGATAATGTGCGCAGTTGGGTACAGCTCACTCCCAGGGGGAGGGCCCTCTGCAGACAGCCAGAGCTTCACCACTCGCACTTCACAGGATGCACCCCCCAGGCCACATCATCACACCTGCTCGGAATGGGATGCTGCCACTTTCTAGTTGTGTGACCTCAGACAAGTCGTTTGACCTTCCTGGGCCCAGGTTGGTTCTCAGGTAAAAGCTTATTATCGGATCGTGGTGAGGATTACATGAGTTAATGTGTGTGAAGTGCCTGGAACGGTGCCCGGCACGCAGTGAGGGGTATGTGCGTGCCTTGACCCGATTGAGAACCTGGGAAGTCGGGGGATAAGGGTGAGGGACAGTGCCTGTGTGCCTGGTGCCGGGGCGGCCGTGGGGAGAATGCTAAAACATCTCTTCGAAGAGCATCTTTCACGGGGCATAATAATCCCCTTCTCAGTGTGGGAGAAGAATAAAATATAGGCCCCGGGCAATATTAATTAATATGACTTATAGCCCACGTCTTCATCATGATTAAACAATGAATTTCTCTAACACCATTGCAAAGAATCGGGGAGCCGCTCTGCGGAATTACTGGGCCTTTGAATGTGATGGTGGCATTTCTGTAATGCTTCGTCTGCTTTGATCCTTAAAGCGTTTCCCTTTTTATTCGGTTTTAATGGAGCTCCCGCTGCTGATCAGGAAGCGTTTTATGTGAGGTTTGCCTTAGACAAAATTGAGTCACCGAAGCGTGCCTTTTGAAATACAAAGTTATTATTTAAAAAAGAAAATTGCGAAGAAACGATTGGCCTGCACCAAAGGTAGAAGGGCAGTAAGGGCTTTTCCTTTCTTTGACTTTATCGCCATGGTGAGTCAGGGAAACAGAAGCCAGAAGGAGCCAGAAGGAGCCACAAGGAGCCACAAGGAGCCAGAGGAGCCAGAGGGACGTTATAGGATTCCTCCCTTATCTGTAGGTAGCGTAAGCCTTCCATTCCAGGTTTCTACTATCGGGCTTGGACCTTTCATTTTATAACGTTCTAGAAGCATCCCCAGCTTCAGTGTTCCCACTGCAGGTGTGCTCAAGCAGGTCTGTCTCTGGGCTTCTTTCCAGGCAGCCCTTGCCAAGCCCCGGCACGGGCTGCAGGAGGCCTCGGAAGCCTCGCCTGGGCTCTGCAGAGCTGGGTGCTGTGACCCACGAGCCATGCCTTTCACAGGTGGAGGCGATGGTGTCAGGGGTGTGATCTGCACATTTTATTCGGGCGTCCTCATTCCAATCCCTCTGTTTGACTAAGGGGCAGGATTGCCGAGTTTCCAGCTGTGAGGTTTTGGGGTATATTCCTCAAACTTCCCAAGTCTCAATCCTCCTCTTTAAGACGGAGGAGGTACTAGGAGCAGCGATGATAATTGATGCACGCCAAGTCTGCTTCCAAGAGCTTTGCATGTATTGATTTCACTTAATCCTCATGGCAACCTGTGAGGTAAGGCTCTCCTTACCCTTTTCTGCAAATGCAGCTGAGGCTCCGAATAATGGTCCCAGCCACGAAGAGGGATCTTCTCCCCTTTCAGGGATGTGGCCTCTTCCATATGTACACAAAAAGCAGGCGGTGCCTATCACCCTTTTGCTTTTACTTCTGCATTATCAGAGCTTCTAGAACGCACAGGAGTGTGCCGAGGGAACAAACAGGAAATGGGTTAGTGGATTCTGCTACGGTCTTCAGCCATCCTATTCTGCTGGATTCTCATGCCACTTGGAAAGAGGATATTAACGCTCAGATGAAGTCCACAGACACATCTCTTCAAGCCATGTGTCCTGTCTCCATAACCCCAGACTGTTTGCGGAGTCAGGCTATATATAGACCCTGGCAACTGTGTGACACAGGCAAGGACCCCGGTTTTTACTGGGGACCTTGATATTTTATTGGAAGATAGCACAGCCAGCATGAGGACTCTTTCTACCACCCTAGACACTTGGTTTCTCAAGCTCAGTGGTGCGCAGAGAGCAGGCCCTGGATGTCAGCCCCAGCAGCACTTGGGAGCTTGTTAAATAAGCAAATTCGCCCACCCTACCCCAGGCCTCCTGAATCAGAGGAAACCCTGAGGAGGGGGCCTAAGAACCTATGTGCTAAGAAGTCCTCCAGCTGATGTACACTCAAGTGTGACGAGGAAAAGTTGAAGGAAGTAGAGGTAGCCAACTAAAGAAATAGGTGATGTCTGCCGTGAAAGGCTTGAAAGGTGTGAATGTAGAAGATGGTTTGTTCAGCGCCGCTTCAAGGGGTTTTCAATCGACTGAAGAAAGAATGTTTTAGGGGATCCCAGGGTAGCTCAGCAGTTAAGCGCCTGCCTTACGGCCCAGGGAGTGATCCTGGAGTCCCGGGATCGAATCCCACGTCGGGCTCCCCGCATGGAGCCTGCTTCTCCCTCTGCCTGTGTCTCTGCCCCCCTCTCTCTCTCTGTCTCTCATGAATAAATAAAATCTTAAAAAAATGTTTTATGGAAGAGCCATTCTAAGTTGAATGTTTACAGAGACATTTCAAGTCACTAGAGAGAATCAAGCAGAGGGGCCTGAGGCCCATGCAGGCCCACAGAGAAGGGCAGAGAAATTCTTATAAAGTCAGAGGGTTTAGGAGCCCCCTAAATACAAATTTTCCCTTCTGAGTTTGGAATCAACTTTTGCTGAGAAAGAAGAAAGAGGGGCCAGGTAAAGGGAGATCAAGTTTCATCATTAGTAAATTTAATTCTCTACTGGCATAGAAAATGGGTGTATTCCAGATTTCCTTTTGGAAACTTAATAAGTCACCCCTAATGAGTGACTTAGAATAATACTAACCACTAATTTGCTCGTGATGTGGGAACTGGCTGGACTCCACCCAGTGACGTTCAGGGGGTACCTCATGTGGTCGGAGTCAGGTGGTGGCAGGGAGTAGGAGCATTCATTCGCAGGTCTAGCACCTAGGCTGGAGCAGCATCTCTCCCCTGTTCCCACACACTCTCACCACATGGTCACCTCCGGGTACCTGGACTTCTTTCATGGTGACTGAAGCGTCCCAGCGTGAGTGTCCTAAGAGAGATCAACAAGAGCCACGTGGCTTTTTTAACTCGAAATTACACCGCTCCCCTTCTACAACTTTCTACTTATTAAGGCAATCACAAAATCCCAGCTAGTTCAAAAGATGGGGATATACACTCCTCCTCTTGATGGGAAGAATGTTGAAGAACTTGCAGACATGCTTTAAAACTATCCTATTAAAAAAATAATAAAATAAAATAAAATAAATAAATAAAACCACCCCATTGGGCCATCACCTGGTTTCTCTACATCTTCTCCCCTGAACTGAAAGAACTCAGCTCCCAGCCACAAGAGCAGGGGCAAAGTCTGGCACAAGAAGCTTGCAAATGCCTCCCTGTGGGCAGGCCCAGCTACACGAGACGCAGGATGCTCAGTTCCATTTTCAGATTCACCGATCAGGCAAATTGCTCCTGTGCTGGGAGAGGGGCTTCAGACAGGCCAGGAATGTTACACTGCAAGAAGCCCCCACGTGGAAACACGAGGCCAGGGAATGGGGGTTACCCCCCTCTAGGCAGTTGGACTGGAGAGAACTCCTTTCATTTTTAAATTTTTGAGAAGTTGTGAAGTCTGATACCTAAATGTCATTTGTATACTCGGTTGCAGAGTAACTCACAACTCTGGCATCTTTGCTTGTTTTCCTTTCCCTCCAACTGCCTTTAAAAACATTGTAAAGCTGTGTTGAGACTTAATCCACATATCAGACATTTCACCCATTTAAAGAACATAGCAGAATGGTGTTTAGTATATGCACTGATAGGAGCAACCAGCAGCACAGTTAAGTTCAGAGCGTTCTGTCACCTTTAAAGAAATCCTATACACTTCAGCAATGACCTCCCTGTCCTTCCATCCGCTCTAGCCCTAAGCAACTGCTAATCTACTTTCTGTCCTTTTAGACTTGGTCGTTTCCTCTGAATGAAATCACGTAATACGTGGTCTGTGGTGTCAAGCTTCTTTCACTTGGCATAAAGTTTTTGGGGTTCACCTTTGTTGTAGCATGTGTCAGTGCTCCATTCCTTCTTATGAATATGTGAATAATATTCCATTGTGTAGATGGCAAAACACATTTTGTTTATTTATATATTCGTTGGACATTTGGGGCGTGTTCGCCTTTTGACTACAAATATTTGTGTACGAGTTTATAGGGACATAGATTTTCATTTCTTTTAGGTACATGCCTAGGAGTGGAATTGCTGGGTCTTGGGCAGCCTGGGTGGCTCAGCGGTTTAGCGCCGCCTTCGGCCTAGGGTATGATCCTGGAGACCCAGGATCGAGTCCCATGTCAGGCTCCCTGCATGGAGCCTGCTTCTCCCTCTGCCTGTGTTTCTGCTTCTCTCTGTCTCTGTGTCTCTCATGAATGAATAAATAAAATCTTAAAAAAAAAAAAGGAATTGCTGGGTCTTGTGTTAAATCTATGTTTAACCATTTGGGGAATTTTACAACTGTTTCCCAAAGTGGCTGCGCCATTTTGGAGTGGGGGAATACCCACTAGCAGTGTTTGAGGGTTCTGGTTTCTCCACATTTTCATCGACACTCGTTCTTATCTGACTTTAATTCTAGCAATCCTAATGGTGTGAAGTCCTATCTCATTGCAGGCGTGATTTGCATTTCCCTGATGACTAATGATGCCAAGCATCTGCATATGCTTTCGGCTATTTGTATATCCATCTTATTTGGAGAAATATTTATTCAGTTCATTTTCCCATTTTTAATTTGGGTTATCTGTCTTGTTCCTATTGAGTTGTGTGAGCTCTTTATATATAGATACATGTCCCTCATCAGGTATTTGATTTCCAAATTTTTTTTTCCCATTCTGTGGGGTGTCTTTTCATTTCTTGATAATATTCTTTGAAGCACAAAATTTTAAAATTTTGATGAGGTCGAATTTATCTGTGCTTTTTCTTTTATTGCTTGTGTTTTCAGTGTCATATCTAAGAACCCATTGCCAAATCTGAGGTCATGAAGACTTACCCTAATATTTTCTTCTAAAAGTTTGAGTCTATTATTTGAGACTTTGTTGCATTTTAATTTTATGACTCATGTGAGGTAAGGATCCAACTTCATTTTTTTTTTTGCATGTAGATACTCAGCTTTTCCTTTAAAAAATTATTCTTTTCCCATTAGATGGTTTTGGGACCCTTGTCCAAAATGAGTTGACTGTGACAATGGTTCATTTTTGGACTTGTAGTTCTCTTCCATGGTCTATATGTACATCTTTGTGCTAGTACTACTACTACAATTTGTATTGATTACCATGACTTTGCGGTAGGTTTTGAAATTGGGAAACTTGAGTCTTCTGTCTTTGTTCTTTTTCAAAATTGTTTGGTTATTCTTGATCCCTTGCAATTCCATGTGAATTTTAGAATCAGCTTATTGATTTCCAAAAAGAAGTCAGCTAGAGTTCTGATGGGGATTATGTTGGATCTGTAGATCAGTTTGTGGAGCATTGCCATCTTAACAATGTTAAATTTTCTAATTCATGAATATGGGATGCTCTTCCATTTATTTAGATCTTTTTTTTTCTTTCAGTAATACTTTGTAGTTTTCAGAGTGTTAATTTCGTCAAATTTATTCTTAATTATTTTTTTTGATGCTGTTGTTAGTTATATTGTTTTCTTAATTTCATTTCTGGATTGTTAGTTAAAAGCATATAAAAATATAATTTAATTTTGTATATTCATCTTGCACTCTGCAAGCTTATTGAATTCCTTTATTAGTTCTGATCGTTTTATTGAATTATTTAAGATTTCCTTTACACAGGATCATGCCATCATTTATTTTTCTTACTTAATTGTCCAGGCTAGAACCTCCAGGACACACTGAATAGAGGTGGTGAGAGTGGACACCCTTGTCTTTTCCTAATCATAGAGGAAAAATGTCCAGTCCTAACCTTAGGGGAAAGCATCTTTCATCATTAAGTATCGTGTTAGCTGTGGATTTTTTGTAGATGCCCTTTGCCAGGTTGAGGAAGCTCCTTGCTATTCCTAGATGTGTGTGTGTGTGTGTGTGTGTGTGTGTGTGTTTATATAATGAACAAGTGTTGGATTTTGTCAGATTTTGTGTTTATTAAAAGAATCATGTGGATTTTGTTTTTTATTCTATCAATAATGAGGTAGATAGGCAGGAAGTAGAAGGAACGAATTCCTTCTTTCTCTGCCTTTTGTTCTACTCCAAAGGGTTGAATGATGCCCATCCACATTGGGGAGAGCCATCTCTTTACTGAGTCCATCAATTTAAATGCTAATCTCATCCTGAAACATCCTCACAGACACACACAGAAATAATGTTTATCTGGGCACCCTGTGGCACAGATTTGACACATTAAAAAAACCATAACAGAAGAGTTCTCTCCTTTTTTATTTTGTGAAGGTTTATAAAGAATTGGTACTCGATATTCTTTAACGTTTGGAGAATTCAGCAGTGAAGCCATCTGGGCCTGGGATTTCCTTTGTGGGTAGTTTTTGATTATTAATTGAATCTCTTTACTTGTTATCAGTCTATTCAGATTGTCTATTTCTTCCTAGGTCAGCTTCAGGACTTTGTGTCTTTCTAGGAATTTGTCCATATCATCTGAGTTATCTAATTACTGGTATACAATTGCTCATAGTATTCCTTTATAATCCTTTTTATTTTATAAGGTTGGTAGTAATATTCCCTCTTTCATTTATGATTCTAGTTATTTGAGTCTTCTTTCTTCTCTCTTGGTAAATCTAAGTTAAAAGCTTGCCAATTTTGTTGATCTTTTCAATCAGCTTTTGGTTTCATTTGATTGTCTCTATTTTTCTCTTCTCTGTTTTATTGATTTTTATCATTCCTTCCCCAAAGGGGATATTGATTATTACTATCTCTCCAAAGGGACATTAGTAATTCACATTTATAGTGAAAACACAAGAAAATAATTTATCATAATATTATCTATTCTCTACTCCTGTTTCTCTTCCTTTATTGTCCATTTTGTTATGACATTACAATCACCCAAGCTGCAAACTGGAGCCTTTATTCATTCTTTTTTGTTCTCATGCCTCACGCTAACTGGTTATTGAATCCTGTAAGGCCTACTTCAGAAATATCTCTCAATCATTTGCTCCTCTCTGCTTCCACTCTTTTCCATTAAAATTCCCCCAGTTTTCTGGCTAACCTGATAGTGTAAAACTCAGGCCCACCTCTGACATTTGCAGGACCTCAAAGAAGAATTAAAATGGGTTTTTCAACCCATTGCCCAAACCCCTCCTTTTCTACCTCAATGCTCTACCTACTATCCTCACGTACATACCTGTAAACAGCCCAGCTTCCATGTTTAAGCTCTTTCTCACATTCCTAACAAGTACCTCTAAGGCCTAGAGAATGGATCTATGGAGGCCTGCACAAATTCCAAATCCTAAAAGCAGGCTTGGGATACATTGAGCAGAGAATTTCAGTTCCTGAACACCCAGATTGTGATCTAGAAGTAGGAGTGATGAGTACAGGCTCTGGGTACACTCCCATTGGTGTGAACTGTGAACTCCTTGCCTTGAAGAGATTGGTGTGTCTAAAAGAGGGCTAGAGCTGTGCTCATAAAGTGTAGTGTTCCAGTGGAGGGCCTTTGTGTCTCAGTGTGGGGGTAGTTTGACACAGCTCCCCTGAATAAAATTCTCAGGTCCCATCCTGTAACCCACTGAAGTTTGTCTAAACTCAACTTAGTACACGAGGCCTAGCACGACCTGATTTCAGCCTATTTTCATATCTCTTTTCATTTGTCCATGAACTTGTCACCTCTTGTTATAGTTTTACCTAAACCACCGGGCAGAATTAATTGCTTTCTCATGCTTTGATGATCCTCCACCTTACTCTTGAACGTACTTCCATTAAAGCATGTATAACATTGCATTGTTATTACTTGCTTGCATGACTGCCTTTCCTATCAGCTAGTAAGCTCCTTAAAGTATGTTTTGGTCTTTCATCCACTTAGTAGCCAATCTTTATTCAGGGAATAGCGCCTCCATCTTTTTTTTTTAAGGATTTATTTATTCATGATAGACTTAGAGAGAGTAAGAGAGAGAGAGAGGCAGAGACTCAGGCAGAGGGAGAAGCAGGCTCCATGCCGGGAGCCCGACGTGGGACTCGATCCCGGGACTCCAGGACTGCGCCCTAGGCCAAAGGCAGGCGCCAAACCACTGAGCCACCCAGGGATCCCCAGCGCCTCCATCTTTTTGAGAAACTATTCCTCTCTCTCCCCTGGCATATCCTTCTACTCTCATATGAGATACAAATGGTAGGTGACGTCCAAAGTCATCAAACTGTACACATTAAATACATACAGTTCTTTGTATATCAATTATACCTTAGTAAAGCTGATGTTTAAAAAAAAAATGAAGCTGGCCCTGCCCCTGTGGCCACAGTGACTGGCGGCATGTGACCCATGCTGGACCAATGAAGTTCTTTCCCAGGATTTTTAAGTCTACAACTGTGTGGAGGAGACTTCTCTTGGCCAGTGAATTCGGGAAGGTGGAACCTTGAGTTCTTGGAGTTCTGATTGTTTTTGTATCAACTTCATAGGAAGAGTTGCCAAAACGGAAAATGAGCTGGGATAATAGATGGGAAGAGAACATCTTGAAAGTGCTCAAGGCTCTGATTCCTGTTGTTTCAGCCATTTCTGAGTTTGAATATGTGAGTCAATGAATTATCTTTTTTGTCTTTGCAACCCAAAGAGTCCCATAAGGCTTTCCTCCAGGGTGGAGGCCACAGTTTGCTCACTGATGTATCACAAAGTCTGGCATAGATCTTGGCTCAGAGTAGGCACTCAAGACATTTATTTATTGTTTTAAGGTGAAATAAAGTAGCTGAACTGATCAATCTAAAGTGAAAAGAAAGCATCCAGTGTTACTTCTTGGGAGAATAAGAACTTGATGGTTTGTATGACTAAGTGTGGGGAAAACAGTGAAAAAGTAAAACAATTGCAGAAAAAGAATAAATCTGCTACCAGCTTGGCAAACTGAACTATAGGAAGCCAGAAATATTTATTTCCCTTTGCTCTTCCCAATAATTTTTTTTTAAGATTCTATTCATTTATACATGAGAAACGAGAGAAAGGCAGAGACACAGACAGAGGGAGAAGCAGGCTCCATGCAGGGAGCCTGATGTGGGACTTGATCCCAGGACCCTGAGATCATGACCTGAGCTGAAGTCCAATGCTCAACCCCTGTGCCACCCAGGTGCCCCTTCCTCAATAGTTTTTAAACTAAAACTTCTTTTTTATAAGATATAACACTTCCTTTTATAAAATAATGTCATTGTGCTTTTGCTTATTAGAGATGGAAACTAGGGAGTGTAACTTTCCTCTCCTGAGCCTTGTTGTATCTCACCATCCCAGTCCGGCTTTAGAAAGTGAGGGAAAGGGGGAATGTAAGAATGGGGACCTGGGAGGGCCTTTACCACAAGTGGAATTACTCATCCCCAGATAAGAATAGGATCTTCATTGTACCTCCCCTCAGGCATTCAATAAGAGGAAGGCTGGCTATAATAGTAGCAGAAAAATGCAACTGTATCTTCACCAAACAGGTCTGGCTGGTTTAGGACCATGTGTTTTGCCGACTCAAATGGTTGTACCAATAATAAGGTCATGAACAGTCCAAACCAAGTGCCATTTATTCCTGGAGCTGGATGGAAGCTCAGAGTTCATCTGTTTTCAACCACCATCTGCTGTCTGGTCACCTCCATACTGCCTTTGAATTAATTGCTGGTTCCTTCTTGATCCCACTCATGAAAAGAGACCCAGGTCTCCAGACAACCCATTCTGTATATGGACTGTTAGAAAATTCTCTGGTACAGTGGGCTGAAAGCAATTTTATGACTCTTCCTGCCATGGATTCAGGTGCTCTTGCTTAAGCTTTTGGAAAAGAAATCTAGTCCTTTTATAATCCTTTAGATACTTGAGGCAGTTACCACATATATGTCTATGCAAAATATTCCAAAATCCTTCAGCAGTCCCTCATGGGACATTACGGCTTTAATCCTCATTAGGGCAGACACTGAGTCATGTAGCAATTAGATGCAAAGGGCACGAAGTCAGATAAAGCCAAGTCATAATCCTTGCTCCGTGATACACCTCAAGTCTGCTGTGTGACTTGTGTACGTTACTTAACCTTTATTGACTTCAGGCCTATCATTTGTAAAAGAAAGATATGATCTCTCTGAACTTCAGTTATTTCATCTATAAAATGAAGCCAATAATAGCTACAAGCTATGCAATGAATTGTCTTGAAGATTATGTGAGGTAATCCATATAAAATGACTAACACAATGCCTGGAACACACAAAGTACCTTATTGTTGTTGCTATTATTTTTTTTTACATAACTGTATTTTAATACTATAGATATTAGTCAACTCAGGCTGCAAACAACAAACATAACACAAACTGAGAGGCTTAAACAACAGAAATCTTTTTCTCACAGTTCTAGAGACCAGAAGTCCAAGATCAAGATGCCAGCAAGGTAGGTTTAATTTGGGGGCTGCTTCCCTTAGCTTGTAGGTAGACACCATCTATCTTGCTGTATGTTCAATGATCACTTACTTGTGCACATATGGAAAAATAGAGAGAGAAAGAGAAGAAAAGAGAGTGAGTTATCAAGTTTCTCTTCTTATAAGGACACTAATCCAAGCAGATTAGGACCATATGCTTATGACCTCACTTAACCTTAATTATCTCCTAAAGGCCCCATTTCCACATACAGTCACATTGTGGGATTAGAATTTCAATAAATAGATTTGAAGAGGACACAATTCAGTCCCTAGAATATACTATTGTGTAATACTTCCAAAATTAGAAAAGTGTACATCCCAGCAAAGGGGTCAGACATCTATAAAGGCTCTCAGGCAAAACACTGACTATAATTCAATATGGCTGAGGTAGAGAATAGAGGAGAAAGATAAAATTTGTATAGCAGGTGTACAACTATAATGGGACCAGTAGTTCACATTAAGGAGTTTGCATTTTTTCCTAAGAGCAACAGGAGACATGGAAGGGTCGTAACTGGAAACATGACCTAATATAACTTGAGCTTTGTTAGGATCATTCTGTCTGCTATGCAGAAAATAGATAGAAGGGGATTTTATCCTGTTTGAAATCTAAATCCACATATTAAAGATTTGTCCTCAGCATGGTAGGCAGAGAAAAGAAGTATTAAGAATCTGGGCACAAATCCTAAGGATGGAATTTGAACTCAAACCTTAATGGCTATTATTCAGCCTTTCTAATAACTAGTAGCACCCCACCCCCTGCCTTTCACCCCCTCCCACAGCTTTTCTCCAATCTCCAATTTTCTCTGATAGTTGTGGAAGAGTGAATTTTGGGTGCTGTTACTAATTAGCATAGTGTAAGATAAGCAGCAATTTGGTTGGAACATTTTAATAATAGTTATTTTCTCTTTTGCCTGTATTTAAAAGTTCTAATCTAATGAATAAATTATCTTCAGAGATCTAAGTTATTTCTAGTTGTGTTGTTCCATCTGATATGTTAATTTCGTCAACAGATTTATTTTAATAATGGAAGAAGAAACGAAAAAACAAAAAGAGAAAAGCCTTCCACCTTGAAGTCTAAACCAACTTGTATGTTAATACCCCAAGGAAGTATGGCAAAGTAAAGAGGTCTTTGCAGAGAAGGGTTTGGATGATGAACTTCACAGACCATTTTTCATATCCAAAGATGGGGCATTCCTGACTCAGAGTTACCTGAACTTCTTTTGAACAATTGTTTAAAACTACTTGGATGAGGTTATGTTATCTTTGAATGAACAGCCAGGGGGTGTAACAGAAGTAGAGGTGGCCCAGAAACTCCAAGACTGAGTCCGAGTTTTGGCTTTGCACTAACTTTCCATATGATGCAGAACAAGCCAATGGTTTTTCTGGATCTCAATTATTCTTAGAAACAAGAGAGGAGGAATAAATCATTTCTAAAGACTTTACAAGCATGTGCCTATTATGTCAGGTTCTTCTCAAGGAATGTGGGAGTGAACAAAACAGATAAGATCCTGATCCCATTTGAGCATTCATTTTTATGACAGCATAATTTGTAAAGCAGACATATTAATTAATAAACAATAGGAGATCCCATTCAGATGGGATAAGTATTTAAGAAAATGAAATAGGGTAATGGTATATAGAGAGATGTATGTTGTTGGGATCAACTATTTATATGGGATGGGTATGAAGAAAACTTCTCTGATGAGGTTGCTTCTTTTCAGAGGCCTGAATGATGAGAAAGAGTTATTCCCCCCAAGGTCTCAGGTAAGAGCATTTTAAGCAATAAGAGTAGCTAGAGCAAGGTCCCAAATAGTGGACTATTCTAGGATAAGTGTGATCAGTGTGGCTGGAGCATAGTGAATGGCAAGGAAAGTGAAATGCAATGAAGTCTGAATAGTGGACAGTGGCCAGGTTCTGTAAGGTATGGCTGGCTGTAGGAGGGGTTTAGGTTTTATTCTAGTAGTCATGAGCAATTTGACCCATTGAACAGTTTTAGTCAAGTGAGTATGTGATGCATTTTTGCCTTGTTTTGTTTTTAGAGATGACTCAAGGTGCTGAGTGGAGATGGGCTGTATTAATGGGTAAGAATGAAGCAAAGGCACTATATGCTGCAGCAATCCAGCTGAGAGATGATGGTAGTGGTGGAGGTCATGGGACAAAGAGAGTTGGGACATGTCACAGAGTTTAAGCCAAGAGTACTTGCTAAGGAGTGGATGTTTATGAATTTTTTATCTATTCGTCTATAAGATTCCATTCTTCCATGCTCCCATCTGAGTTCCCCTCTCTCCCATTCTACATGTAGGAGGTGGTTGATTAGGGTGAGAAAAGTGGTTCACGGGTATGAGATCAACTTGAGTGGCTGCAGAGAAATCACAGACTGACCTTGCCTCTGCTAGCATGATGCTTCATCTCACTGAAGCAAAGGATTGTCCGATGGGAGAAATATCTCTAATGGTTAAATAAGTAGAGAGTACCTCGTGGCATTGAGACAAACCTGAACCTTCTGACAAAGCAGACTCCTTTCCGCTTTCTTTCTCTCTCAAATTTGTTCCCAAGAACTTGCTACATTCAGACTGGCTGTAGTAGAGACAGCTGTTTCAAACAGAATTAAATCCAATTTCCGTGGCATTTTGCACACATGCAGATCTTGGCATTCAAATGATTCACGAGTGCAATTAATAAATGGCAGCATTACTTTGGAATACTTAGTGCATTATGTTTTTAGGAAATGTAGCTTACCTAACTTTTGACTACTTTTACTCAGTCTTCATTTTTATATAGTCATGTCACTGTAGTGTTGGGCTACATATCTCTACAACATAACTATATTCCTTATCAAGCTGAATAGTAAGATATAATTCTCTCCTCACCATGCATCAAATAATGGGATGTGTCCATTTTTTGAAGAACTAACATATGAGGCCCAAGATCTTTAAAATGCCATGTTCTTTTTAAACCTACTAAGAATGAAAATAATAAAAATTAAATAAATAAATAAATAAATAAATAAATAAATAAATAAATAAACCTACTAAGAATGTTATTAGTATCATTGGATCTGGCTTCATCAACAATTTTCCTACACAAGTGGACTCTACCCAAGATGTCTGGGAAACCGAGAGATTGAATCCAGTCATTCAGCAGATATTTGAGCCTCTTCCTCCGTACAACGTACTGTGCTGGACACTGGGGGAACCACAAAACATAAAAACATAATGATATCTCTGTCCTCCATTCAACTAACTGTCCGCTTGGGAAGGTTGTGCAGAAAAGATTAAATAATAGTGCAAGAACTAAAAAATATGCAAAATAGAAGACATCCCACAACCATAGGATAAGACCTGGTGACAAATAATGGTTTATAACTGTGCTTCTCAAGCTTTTACTGCATACAAATCTCTTAGGCATCTTGTTGAAGTGCGCATTCTTTTTTCTTTTTTTTTTTAAAGATTTCATTTATTTATTTATGAGACACACACACACACACAGAGAGAGAGAGAGAGGCAGAGACACAGGCAGAGAGAGAAGCAGGCTCCATGCAGGGAGCCCGACGTGGGACTCGATCGCAGGTCTCCAGGATTAGGCCCTGGGCTGAAGGCGGATGCTCAACCGCTGAGCCACCCAGGAGTCCCATCTTTTTTTTTTTTAAATGCATATTCTGATTCAGTAATCTGGGCGGGGGTGAAGGGTGAGAATGAGTTCTTTGCCGATGCCAACACTGATGGCTTATGACCAAATTTTGGGCAGCCAGAGATTAGATCTGAGATCCCAGAACTGTATGATGCGGCACCCCAGGGTACCACAGTAAATTTACAGGGGCACTATGGGATATTTTTTTATAAAAAAAAGCAAAAACAAAAACAGTAATGCTCATCATCTGCCATGTGAGCTACTATTAGTTCATAGTTTTGACATTAGGTCATGCTACATTGCTTTAATCTTATATCTTTGCAAAGCTGGATTCTTGGCAGTTATTGTGATAAATATGCAAGTACTGTACAAAAAACTATGTGGAATAGGCAAGGAGGGTGGTGGTGTCTAATCTGATTTCTAAATTTGAGAAGTTGTGCAGTGCCCTATAGGCACATACATGCATTAGTAAGTAATTATAATTATATTAGAATAAAATTGTAAATAGCTGTTTTCTTTTAATTCACAGGCACT
Source organism: Nyctereutes procyonoides (assembly GCF_905146905.1). Classification (NCBI taxonomy): domain Eukaryota; kingdom Metazoa; phylum Chordata; class Mammalia; order Carnivora; family Canidae; genus Nyctereutes; species Nyctereutes procyonoides. The sequence goes on along the minus strand of NW_026575035.1, from coordinate 237,390 downwards.
ATTTCATCCAAACAGCTGCTAAGTTGCCAGAATGTGGTTTATTGAGTTGTTTGGACATAACTACTAAATGATGAAGACTATTAGGTATGTCTTTTGGTCAATGGACACCATGAGGAAAAAAGGGAGACACTTAAGAGCCTATGAAGAGAGGAAGTTGGAGATTTCTCGGTTAGATAGTAGGTACTATGAATTCAGAGAGGTTTGGAGTGACCAGGAAAGAACACATGGGGATGGTATGACCTGAGTCAGATCTGTGAGAAAAACAATATGAAAAACAATACTCCAATACTCCTCAGATTTTAAGAAATGCATGAACACATGCTTAGATTTACATATTGATTCTATACCTATACTTCCCTCATTCTTTGGTGTCTCTTTGAATGCATAGAGATTTCTGCTCAAGACTCCCTTTGTGTAGGGCAGTACCACTAGCCGACAACCCCAAATCAGATTTACTTCCAATATCTCATGACATGTGTTCTAATCTAGAGAGTTGTTTAGGGTACTGGGCTATGTGTTTAGTACCAGTGTAGTCCTTCCTCGGTCAATAATGCCAATACTACGTGGCATTCTTCTCAATGTCTGCAAACCACAATATACTTCTGGATTCAAATTTTTCAAAGAACCAGAATTTTCGTTTTCATTGTCTTGGCATCATTGGTTGTTGTTAAGTAGACTTATTTTTATTGTCCTCTTTAATTGGTTTTATGTTAAGAACAAGCTGGGATTTTTTTCCCTCCACAGAATAAATCTATTTCTAAAAAGTACTTGAACATGAACATGTTACTAAAATTTGTGGTTGATTTCATTTTACTCCCGGACCCAAATGCTGAGTTCAGAGCAATAGGCAGTGTGGAGCTGATACAAAACAGGGGTGAGGTAGAGCAGTAAGTGTTATTTAGTATGGACTGAATGGAGGGACAACCAGAGAAGCTGGTGGCAAAGCTCTACTGTGAGGTGACAGTGGCAGCAGAAAGGAAAGAGATGGCTTTGAAGGACTTTAGTGCTTGGTTGTATATGAAGTAAGGAAGAAGGAAGAAGCAGAGATCATGCCAAGTGTCCCAGAGGTCTGGGCGACTGGGAGACTGATAGAGAAATATTGGAAAGTCGAAATTGAAGAATATATTTTGGAGGGAAGAGGTGAGTTTGGCTTCTGATGCTAGGCTTCAGGTGATGGTGGAAATATGCCATTTCAGTAAGGCTGGAGATAGGAACACAGGGAGCAGAGATTCAGTCAGGTAAGAGGTGGGAACAGAAACATCCTCTGAGGAAGGATGTACAAGGCCAGTCAAGGTTGAATCCTAGGAAGCATCTAAGCTGATAGGACAGGGATTCCTGGGTGGCTCAGCGGCTAAGTGCCTGCCTTCGGCCCAGGGCATGATCCTGGAGACCCAGGATCAAATCCCACGTCAGGCTCACTGCATGGAGCCTGCTTCTCCCTCTGCCTATGTCTCTGCCTCTCTCTCTCTCATGAATAAATAAATAAAATCTTTAAAAAAAATAAGCTGATAGGACAGCAGGATAAAATAGAGCCAATAAATTAAACAAAGAAGGAAGAGTCCCAATGCTTGGAAGAGAGATGTATAAGGCTATGGAAAGAAGAATGAAGAGTTTCATCCACCAAGTGCCTCACAGATGTGAAATGCGATCTTAGGTGTTTCTCAAATGTTGTAACACATGGAATGTCCACCATAAATTCTGAGATGGATATTACCATCTTCACTTTACAGGTGAGGGAATTGATGGGCAGAGACACAATGCAATTTGGCCAAGGTCATTCAGTTCATAAGTGGAAGGATTTGAATCCAAGTTCTTGGTATGAATCCAAAGCGCTTGCTCCTCCCCTAAACCTTTCAAAAATGGAAATGAAGATGTGACTTGTTTTTTTTTTTTTTTTTTTTTTGAAGATGTGACTTGTTGGAGCAAAAGATTGTAATCTTTTGGTCCTTACGGGGCTCCCTGGATAAGCTTCAGGAAGTTTATTAATCTTTAAAGTTATGTGGAAATTTTTGTTGTAAAAAATTGCCAAAAAATTTTTTTTGTTTTGATGAAGTAGTCTATAACTTCCACCAGATTGCCAAAGAGATTTTGAATTATCTTCCAAATTTAAGAACAGCTGTTCTAGACAGCTGTTTTATAGAGTAGTGAATTGTAGCGAGTTGTGTACTAAACAGGTAGTGAGGAAGACAAAAATAGTATGTGACATATTCAAGAAATGTGGCTTTGAAAGGAAAAAAATTCCATAGTAGTTTAAAGAGGCAGAAGAGGCAAGCAAAACGTTTTTTAAAAAATTACTGGGGAGCTACAAGCTTGTTTGGCAACAGAGGGAAACGATCCAGTGAAGAGATAGTAATGAGTTGAGGTGGGAGGGGGCAGGTGCTAACAAGGAGGAAGTTCACCAGAGACATGGGGGAGGCTGGCATTTTGTCCTAGGGATGTTGGCGGGCTTCACGCCTCCACTAATCATTGCTGTCATTCCATTAGCTTGTTCGATGATATTCCAAGAAAATTTTCTTTCTGAAACACAATCTGGAAAAAAAGAGGTGTGGGAGAAAGAAAGGAAAAATGGGAGAAAGAGAGAGAAGGAGGAAGGGAAAGATATAAGAAGGAAGGAAGGAAGGAAGGAAGGAAGGAAGGAAGGAAGGAAGGAAGGAAGGAAGGAGAAGAGGAAGGAAGGGAGGGATAGAGGTAGGGAAGAAGGAAGGAAGAAGAAAAGAAAGGAAACCTAGAATGTTTCTGTAACAGAGAAGTGAGGAGAAGGAAGGGAGGGAAAATTGGGGTTGGAAATGAAATATTCCTAAGCCTGTCTTTATTCCTAGGAGTCAAGGCCAATTCTGTGACAATGTCAACCTCAAGCATAAAGAGGAGATGGAGGCTCCCAAAGACAAAAGCCATACTAAGTCTTCAGTGATGCTCTAAATGAAAAGCCCACTCTGTCTTCCAAGGACAGTAATTTTTGAACCTAGAAGGAGGGGGAAGGGATCCAGCTAGGCTGTTTTTATTACAAAATTCTTCATCTCTTTTTATCTCCTGGGTTTCAGATGCATTTAATTATCCTCCCTAAATGCCATATTCTGCTCTTAATGAAAATCCTTTTTTAAAAACTTCTTGATGCAAATGCAAATTAAATTTGATGTTTTGTTTCCATGAAGGAAAATATAGAGTACCATGGACTGGGAGCATTGTGTTTTGGAGCTTGTTTTTAAACAAAAATAGGATTTTATTATCATTATCAGTAGCTGCTCATGGGATCTAAAAAATTAAATTTGGCTCATATTTGTAACATCTGGGAATTATTAAAGAATTCACTAAGGAATCCATAGCCACAGAAGATTCTGATTTAAAAAATTATGCACACACACAATTTTCATTAGCTCTATCATATGCTAGGCGTTGTGGTGTCTTTAAGGCAAAGGCACTCAGAATCACATAAGCAAACAAAGAAAAGCAAATTCATGATTACAATAACATTTATTGAGCACTTACTATACGCCAAGCACTGTTTTAAATGCTTTGTAAGTATCAACCATTTAATCCATACGATAAACCTATTATTACAAGTGCTATTCCTGCCCTCATTGTACAAATGAAGAATCTGGGAGATAGAAGAGCGAAAAACTTGGCCAAGGTTACACAACTAGTGAGCAATGGCTCCAGGCAGCCCACACTGTCAGCCATACATGCAGTTAGTTTTGGAAACAGATGCCCAGGACAGAAGGGGCTGAGGGAAGGGACTAGTGGGAGGGATGGAAGATGCTTCCTGGTGTAGGTGACCTTTGAGTTGGGTTCTTCCGAATGATGGAGGTGGTGGATTGTAGGCAGAGAAGTCTGAAAAAGCAGGGTGAGTTCTGGAACGTGGGCAGTTTGGTGTCACAGAGTATGTTGCAAGACAGGTAAGGACTGGGTGGGAAGTGAAGTTGGAGAGATGCTCAGAAGGCAGATCATGAAAGAACTTCAATGTAGCCCCCAAGCAGCTTAGACTCTGTCCAGAGGCTTGTGAAACATATAAATAAAAGAGAGACATAGCCCTATCTGTAGGCAAACACCAAAGCTGGGTATATGAATGTCTTATTCTCTGAACTGCCCTGATTCTTAGTATTCTGTTTCTTTTCTTTTTTCTTTTTTTTTAAAATCACACTAAAAGAAGAAAAATAAAAACACCCAAGGAATCACAAAGGTTTATTAAAAATAATACAAGTTTGGGAAATTTTTATTTACCGTGGATTCAGGTCCTTGATTAGTAAATAACACACCTCCTTTGTATCCCTTAAATTGATGAGATTCATAAGATTGATTAATTAATGATCAGTAAGAGTAATCAAGATAAATAAGAATAAATAAAAAGAAGGCTAGTAAACATTTTTTTAAACAAACCTATTGTCCTCCATGTTTCAGGAAAGAGCATGTTCCTTGACTGTTTACATAATAATTTACTTTACCCTTTCATTTTAGAGTCTGTCCTCAAACAATTCAAAGCTTTATTCTGGGGACAAATTTCAGTCCTGTACATATTGTGTGATCTATGTATTTCCTGTCCATGTGCCTCCAGGCTTTCTACCTTTCTAGGGACTTGGTTTCTTTGAATATATACATTAAATAGTAGGTAGCCCCATGTCACCAAACCACACCTTCTCCATGATTACCAGAGTTTCTCAGAGGTCTTGCACCATCAGCGTTCACCTCCTGTTTTGAATTCCAGCTCCCACTGGATTCCTTTCTTTTTCATAATCATACCTGCTGAGTTAGATTTTTTCCCCTCCTTGACAAAAGAGCTAGTTTCTTCATAAGAAGAATTTTGCCTTCCTTCTGGGCCAAGGTAAACTGCAAACAGCTTTTAAAGTAACAATGTTTTCTTCCCTATTACAATAATAGCTTACAATATTACATGTATTATAATTCTATAGTGCGTTACAGCTTTCAAAACATTTCACAATAGAGCAGGTATGATTGTTCTCATTTTAGAGGAGAACGGAGGAGGGAACTAACATTTCAAGGCTGTCTTTTGGGAGCTAGGGATTTTGTGCTTCCTGTTTTATGCGTTTTAGCTCATTAGCATATATAATCTAATTAAGCACATTTTCCCAATTGTTCTTTGCAACAATTTTTACGAGGTAGGCATTTGTATTAGTATCTACTGCCATATACAAATTACACTAAGATTTAGCAGCTTAAAACAACAATATTCAGGATCTTACAATTCCTGTGGGTCCACACCCTGGGTATGGCTTAGCTGGGTACCTCTGGGTCAAGGTCTCTCAGGAGGCTCCAGTCCTGAGGCTGGTCTGGCCTGTGGTCTCATCTGAAGGAAGGAGTGGATCCGATTCCAAGCTCATTCACATGACCCTTGGGAGGCTTCAGTACCTAGCCTAGCTGAGATAAGCCTCAATGTATTGCCACGATGGCCTCCCCACAAAGCATTTTGCAACAGCTGATTCCCCTTATAGTGAAGCAAGAAAGTAGAAAATGCCCTCAATTTGGAAGCCATAGTTTCTTTGTCACCTAAGCTAAGAAGTGACATCTCATCTTTCACCTCAGTCTGTTAGAAGCAAACGTGGTTCCAGCCCATACTCAAGGGGAATGGATCACACGAGGGCATGAATACTAGGAAATGGATGATCAGGGACCCTTAGAGGTTGCTTCCCACAATGATCCCCGCTTTGCTATGGGAGAAAAAAATGTTAAAGAGATTAAGCAACTGGACCAAGGTTTTACAATCACCACATGGGAAAAACCAGCAGTAAACTCTGATTTTAAGGTTCTAAATAGCAAATACACCTCTATTGGCTCCAAAAATCTCTTTAAGAAAAGAAAAAGGACAAAGAGCTAAATCATGAGGAAATAAACTTACATCAGCAATTTGTTGAATAGAAAACAGAACAAAACAGAGAGCCCTTCCAATGACTTCCTGGGGCCAGTACACACTTAGCCACATTCTTTATGCCCTCGATTCCCAAATGCTGATCTATATCTAGGAAACAGTTTTGGCCAGGCTGCAGCAAAGTGAGAAAAATAAGAATCATGCAGAAGCTTTTCATAAAGGTAAATATTCAAATAAAAGGGCTTTTCTTTTTTTTTTCATTTTCTTTTTTTACTGTGGTAAGAACACTTAACATGAGAGCTACCTTCTTAAAAATTTTAAGTGTGCCATACAATATTGTTAACTGTAGGTACAATGTTGTATGGCAAAGATCTAGAACTTAATCATCTTGCATAACTGATATTTTAGACTCATTGAACAGTGACTTCCCATTCTCTGTCTCCCCAGACTCTGACAACTACCATTCTACTTTCTGTTTATATGGGTATGGCTATTCTAAATATCTCATACAAGTGGAGTTGTGTAGTACATGATCCTCTGTGACTGGCTTATTTTCACTTACCGTAATGTCCTCAAATTTCGTCCATATTATCGTGTGTGGCAAGATGTAGGAAATCCTAAAGCAAAAAAGACTTTCCAAAAAAAAAAAAAAAACAAAAAACATAAGAGGGCTTTCTTTACTCTTATTTTGGGTTGTGAAAATGATCATTCTTTTATAATGTACTGGCAGCAATAGAATGGCAGTTTTCCCATAAAGCTATTGTTCTCATTTGACAAAATGAATAATATACAATACTCGGAGAGATTCTTAGATTTTATCTGAAATTTTACTGGTTTTTGAAATTCAAGAATTTCAAGGCTTCTGCTTCACACTGTAGCTAAATGACCCTGTAAGTGGCCTGGATATTCAGACTGATGATCATGAGTTTGAGATAAGTTCTTCAAATGTTAAAGAATGTGTCAAGTGTGTTTAGAGCACTTAAAAGGCAAGAAAGTGGGATTTTGTTTATACAGAGTAAATAACATTGTTTTTCCCAAACTTTTTAAAAATAAACTTTTATTACTGTAGATTTCAGAATGTGAAGGTGGTACCGAGGGTCCTCTATACCCCTTACCCAGCTCCTTTGTTGTTAGCATCCTACACTACTATGACTCCTTTGTCACAACTGAGGTACCAACGTTGGTACAATACTGTTAACTAAGCTCTACTGTTTGTTCAGATTTCACTGGTTTTTCCCTGATGTCACCATTTGTGAAAGATATAAGGAACCCGAGTTCTAGAAGTTCTAGATCTTTAGGATGTATCTCCATAAATTCCAGACTTCTGTGACAGCGATCTTTCTAAAGCACAAATCTTCTTGTGTCTCCACTTTCAGACCCCTAAATTCTTTCAGTGGCTCCCAAAGATCACAAAATTAGTTATTATTCAATAAGTACGTACCATGATCCAGGGACTGTGGTATTCACTGGTGAATCAAAAAGATATGATGTAAAAAAAAAAAAGATATGATGTGTGTGTTGGATCTCAAGGGGCTTTCAAGTCTTTCCATCTTCCTTTTGACTTCTGGATGTATTATCTTCCTCTGAGAGTGGTTCATTCCATTTCTCATGTAAATCAAGTTAGCTGCCTCCTTTAGATTCTGTCAGCTGTGCCCATTACTTTGACCAGCACAAAATAGCTCCCAACACAAATATACATATCTTTGGGAGTAGGACAAAAAGGGGGAGAAAGGAAGCGAGAAGCTCTTAATATTGATGCTTGAACTTTTTTTGATGATTGAATATTTTGAGCGAACAAATAAAGCTATAGGATATAGGTGGCAGAAAATTGAACAGAGCATCAGAGGGAACACACAAGGGAGTGGCCAATTCTACTTGGGAAGATTGGACCAGAGGTATTTTCTGTGAGGTACCATTAAGCTAAGTCTTTTCTTTTTTTAAACAAAATTTAACATTTAACCATTTTAAGTGTACATTTCAATGTCATTAAATAATTCAGTTTGTTGCACAACTATCACTACTATCCATCTCCAGAACTTTTTCATCATCCCAAACCAAAACTTCGTACCTATTTGACAGTAATTGACAGTAATTGCCCATTCCCCTCTCCATACATATATAAATAATTAGCTTTGAATTATATAATTATATACATAATTAGCTTTGAATTTGTGTATATAATATACCAGCTTTGAGTTTACATATATATAAATAAATGTAGATTATAGTAAATATATATATATATATATACAAAGCTAATTATTTAATTAAAATCTCAGAATATTAGTGCTTAAAGCCTTCTGTCTTAACATGGAAGTATACTATAATCCCAGGTACTTTTTGCACAATTACAGAAGACACAAAAATTCACTTTTGGAAACACAATTATAATAATTTTACTTGCTAAATAAAATAGTTTGAAAAGATAGAAATATAATTCATTAATATATTATTTGCTTCCCATTGTCATAACAGTTGATATTCTTGGGCATAATATATAAAAATTAAAGATATGTATACTGAGAACTAAAAGTATACAGATATGGTACTTATAAAATGTTTTATTCTTCTATTTTTCAAAAAATGCTGCCTTTATAATCAGTATTGAATATGTATCCCCTGGCACATTAGGTAAAATAAGAATTACTGAGGCTCAAGTTTGAATATAGATTGATCATGAACCTATTCAGAATCTATAAAACCCTTCAATCTATATAGATCTCTTAAGTTAGTACATTGAAAATAGGAAAAGAAGTAACTGACTTGGCCATCAAGTTAGTGATATGAGTGGAAAAAAACAGTTTCAGAACCCAAGAGACACAGTTATTTAAAAAAATTATGTTTGGGTCATAGTTTTGATATGAGTAAGCTGAGTCTTTCAGATAGCTAGGTGTCTGCTAAGTAGAGGTGATTGTGAGTTGAATTGTACTCCCCCAAAGATATGTTCAAGTCCTAACTTCCAGTATCTATGAACATGGTCTTATAGAGTCTTTGCAGATGAAATCAAGTTAAGATGAAGTCATACTGGACTTAGGGTGGGCTTGAAAGCAATGATTGGTGTCCTTATACGAAGAAGGAAACATGGGCACAGATGTACAAGGGAATGGGATATGACAACAGAGGCAGAGATGGGAATGATGTGTCTACGAGTCCAAGAAAACCAAGGACTTCTGGCAACAAGCAGAAACTAGGAGAGCTGCATAGAGCAGACTCTCCCCCCAGTCCCCAGAAGGAGCCAACTCTGCTGGAAACTTGATTTTGGACTTCTAGGTTCCAGAACTGGTGAGGTGATTTCTGCTGTTTTCAAGCATGCAAGTTTTTTGGTGGTTTGTTACTGCAACCCTACGAATCTAATACAGATGAAACATGGAAGAATGTGGAAGAAGAGTAAACAGGAGACTCAGAGTAGTAGAGGCCTGGGGTGTGAGATAGCCTGGGCAGCTTTTTATGGAAGATCCTCAGGAACATTCCATAGGTGGGGTTTTAGACTCCTGACTCTGCCATTAATGTCCTATTACTGCTATCTAGTGTTCTTTGGCAAGGTTCAGCTAGACCTTCTACAGCATGAGCTGCATATCTACAATGAGAAGGAACATTGAAGTTCTGAAAATATATTATTATCAAAATAATAGTTTTTTTTATAATACACATTCTATTTGCTCTATGTGTTTCTCTAAAAATTAGGAAGAATTTGTCCTCTTATATTCCAAATATGGTAAAAAGAAAGCTGTCATTGGATATCTGCCCTAGGAAAAGTAATAAAAAGAACCATTCTCCTTGCTTGTCTTGCTGGAACATTAATGCTGACTTGGCTGCAAGCTGATGATAAATTCCTCTGTATTTGTCCCTTGCCAAGGAACTCATATAGTACTGGGACCTAGGATGACTGGGCGGAGTGGGAAGGCAATGAGTGACTCCAGGGAGAAGTTGAATGCTGGTGATGACAAGCTGTCTTTTAAGGAGAGTGGGCCTGATTAGCTTTTGATGAAAGAGATGTATTCAGGAGGGGAGCACCTGACATCTTCTGAGTAGGTCAACTCTCCTCCAAATGAATATTTTTTAAAAGATTTTATTTATTTATTTATTTGACAGAAAGAGAGAGAGAGAGAGAGAGAGAGAGAGAGAGGACAAGCAGAGGAAGGCGCAGAGGGAGATAGAGAAGCAGACTCCACACTGAGCAGGGAGCCTGATGTGGGTGGGGCTCGATCCCAGGACCCCAGGATCATGATCTGAGCTGAAGGCAGACACTTAACTGACTGAGCCACCCAGGCACCCTCCAAATGAATCCTGAACAAGTATTTGAAGAATATAGGTTTTGAAGTGGCATCAAGCCATTCAATGTTACTGGGGAAAAGTTGGGGGGACAGGCAGACATTTGAATTTCTCCATCTGTCCTCACAGAACCTCACCTATATGTCAAGCTCAGGGCTAAGTAATTAATGAACAAGATTACTTTTGATCTGTAAGTCAATCCTAGAAGATAGACACCATTATTACTTTATATGATAGATGGAGAAGCTGAGACTTTGAGGGGCTAAGAAAAATACCCAAAGACATATGGCCTTATGGATGACTCAGCTAAAACTAACCAAACTTCAAAGCACGACTGGCTTTTGGAAGATGACTTAATCGGGAGAGTAATGATGGACATCACAGGAAAGGAAAATGGTATCAGATCTTAGACAGCCTTCCATGACCCAGCAAGGACTTTGGACTTTATAAGTAACAAGAAGTTTAAACAGGGGAATCAAAGAGTGGCTTGCATTTAATGGGTCTTTGAGAAATACCCATTGAGTGGACACAAACAAACTTTGGTTTACAAGGTGTAGAGAATGCAGGGCTGTGGGGATGTAGGGCTGAAGCAAGAGAAGCCAACTAGAAGGCTGGTGAGTAATGAGGTGAAAGAGAGGTGAAATTTCTTAGCATGCCACAGAATCCCTAATGAGCTTCTTCCTGCTTTCTTTTATTTAAAGAAATCTTGCAAACTTGAGCAAGGTCGTCTATGAAATAACCCCATGCCCTCCTGCGTCTCACCCAACTCATCCTAGAGCATTTAAAACCCATCTTAACAGCATCAGCAACATGAGTGCTCGTTTGTGAAAAATTTACAGTCTACCTTGGAGCCAAAGAGATCTGGAGCTCAGATTTGTGCCTTATCTGGTGTTCTTCCTTCTATTCACTCTATATCTAGTTCTTCCCATTGGGGGAGGGGCTGAACTTATCACCTGAGTGTTGGGTCTCTGCTTTGCCAAGCAAGCAGTAAACTCAGATATTTCACATTGTGTTTGGTGGTTTTTATTTCCTTCCAAACTTCTCGAGCTTGGACTACTGCATATTGGACAACTACCTGCGTATTGGCCAGCCCTCTAAACCAGCCCTTCTCAATGCCTTGCATGTCTCAGAAGGTGGTATACTTATCCCACATGTATTCTTTTTCATATGTTGTTTCTTTTACCTGGAAGGCTATCTCTTTCCTTGTTTAACTCATGGATTTTCTGTTAATCCTCAGAGATTTAGCTCATGTTCTCACCTCTCTCCAGGGCCTTTTCTTTGGTCCTGTTCCCTCATTTTCCAAGACCAAGGTATCTTCTAAGATGTATTGTCTTGTTGGTGTTCATGTCAACATTTCTTTAATTACACTGGTGTGCATAGAACCTTTGCACAATATCATATTATTTCATCAGGGTCTTAACATGCCTGTTCATGCATTCAACAAATATTAATGAAAAATCTACTATGTGCCAGGCAATGGGTGCTGCACGAACTTAATACTTATGATATGGGAGCTCTCACCTCTATAAATCTATATGGCTTCATTACATGTTTGTTTTACTATTCTACAATGTTTTCATAAATATTAACAACTTCCTTACGTAGCCTTCTCTGGACCAAAGCAATGTCAGGAGCCTAGAAATGAAATCTTTGCTCATTGAAAAATGGGCTAAAATGGCTCCCTCATTCTACTTTTGCGGATTCTAGCTAAATACAAATTTCCCTTACAGCATCTTTATTTGTACAATCAGCTTGTTTCTGATTATAAAAACAATATGGTGAGTGTGAATAAATGAAAAAAATAAAAAAAAAACATGTAAAGAAACTAAAGTCATCTATAACCAAAACTGTCATAAATTGGGTAGCTTATAAGCAACAAACATTTATTTCTCATGGTTCTGGAGGCTGAGAAATGTAAGATCATGACGCTGGCAAATTCAGTGTTTGGTGAGAGCCCATTTCCTCATAGACAGCACCTTCTGTCTATGTCCTCACATGGTGGAAGTGGCAAGCAAGCCCTCTGGGGCCTCTTTTATAAGGGCACTAATCCATTTCATGGTGGCTCTGTTCTCATGACCTCATTACCTCCACCAGTCCTACCTCTGAATACCATCACCTCAACATAGGAATTTGGGGATGGAGGGACACATACATTTACATAATAGCAATGCAGATAGGCTATACCTTCATTGGCATGGTGTCTGCATGGATGTATACATTTTTCAAAATTCATTGAACTATACATTTTAAACTCATGTAGGGGTGCATGGGTGGCTCAGTTAGTTAAGCGTCTGCCTTTGGCTCAGGTCATGATCCCAGTGTCCTGGGATCGAGCCCCCCCATCGGGCTCCCTGCTCAGTGGAGAGCCTGCTTCTCCCTCCTCCCCCTGCTTGTGCTCTCTCACTATCTCACTCTCTTGCTCTCGCTCAAGTAAATAAAATCTTTTTAAAAAAATCTATGTACTTTGTTACATTCAAATTATTCCCCTTTTTTAAGTTTTAAGTATTAGAATAAAAAAGAGATTGTAAGTAAGGAGAACTAAAAGACATAGCGAATAAATTTTAAAAAGCAGACAAAAGTATAATGTTTAGGGGTATACACTTAAGTGATACAACTATAGAAAATAATATGGAAATAATTTTTATAAAAGTCAGTTACGTTAGGAAGAGCAAAAACTTTCCACGTATGGGGTCAATGGAAGGGTTTCTGAAATGGCTGTCAAAGTTCTATTTCTTGATGTGGGTAGTTTATGAAGATCTTTACCATGAAGTAATACATGTGCTTTCTGCAGTTTTTTGTGTGTCTGTGCTTTTTGGAAAATAAGTAAAAACAAGTTTTTAAAAATTAAAAATGGAAACCCAGTGAATAGCTATAGATAGCTCAAGAACAGGAAGGCCTGTTTGAGAATGTGACTTTAAGATGAAGCTTGAAGGCTAAAAAGAATCCAGCTACATGAAGAATATGCAGAAGACCCATGACAGGGGGAAGATGGAATATAGAGCTTGGACTTCATTCCAAGGGGGAAGCTTGGTTGGCCCTGCCATATGCATGTATACACTAGTTGAGGACTCATGGGCAAAACTCACAGAACATCTGGATTACCTCTGTGCACAGCTCTCTCTTTTCTGTTGCCCTCCTATTATGGGCTGAATGATTATGTCCCCCTAAAATTCATATGTTGAAGTCTTTCCCCCCAGAATGATGGAATTGGGAGGTGGGGCCTTTGGGAGGTAATTAGGCTTTGATGAAGTCATGAGGGTGGGCCCCCAGGATGAGATTAGTGTCCTTACAGAGAGAAGGAAACCAGAGCACTTTCTCTATTCACCATATGAAGACACAGTGAAGCAGGTAGCTGTCTACAAGCCAGGAAGAAGAAAGAGGAGGGGGAAGTGAATTGACTGGCTCCTAGATCTTGTGCTTCTCAGCTCTGAGAACTATGAGAAATAAATTCCTGTTATTTAAACCACTCTGGCTATGGCAATTTGTTATGACAACCTGAGCGGCTGAAGACAACTGTCCTGCAGATTCCAGCATCTTCATTCACCCCAAATTCTGATCTTTCTGCCTCTTCAACTCAGGGGAAACACTGTACTCTACTCTCACTCTTTAGGGGGGGCCCTGATCCCCTGTGTGGCTCTTCTCAGTCCTTACTCCAGTCTTTGAGTCTCTGGCCATAGTATTGCTCCCACTTGATTCACCCAGAATGCTAAACTATCCCTGATGTGGTGAGATAATCTAGGAAGATGTTTTCTCAAGGGAACAAATCAGATAGTAAGAACAGTTGAACTCAAATAAAAAGAAAAACAGTGCATTGTGGCATCATCAATACCTGAGAGTCACATTCATGTAATACCTTACTCCAAATCCAGGTGTATATTAGAATCACCTAAGGAGCATTAAAAATATATATAGATTTCAAACAAAGGGTTGCAGAAGGGGAGGGGGGTGAGAGGATAGGGTAACTGGGTGAAGGACACTAAGGAGGGCACTTGATAGGATGGCCACTGGGTGTTATACTATATGTTGGCAAATTGAATTTAAATAAAAAAAGAAAGAAAAAATATATAGATTTCCACTGACTTTTGCTCTGGCATGTACATTTAAAGGTACTTTGAGGGGGCTCCTCACACAACCAGCCTAACCGCTAGTCCCAAACATGCATTTAGGAACTCCTCTGGGTTATTCTCCACCTGCCACCATCCTTCAGATCCATTCTCTGCCTTTTACTGCTTGATCTTCAACTTGGGAGACTGACTCACAAAGACTGCATGCTGTCATGGGTGTAGAGTTTTCTTGGCTCCCTGGTTAGAGATTGGAGGGCATGGTATCTTTTTTCCCAGGATCCCTCCTGTATTATTACAACCAATAGTTTGCTGTTGGTGGCTTGTTACGTTTTTAGTAATTTTATGAAGGTAGTTGCAAAACATAGCCAGTGTTTAAAAATAAAGTATATAAAATTACAAGTAAATACATTGAATAAAATAAATGCACAAACCAATCACTCCCTAAATAGTTTTCTGTATTTAATTTTGCTATCATCTATGATGCCAGTCCTAGAGAAAGGTAGGCCACTCTTCATCTCTTCCCAACTCCATGTTCACAACTTCACAGTGGTGGCATGAAATCAGCCATAATGGGAGGATTTACTCCTTGAAAATCAGCAAATATTACATATTCAGGCTTTTTTTTTTCTTCCAGAAGAACAGATTGTTCAACACTCACCAGGAAGCAACCACTGAGCACAACCATTCAGGGTGGCTCTTCTTCCACCACTCCAATCATCACCATGCTTTGGTAGACTGTGTCCTCCTCTTGGGTCTTCAGGCCGAGGGATGATGACAGCTTCTCCCCACTAACACCTGCATTCTTGTTGGCTCTCCTACTTCTTTTTTTTTTTTAAAGATTTTATTTATTCATGAGAGACACAGAGACAGAAAGAGAGGCAGAGACACAGGCAGAGGGAGAAGCAGGTTCCATGCAGGGAGCCGGACATGGGACTCAATCCCGGGTCTCCAGGATCAGGCCCTGGGCCCAAAGTGACGCTAAACCACTGAGCCACCCGGGCTGCCCTGGCTCTCCTACTTCTGACCACTCCTCTCAGAATAGTCCTTTCATTAAACTCACTTTAGTTAAATTCTTTTGAATGTATCATCTCTTTTCCACTGGATGCCTCAACGGATGTGGGAACCATTGCTAGAGACTGATATTTCCACAAGTGCCATTGATAGAAGATGGATAGACGATGAATACTGTGAAGTAGAAACACTTTTTACATTGAAAAAGATTCATTGGTCAAATAAGTCCAAGAAAGAAAGGGTTTGACAAAATTAGAATGTTTCTGTATTCAGTAACTTTATATAGCTAATATACATTGTGAATAAGACTTAAACCTTCATGGCCACATTTTTCCCTAAAATATATCTTTTGAAGCAATGTTCCAATAAACACTCCCATTGAGCCATTGTAGAAATGCAGTTTTTGGATGTACTTTGGGAATTGACCTAGAAGGGAAGATTCTTTAACAGTTCTTACAGTACATTTTTATTTTTTAAACTAATTGAGCTGACGCTGCCATTTTTATAAATATAAGGTAACATTTCTTTTAGCTCTTTCACTGTAGAATAAATTCTGTACACCTCAGTACAAAATTTAAATGTCTAAAGATTATCCCTGTAAGCAATGGGAATCAATTTAAATGATGTTGAGTGGAAAGCACTTTTAAATGTACAACGACTTCGTGATGTATGTATGATAACTACTTGAAACATTTGTCAACACAATTTGCGGGTCAGTGGCTGTTGATATGACCCTACATTTAATGACTCCAAACTGCTGGTTTTGTGTTTTTATGTGTGTGCTTTAGATATTTCTTATTATTTCCCTCTCTGGCAGGTTGTCAACCATCATTGCTGATAATTGTCAATGTGTCTAATTCTAGCTTCCCTCTCACTTCTAATCTTCTCTAATGTGGGAATGCAGATATCCAAGCTGGTTAGAATTGTGTTTATAGTGATGGGGGACACTTATTCTCTGTACTCTGGTTTGATAAGGTTATCAGATAAATGGCTTCTGCAGAGGAGACATAATAGACCAAACTAGCCCAAATTGAAGCTACATCAAAACTCAGTTGGGTCTGTTCAATTATCATAAATATGGATAGCAAATTTTAAATGTATAAAGATAAAATCCAGTAACCGGGAGATAAGTCGTGGAAATTAACCCTTTAGACCGAAGTTTCTATTTTTGTAAGATACCTTTTAAAGTACAGACAACTCTTCATTTTCTGGTGAAACTAAGTCTATTTTCTTGACAACAGTTTTGTCAATTTCATGTCAGACAAATTAATTCTGAAGGGAAAAATAAATGTTCACTTTCTGCTTTTTTTTTTTTTTTTTGGATTGGCTTTTCAATCCAGGATTGAAATCATCTCTGTGGGATGACAGCTCAGAGAACCCAAACATCTGAAGGAGAGAGAACACAAAAATCACAGCAGAAACCCCCAGGAGCCCTGCAAAGGCACCCGCCTAAGGCAACACACACTTACATAAGCTTCCATTATGCATGAAGTTACTGAGGATTTTTGCAATGGCTCATGGGAGACCTATTTACATGGATTTTGTTACAGAAGCTAACCACATTTTGAGTCAGACAGAGTGGTGTCTGATGTTAAATAAATAAATAAAAATGTCCTCATGAAAAAACATCTTTACCCGTCAGGAGCAGTGGTTGGTGTGACTCATGACCTTGAAGCTGTATTTGGACTTGAAGGGTAGTCATCAGTCCAGCTCAAGAGCTGATCATGCTCATTGATTTCTAGAAAGGTGTCATTTTTTGGTTAATGCTAGGAATGTGCACTGAGGCATAAATGCACACCCACACAACCACACACACAGAGAAATGTTTATTTTGTTTTATTTTTATAAACTATGTTTGGGAAGAATTTTGAAAGGGCTTCAGTTGGTTGAAGGAGATTACTTTCTTAGAAGTTGATATTCACCTTCTCCATGAATAGAATCTAATTTAGACTAAACCCAAAGAAAGCTGAGTGAAGTCTGGCTAGGATGGTAATAATAATAATAATAATAATAATCAACAACAACAACTATTTATCAAGTTTCTATTATGAGCGGTGTGCTAGGCATTTTATTTTTTTTTATTTTTTTAAAGATTTTATTTATTTATTCATGACAGACACAGAGAGAGGCAGAGACATAGACAGAGGGAGAAGCAGGCTCCATGCAGGGAGCCTGATGTGGGACTCGATCCCGGGTCTCCAGGATCATACCTGGGCCAAAGGCAGGCACTAAACCGCTGAGCCACCCAGAGATCACCTGTACTAGGTATTTGATATTCATTTATATTCATAAATCTCAGCAATATCCTGTATTTGCCCCATTTTACAGATAAACTAACAATTAGACAAGTGAAGCAAGCTTACACATCAGTGAAGTGGCGGAGCTGGGATTAAAACCTGAAATCCATTGGATTCATTTTCTCCTTTGCATAATGAGCCCCTCCCGTCTGTCACATTGTAGGCACATGGGTTCAAGCATTTAATACCTCAGATCTGGAGTGGTCCCCCACCTGGCTTCCTTGATGCTGGCCTCCCCAACTATGATATGAATGATAGCCACATTGTGGCTCTCTTACCTCCCTAAAGTTCAATTCTCCTTCAGGGAAACCCCACCCTCTGCAGATGGAGGCTGATCCCTGTAACCTGCCGCTTAGAGACTTTCAGGACTCGACTCCAACCACTTTTCTGTTTTCATTTCCCATCTTTCTTACCACATTCCTGTACTCCAGCCAACTTAAAGCATTTGACTTCCTTGCTCACCTTAGACTCATCCTACTGGTATTATTTTCTCCCCCTACAATGTCTTCTGCCATTGTCTACATATCTAAATTTTCATGGCCCAGTGGCAGTGCATGAAACCTCCCCTGATCCCTCAGGTGGGAAAGATCCTTCCCTCCTCTGAACTCCTAGGACAGTTTGCATATGCATCTCTCGTGGGCTTTATCACTTACTACCCAGAGCATTAATTTTAAGTGACCAGTTCTCATCTTGATATATTACAGGAGACTTTGCCTGTCTTAGCACAGAAACCTCATCTTCATATTAAGCATATAGTAAGCACCTAATAAGTGTTAAATGGATGAAAATATTTTTTTACTGCAAACAGTAAATATACATATATATATGGAAAAAAGAGAAAGTGATGTGCAGAACAATTAATTATTACAAAGTACACATATCCACTAAACTGTGACCCAGGTCAAGAAATTGAACATTATTTATTTCTTATTTTTTATAGAGATAGAGAGTAAGCATGAGTGGAGGGAAGGGACAGTGCAGGGTGGGGGGGAGAGAGAAACTTAAGTAGATTCCACACTCAGCACAGAACCCGTTGATGGGCTCCATCTCACAACCTTGAGGTCATGACCTGAGTCAAAATCAAGAGTTGG
This sequence comes from Nyctereutes procyonoides, assembly GCF_905146905.1. NCBI lineage: Eukaryota > Metazoa > Chordata > Mammalia > Carnivora > Canidae > Nyctereutes > Nyctereutes procyonoides. Next base: position 218,837 of record NW_026575035.1, on the reverse strand, counting down.
ACACTTAACTGAGCTACCCAGGTGCCCCAAGAAATTGAACATTAAATACATCCCCATAAGCTCTCCTTTCTCCTCCTAATTATTACCTCCTTTTCCCCAATGTTAGCCACTTTTATAACTTCTAATACCGTGGATTAGTTTGACTATTTTTAAGTTTTATATAATGTAATTACACATATGTGTTCTCTGGTGTCTGGCTTCTTTAGCTCCATACTATGTTTTGAGAGATTTATCCAAGTGGTTGCATTTGGCTTTATTTTGTTTGTTTATATTCATTTCTGAATAGTATTCTACTGTATAAATATACTTAGATTTATTTATTCATTCTATTTTTTTAAAAAAAATTTATTTATTTATTCATAAGAGACACAGAGAGAAAGGTAGAGATACAGGCAGAGGGAGAAGCAGGCTCCTCTCGGGGAGCCCAATGTGGGAATCGATCCCGGGACTCCGGGACCACACCCTGAGCTGAAGGCAGATGCTCAACCACTGAGCCACCCAGATGTCACTATTCATTCTATTCTTGATGGGCATTTGAATTGAGACATTGTGTCTTGATGGATATTCCAGTTTGGGACTATTACAAATAATGCTGCTGTGAACATTCTTCTACAGTGTTTGCATTTTAGTAATGATTATGGTATTGAGTTTAACACAATCCAAATTGATTTCAGAATAAATTGTAATATATATGAGTAGTTAAAATGTTTCCAATGTTGTGTTAGAAAATGAACAGTATTAGTATAAGCGAAAGGATTACTGAAATAGAAATTCAACACCCAATCAAAACGGTTTTAAATACCAAGGCATCTGGGAGTTAGCATAAGCCCATGCATGAATGCCTGCAAGGTAATGATGGTAATAAAGAGAACCTCAGAGCTGTCTGAAATCCATGTTCTGTGCTGCAAACTACACCTGCATGTCATTCAGCACACACATCAAACTAAAATTCCACTCAAAGACAAATCACATACCGTTTTAATTGTGTCTTAATCACCTCATTAGTGAGAGAAGGATTCCTGTCCTAGGGTTGTGGGAATGGTTGAACACAAAGCACCTAAAACTGGACAGGTGAGACTGATAGGAGTTTAATTAAGCATATACACTCACAGCCTGGAGTAGGAGGACACTCATAACCTTGCAAGACCACACAGGGGTTGCACTTGGGAACAGTGTAAACCATCAGAGGCTGTGAGGTAGGCTTTATAGTATTAAGAGGGTGAGGTGACCCCCATTTCCCATGGGAGGATGTAATTGGCTTGTTTCAATAATTCTGTGAGCTCAGAGGAAACAGAACCCACTACTCAAAGAGGGAATTGTAACTGGTCCTTGGGTAAGGAGGGAACCTTTGGCAGGGAACCTTATTCACAGGAGCAAAGACAGGAGGGACCTTGCACTTAAGCACTCAAAGCCCTCCTTTTTGCTCTAGATGTCAATGCAGCACATAATAGTGGGCTTAACATTAGGCCTTACACACATATATGCAAGAAGAATATTGAGGACAGGACGCAAGATGTGATCAAATTCAGTAGCAAAGCACAGTAGGAGAGTCCTCCTCTGGGGAGCCTAGAAAGGAGGTTTTCAAGAGTAATTTAAAACTTTAAAAACTTTCAATGCTTTACATTCCTGCCCTTCAAGATCTATCTAAAAGGTTTGCTACCTCCCCTCCACCCTCCATCTAAATGGTCCAAGTAAGTTCTATAAACGCAAAATTCAACTTTAATTTCTAAGAATGAGAACATGAGAGTGTGTGTGTGTGAGAAAGAGAGAGCAAGAGAAAGAGAAAGAAGGAAGGAAAGAAAGAAAGAATTTAATATATATATACATATATATATATATTTTGTTGATTATCGTGGATTTGGTATATGTCCCATGCCCTCATTATGAGGGCTTTTTCGCGCAATAATTACAGTGCTATTTTGTGTCTCTGGCTTTGATCTTAGACATGTTTTGGTAAGCTTATTGAGGGCAAAAATAAAATCTTATTCACCTTCGTGTTTTTCCCAGGACCTAGGAGAGTGGTTCTCATCTGAAAATGAATGTCAGTCCAGCAGTAGGCCAGAGCATGGTGTAGGTAGATGCTTAGCAAGTGCTGTGACGTGCCACCAGGAATGATATAACCTCATGCAGTCCACAGGTCAGCCTTGCTGGAGCTTGTTAGCAACACCAGCCCTCCAGTGTGCCCCTAGTCCCCTGAATCAGAAGATCCTCAAGTGATTTATATTCTCATTAAAGTTCGAGAAGTACTGATATAGGAGACCATCCTCTCATGAGGACATCCACTCGTGGCTGGCAGGACGGCTTCCATTATGACTCAGGAGCTTCCTTGAAAACAAGAAAGTGCTGAGGAAGCTAACATGTCTTCTTACCCCAGCCACCCCACTCTGGTGTAATTGAAAATGAACTGAATAAGACCCAAGGATTTCATCAGTGTATGCATTGAATTTCTTCCTTTAAGCAAAAAAGAAAGGGAAAATGGCTTGGGAAAGGGAAGCAGGAGAAGGAGGAGACATGAAGAAACCTTGGGTCGCCTCGAGTTAGGATGCAATCCTGCCTTACGATGTCCCCATGCCTGGGATCTGATACTTGTAAAGTGAAGAAATCTTGACAGACTTGCTTCTCATTTCCAATTGCATTCTTCCTCAAGACTCACTTTTATTGTTTTGTTTTGATTTGCATAGTGTCTGGCTCCAAGATGTTTGGTGTCTAACCAGAAACTTGCTGAACAAAATTAGACAATGGGAAAGTAAGAAAACAAGAGCTTGGAGGCTTTCCCTCTGGGGTAGGGAGGATATGCCCATGGAGCTACTCACAGGCTGCTTTTCCTTCTGCCCAAAACTTGGTCTCCCAAGGCAAAAGTGTATCTATAACTCATTTTGTCATGATAAGGTCAATCCTTACAAAAGCACCAGATCATAGCATGAAGATCCTAGGAAAAAACCTGAGGATCCTATGCTCCAGCAAGCCCTCAACTTAAGCTATTTGAGAAATAGATATATATATCTTTTTGGTCATATCAGCATTACATTTTTACTATCATTTACCCAATACTTTTCTTTAAATTAACTAACTTAAAAAAATAAGCCTAAATGAATTCATACACATATTTGGAATTATTTATCAAAAAATTAATTTAAAAGGGCACCTTTATTAGACCCATAAATAGAAATTCAGTATCATTTCTTCTAAGTGGGAAAAAGAAATGTAAATGCAACCAAATGTCATTAAATTCTAGCTGGATGGTGCTGCCTGACAAAGACCCGGAGCCTGAAGTTGGCTCCATCTTTGTTCAGAAAGTGGGGTGGTCCCTGCCCTCATAGATTTTACATTTTAGAGGGGAACAGGGGTAGGCAATAAGAAACAAACATAAATGTACAAGACAGTATGGAACAGTGGTAAGCACCATGAAGGAGCACAAGAGACAAGACATGGGACTCACCCAGCACCATCCCCAACTAACACAGATGCTCAGTAATGTTTCCTAAACTGTCCCCAAGGCTTTAAGTGTCTCCAGTGATCCCTAAGAATATCTGGGAATATGGGTATTATTATGCTAATTTTATAGATATTGAAATTGAGGGCCTAAGGAGTTAAGTAATTTGTGGAGTCCCACTGCTAACAAGGGTCAAAGTTAGTATTTGAACCAGTATTTGAACCTTCTGTAGGATGCCCAACTTCTCCAAATATCCAGTTATTCGCAGTCACTTCCACCCCCAAAGGACCTCAGAGAAGCCTTAATCATGACTGTGGTACACATAATTGAACCAGGCTTGAACTCACCCCATTTATTCTATTATCTTTGCTTTCAGTTTTCATGGGAACATTGAGAAATCATGGGGTATTTGCTTCAATGTATCATGATCTAGAACATCAGGAAGTTTTTCTTATTTTCAATATACATGATAGTAAATTCCATCTTTAATAACCTATGAGAGCTGCCGGTATTATCAAGTGACACCGCATGCAAACAATAACATTCATATTATGCTCAGTGAGAAAAGAAACAGATCTTGTCCTATCTCCACTTGGAGCATCTTTTGGTCTGGGCTTTGCTTCAGGAAAGTATGAAGAATTTGTGTGCAGAGAAAGTCTGCTTTCCCAGAAAAGAGAGTTTGAGTCAAAACCAAGTGGTTCCAAGGCAATCTGCATATTCATTAATTCATTTAATTCCAAAGTTGGCAAACGATGACCCTTGGGCTAAATCCATCCATGTACCTGTTTTTGTAAATAAAATTTTATTGGAACTCAGCTGTGCCCCATTTTTTGTATTGTCCAAGGCTGCTTTTATGTTACAGTGGCAGAGCTGAGTCATTGTAACAGAGACTTATGCTCTGCAAAGCCAAAAATACTTACTTTCTGTCTCTTTACAGAGAAAGTTTGCTAATCCCTGAGTAAATTAATTGTTCAACAGATCTGTTTTGAGTGCTTACCATGATGAGCCACACATAGTGCTAGATAATGATGACAGAGAGATGAGTCAGAGAGACTTCTTGCCTATGAAGCTCACAGTCAAGTGCGACATCTGAGGTTAACCATGGAAATGGATTCTTTGTCCTACGAAAAAGTTAGGTGATGCTTGAGAGATCGGAGGAGCAGGGTCATCAGGGGTGGGGGACCTTTACAGACCATCAAGGATGGAGGAGCCACTGAGGTATTTTCAGCAGATTTGTCAGATTTACCTTTGGATAGGTGAAGGTTGGCAGTAGTTTGAGGCAATTGTTTCCTTTGTTATGTGAGTTTGATTTAGATAAAGGTTGCGTGGGACATTGTTATTTGGCATGCCCCCCCTCGCCGCCCCCAACACACACACCATGGTCTTGGGGATATTTGAAATATAGGAAACACTAGGATTACATTAAGAAATTTAATTAACATGAATGACTAGATATTATTCATATGAAACAAAAGTGTTCACACCACATATAGATACTGAGAATTCTTAGGTCAATAATCTGAGCCCCAACTGTTCTTCTCACACTTTATGCCTTTTATGGACTAGCTTCCTACTATTCACAGAGCTAAGTCTTGGAGTTCATCAGGACCCCATCGTAGGGTCTCTCGGCGGAACCTCTTTGTCTACCTCTGTCTGTACAGGCTTTCATTCTCTGCCCTCTGCTCCTTCTACTCTCTCTGCCCCTGAAAAAAGACAGGGGCCATCAGAAGCTGTGGTGTCTGCCCACCATCTACTCAAACTCTTATCACCAAACCTGTCTGCTATCATACATAGTAAAGATAGAAAAAGAGCATATTGATTTTTGTTGGTGCTAACACTCTAATTTAGGGGATTGCTGCATCACCGGAGAATTACTGACTAACCAACCCCATGGTTCCTCTTTAACTTAGACCACAGTCCAAACTTGCTGTCTGCCCTCTTGAGACTGTAACCCCTGTCCCAGTCCAAGGCAAAATCAGAAATGAGTACACCAATTATGGTTCTATTGCAATAGTCTGGATGAGAAATCCTGAGGTACTGAACAGAGGCAGAGGTCAGATGGAGAAGGGAGGTGGGCCCAAGAAATAAATATAGAGTTGGCAGGATTTGGTGGGTAGTAGGTAGGACCCAAAGGGTGAGAGACAAATTTCATGTTTCTAGTTTGAGTATCGACAACGGAGGTACCATTGCAAGAAACAGAAAATATAGAAAAAAAATTAGGTCTTAGAGGAGGATACAATGTTGAATTTTGAATAGGTTCTTTGAGGTATCTGTGGGTGTCCTAAGGGAGATTCCAATGAGATACATGAGTCAGAATCTGGTGAGAGGTCATGAATTAAGTACAAATTTGGGATTTGTAGTTCAGAGGAGGTCGTTAAAATTCTGCGAAAGCTGAATAACTTGATGCCACTTCAAAGCCAATATTCTTCAAATACTTGTTCAGTATTCATCTAGAGGGGAGTGCCTGGGTGGCTCAGTCAGTTAAGTGTTTGCCTCCAGCTCAGGTCAACATCTCAGCGTCCTTAGATGGAGCCCCATGTCAGGCTCCTTGCTCAGTGGGGAGTCTGTTTCTCCCTCTTCCCTCTGAGCTTCCCCTGCTTGTGTGCCCTTTCTCGCTCTGTCAAATAAATAAATAAACAAAGAAATAAATAAAACCTTAATAAAATAAATCTTTTATTTTGAAATAATAATAGATCACAGGAAGTTGCAAAGGTAGGTCCCATGCATGCTTCACTCAGTTTCTCCCATGGTTATCCTTATGTAACTATGTTATTATGTCAAAACCAGAAAATCAACATTACAGGGTGGGCATAGTTTTGCTGCCATTTTATCACAGGTGTAGATTTATGTAACCACCACTGCAATCAAGACACAAAACTCTTCCATAACCACAAAGAGCTCCCTCGTGTACCCTTTTATAGTCATGACCCCTGACACGATCTTACAATCTCTAATCCTGACAGTAACTAACATGCTCTCAATCTCTGTAATTTTGTTATTTTGAAAATATCATATATATGGGATCAGATAGTATATAACCTTTTGAAATTGGCCTTTTTTTTCCACTCAGCATAATGCTCTTGAGATCTACCTAAGTTGTCATGTGTCTCGATAAATCTAATGGTTCCGTTTTATTGCTGTAATAGTGTTCCATGGCATGGATGTAACAGCTTGTTTAGCCATTCACCTAATGAAGGACATTTTGGTTATTTCAAGTTTTTGGTTTTATTACAAGTATTCAAATATTAAGTTTTATTACCGGTAAAGCTGCGATGGTCTTTTGTGTACACAGAGATTTTTATTTCTCTGGAATAAATGTCCAGGAGTGCAATTAATGGGTATGGTTTTCCTTTTGAAATACCATGATGGTCAGGATTTAGTAGTAAAATCTATGTCCCAAGACTAAGTAAAAGCCTTAAAACTTAGGAGATAATTGAATAAGATCACTTCAACAAAGCTTAAAATCAAGCCTCCACATGTTCATGGTGAATGGTCAGTAATTAAGCTTCCTGGAAGATAAAAACAGATAATACAAATAGGCTTATATTTATAAAAGAAGTTCAATCAATAATAATTAATAACTTTCCAAAATAGAAAGCACCAGGCCCAGATGGGTTTGCTGGCTAATTCTACAAAACATTAAAAAAAATGGTATCAATTCTCTATAATCTCTTTTAGAGGATAGAACCAGAAGGAACACTTCCTAGCTCATTCCATGAGGCCAGCACCACACTGATACAAAACCAGACAAAGACATTACAGGAAAAGAAAACTGCAGGCCAATATCTCTCATAAATATAGATGCAAAGAAAAAAAATCTCAAGAAAATATTAGCAAATTGAATCCAGTAACACTTAAAAAGAATTATATGCCTCAACTGAGTGGGATTTATACCAGGTATGCAAGGCTGCAATATTCAATATTCAATTTATGTAATATCACATTAATAGGCTGAGAAAAAATCACACGATCATATCATAGATACAGAAAAAGAATTTGACAAAAAAATCCAACACCCATTTATGATAAAAACTCTCAGTAACCTGGGAATAGAAGAGAACATCTTCAGCGTGATAGAGAATATATACAGGGGTGTCAGGGTGGCTCAGTCGGTTAGGTGACCAACTTTTGATTTCAGTTTGGGTCATGATCTCAGGGTTGTGAAATTGAGCCCTGCTTTAGGTTCTGGCTCAGTGAGAAGACTGCTTGAGATTCTCTCCCTCTGCCTCTTCCCTTACTTGTGCTCTCTCTCTTTCTCTCTAAAGTAAATAAATATATTTTTAAAAGAATATCTATAAAAACTCTATAGTTAACATCATACTTAATGGCGAACTATGGTTTATCCAGACAATGGAATATTATTCAGTGCTATCAAGCCATGAGAAGGCATGAAGGAACTTTAAATACATATTACCAGGTGAAGGGAGACAATCTGAAATGTCTGCATACCATATGATTCCAAGATAGGAAATTCTGGAAAAGGCAAAACCAGTGAGACAGTGAAAAATCAGTGGTTATCAGGGATTGGGGAGAGGGAGAGGAGTGAGGAGGAGGAGAACAGAGAATTTTTAAGACAGTGAAAACACTCTGTGTGATACCGTAATAATGGATGCACGTCACTGGACTTTTGTCCAAACCCAAAGAATGTATCGTGCCCAGCGTGAACCATAACGTAAAATACAGACTTTAGATAATTACGTTGTATCAATGCAGGTTTGTTAGTTGTAACACATGCACCACTCTTGTGGGGAATGTTAATATTATGGGAAGCTGTACATGTGGCGGGGAGGGGGGCAGGGAGTATATGGGAAATCTCTGTACCTTCCCTTGTGAACTTTAAACTGCCCTAAAAAATATAGTCTTAATAAAAAGCATTTTTTTTAAAAAAGGTAATTGTATGGGTCATGTATAGTGGTTAGAGTGTGGGCTGCCTTGAATTTTGTTCCAGCTCTTTTGCTTCCATACTTCATTTTTTCCCATGCTTTTCTATTTGACCTTGGGTCCTTCCTTCCCTAGAGAAAACTCTGAGGTTCGCGAGGAATCATGGCGTGTCTGCTACAATATTCCTCAGCCTTGGCTTTCTTTCCTTTAACCCTCCAGCTTAGCTCCTTACCTTTTCAAATAAAATGTGCTTCTCAGAGCTTTGCTTCTTAAGAGGTTGTCACTGGAAAGCCTTCAAGAATTTCTTTGTGTCCTGTGTGTGTGTGTGTGTTTGTGTCAACATGTTCTTATAAGTAGGATGACATTAATGAGAAAAGAACGGCAATTCCTTCTCAACTGGGCCAAAATCCAAGGCATCTTTCTTACCTAAAACACCGAATATGCAAATCCAGTTTTGCATGTTTAAATTCTTGCCTTGTTCCAAGCTAATGGTTGATGGTATGAGCAACAAGCTTGGAAATTCAGGTCACGGCCTGACATCCGAACTGTGGGAAGTGACATATGCAGTAGGGTATGAATAAAATGAAGCCGTCAACGCAGTGGTATCTGCTGGGCTCCAGCTCCTGCTCTTTGGAGATTGTATTATGTGTGGATATCATCACCTCAAGTGATTGTTTGCATATTTTCCCAGTGCTTTGTCTAACACTCGATTTTGTAGGATGCCATTCAGAGACTGACAGGATGGCTTCTGGAGTGGAAAGGGCTTCCCATACAAATCTAAAGGGCAATGGCTATTCATAATTAGACCTGACACTTATTAAAGTTTGCCAGTATGCTTGCCTTTATGGAGAAGAAGAATTATGGGACTACTAGAGAAGGCCAGATATTCTGATACCTATGGTGGGTTCCACCAATGAGTCTGAGCTTGGCTTTAGAGAGGTTGCAGTGGGAATTCAGAATCCCAGGGCTCCTTTGTCTAAGCACTTTAGATTGCTAGGAATTAAGATGGCCAGGTGGTTCCCTTGCATAAAACATATCAATGACTTCTCATTGTTTTTAAGGACAAAAACAACAACAACAACAACAACAAAAACACCCAAACCAAAAACCCTCCTTAACCTGGTCTGCACCTATATCATTTGGAATATTTCCTAAATATTTCTCTAGCCTCATCTCATACCTCTCTCTACCTTATGATATGAGTCCCATTTCAACCCCTCTGCCTGTCAAATGCTCTGCCTCTGGGGCTCCCTGGATCCAGAATTCTCTTTTTTCTAATTAACTCCTACCACCCACATCACAGCTGAAGGGAAGCTCCTTCAGAGAAGCCTCCCTTGATATTTGAATGGGTCAAATCTCCTTTAATATCTATTTCCAAAGATGAAGATCTAGGAAATGAAAATGGTCTTCCTCCTCCTCCAGTTGGGAAACTCTTATTTAAACTTCAAACCCTAGCTCAAATGTCTCCTATGTTATGGGGACAGTCACTCATAATTCCTCTGGTCAGTCTTTGTGGTTCATGACTTATTTTTATCTCTTCTATATTCCTTAGAGGTTTGTTTGGTTATTTATCTGCTCACAATCCTGTCTGTTCCCTCATTATTTGGCTCTGGAGGGATGAGAACTTTGTCTTACTTATCCTTGTGTTCCTGGTTCCTACCCATTAACAAACGTTTGTTGAATGAATGAATGAATGATCGAGTAAATAAAGTGAAAAAATGATGGAAAGTATAGACAAAACACATAGTCTATTTATGAACATAGCAATGGTCATATTCCTGGGTATTCATTTATTTTGTTTAAACCAGACACCTCTGGACTACAGATCAAGGTATGCCATTTGTAGTAGACTTCTTATTTTCTTTAACTATGCTTCTATTTTTTTAGAACCATCATTTATAGTTTAAAATTCCCTCTTGCTCCCTCCCACTCCCACCTGGTGATGACGCACCCAAATCTTCATCCAAATCTCAATTCTAACCCATAGAAATTCCATTCAAGGTGATGACGAGTTGATATGATCATTTAAGCTCAGTTAATTTGCTAATTAAAAGGGCTGTAGGGCAGCCCGGGTGGCTCAGCGGGTTAGCACCGCCTTTAGCCCAGGGCGTGATCCTGGAGACCCAGATCGAGTCCCACATCGGGCTCCCTGCATGGAGCCTGCTTCTCCCTCTGCCTGTGTCTCTGCCTCTCTCTCTCCCTCTCTCTCTCTCTCTCTCTGTGTGTGTGTGTCTCTCATGAATAAATAAATAAAATCTTAAAAAAGGGGGGCTATAAAAATAATCAGGTCATCAGGCCCCTCGCTCTTCTTTTTCCGGGTGGCCTTCTAGAAACAATCCCATCGCTTAATCCAATAGTGACTGAGATTGTGGCATTATCGGTCAGGAGCACGTTCAGCTACAAGTAGCAGGAAACTTGATCAGGTTGGCATAAACAAGGAAGAGGTCTATTGCCCTCTTCTATTAAGAAGCCTAGAGGTAGAAACGCCTGGGTGACTCAGTGGTTGGGCGTCTGCCTTTGGCTCAGGTCGTGATCCTAGAGTTCCGGGATTGAGTCCCACATCCAGCTCCCTACTGGAGCCTGCTTCTCCCTCTGCCTGTGCCTCTGCCTCTCTCTGTGTGTGTCTCTCATGAATCAATAAATAAAATCTTAAAAAAGAAAAAAAAAAAGAAGCCTGGAGGTAGGTAGTCCAAGTCAGATACAGCTGGTCAGGGATGTCTTCAATTGCCCAGAGTCCTTGTAACTCTGGGCTCTGCCATTCTTAGTGTCTTTCATCCTCATGATTACAGAATAGCTACTGCACCATAAGGCTTTGCATCTTTATTCCAGCCAGGCCGAATGCAAAAGAGGGAAGGGCAAATCAGCAAAGAAACATGCCAGCCAGATTGATCCTGTTACAAGCTTTCTCAAGAGCCAAACATGATGGCCTAAGTGTCATTGGCTGTTAACTGTGTCACATGACCACCCATAGCTACAAGGGAGGCTGGGAAATTAAATATTTGCTTAAGCATTGTTGATCAAGATAAAATTAGGATCCTTTCAGTAGAGAAGGAGTAAGAGAGGCTATGGGAGCAAGATCTAGCGATATATATATCACAGAGCACTTACTGAGCATCCTAATGAACCAAGGAGCAACCATGTTTGAGTCTCTTTCCTTTTTTTTTTTTTTTGATTTCTTAAGTTTCTTTTTTTTCTTTATTTTTTTTATTTTTTATTTATTTATGATAGTCACACACACACACAGAGAGAGAGAGAGAGAGAGAGAGAGAGACAGGCAGAGGGAGAAGCAGGCTCCATGCACCAGGAGCCCGATGTGGGATTCGATCCCGGGTCTCCAGGATCGCGCCCTGGGCCAAAGGCAGGCGCCAAACCGCTGCGCCACCCAGGGATCCCGAGTCTCTTTCCTTTTGGCATTTTCTCAACTTGTGAGGAAAGGCTTGTGCCTGCCGAGGACTTGGAAATAATGTATTGTTGCCCTTCACAGAACAATCATTTGGGGTCATCTTGTGTTTGTATTAGTCAGAGTTCTCCAGAGAAACAAAAGCAATAGTAGATAGATAGATGATAGACAGAGGTAGATTCATATCTTATTTATAAGTCTACATCTAGAGAGCTATATTTCTATTTCTCTTATCTGAAGAGAGATTTAAAGGAATTGACTCATGTGATTGTGGGGGCTGGGAAGTCTGAAATCCATAAGGCAAGCTGGCAGCCTAGAAATTAAATTAAGAGCTGATGTTGCAGTCTTGAGTCCAAAATCTGCAGGGCAGGCCATCAGATGAGAAACTCAGCCAGGGTTTCCATGTTGAAGTCTGTAGGTGGAATTGTTCTTCTTTGGGAACGTCAGTTTTTGCTCCTAAAGCCTTCAACTGATTTGATGATGCCCACCCACATGAGGGAGAGAGAGTAAGCTACTTTACTCAAAGTCTACTTATTATAAATATTAATTACATCTAAAATATCTTTGCAATGACAACAAAACTGGTTTTTGACCAAATAACCACAGCCTAGCCAAGTGGACACGTAAAATTAACCCACATACCCCTCAAGACCTAGTTCAGAACCATAGACTGAGGAATCCAAAGCCCTTTCCAAGATGGCTGCGCATTCCTTGAGGCTTTTGTTTTTAGGACCACCTCAGGCACCATAACACATGCTGTTATGCAGCTTCCATCCTATATCCCAGTCCAAGTTTGCCCTGAAATTCAAACCTACTCTCAGTATCCCACCACAAAACATCACTTTCATATAGCATTTGTGGATTTTACAGACTATCCTCAAGATTTGTAGAATTGCGGGACTCCTGGGTGGCTCAGTGGCTGAGCGTCTGCCGTTGGCTCAGGTGGTGATTCTAGCTCGGGACTGAGTCCTGCATCAGGCTCCCTGTGAGGAGCCTGCTTCTCCCTCCCCCTACTTCTTGGCCTCTCTCTCTCTCTCTCTCTTTCTGTTTCTCATGAATAAATAAATAAAATCTTTAAAAAAATTGTAGAATTGGGAGATACCCTTACAACATTTCCCATATTCTTCTCCCCTTCCTTGTCAGCACCTCTCTTTTGGACTGATCCCCCCACCAAAACCCCAAATTCTTTCTCCCCAGCTGGGCAAAATCATTTTCATTTTTCTGATATTTGAAATGACAAATTTTCAGGTGTGTGGGATCTACCACAAGGCTTTATCAACATAGCTTTCCCAACAAAGACATTTCTTTTTCCAATTGGAATTCCGGTGCCATTGCTAAGCCGATAACATTTTTTTTTTTTTTACCTCTTTACACCCGAGATTGTGAGACCAATACATGTGGCTCTTGAAAGAGCTCGAGCTTTCCAGAGAAAACAGACTAATATAAAGGCAAATAGGGAGCAGGATCCCCAAAAGGCATTACAACAACAACAACAAAGGCATTACAACACAGAACAGTTGCCATGTTCTTCTAATGAGCCCAAGCTCCTTAGCAAGGCTCACAAGGTCCTCATCTTCCTAGTCACTTTACTCGTGCTGTCTACCCTAAAATTCTATGCTCCAGTCATGTCAAACTATCAGCCATGCGTGTCTTTGTCCAAGCTGTTCCTTGTGTCTATAGTGTTCTATCTATCTCCCTCTCTCTCTCTCTCTCTCTCTCTGCCAATCATCCTGGTGAATTCATCCTTTAAGAAGCTTGTCCTGGCTCCTCCAGGGAGAATGTTCCCATTGCTTCTTGTACAATAATTCTCTCCCCAAAGTACCAGAAACTTAGTACTCTCTATTCCCTTGTGCCCGCTATAGCATTAGGACCACAGCTCAATAAATACTTGTTGAATTGGATTGAATTCAAATGAATTGGCACGCAACATATTCATCCTTGGAGATTTTCCACCTAAAGTCATTATAAAGCCAAGGAAGATTTCATTTCTGGGTTCTATATTTAAAACTACTGTTATATTGCAATGCACTAAAACAGAGCTTTTCACTTTTCATAGGGGAAAAAAAAAGACCATTCATATAGATCCCTAAGAATGTATTTGAAAACACCCCACCACCACCACCACCACCATTTCTGAAGACCACGTCTGGAGAGACATTGGCTTAAAAAAGAAATCAAGTTTTATTGTATGGAAGAAGACGTTCAAATGGGAATTATTACTCCAAAATAGAAGTGTTGTGTTTAGGGGCCCCTGGGTGGCTCAGTGGTTGAGCGTCTGCCTTTGGCTCAGGTCGTGATCCCAAGGTCCTGGGATCGAGCCCTGCATCAGGCTCCCAGCAGGGAGCCTGCTTCTCCTTCTTCCTACATTTCTGCCTCTGTGTGTCTCTCAAGAACAAATAAATAAATAATCTTTTTTTAAAAGTGTTGTCTTTATAACTGGTAAAACTTTTGTTTCAAAACTTAAGATTCCTAAACATTATTCAGACCTGTTTCAGAAACAATGGACGTCATAACTCACAGGGCAGGTTTCAAGACAATATAAGAGCGAGACCCTACAGCAGGGCGTCTGGACTTCCTACCAACATAGCGCTGACCTTCATTTCACAGAGTCACACTCAGCCAGGCCAAGGGCAAATCTGTGTGGGAGACCCCTGACATGAAGGCACGCCGGCCACGCAAGCCAGCCCATTGTTTTATCCAAACTCATTCTCCAACCCCACAAACTACTGAGGTCTTACAAAAACATCTGAAATGTGCAAACTGTACTTCTTATGTCAACAGGATGCCACACGCGCCGGTCCTCTTACACCTACTGGCCACCAGAATGTCGCTGGTGGCTCCACTTTGGGATTTAGTTCAGAATTCAGATTCTTGGGCCCTCCCTAGGCTGTCTCCCACTGCATGCCTCAAGGAGCACCTTCATTGGCCAGGAGATGCTCTGAGGTCCTTTCACCCTCTCTAAGTCCTTTCTTGTCATCTGGGTTCACCCCATTAGCTCATGGTGTCCTGTTCGCTTTCACAGGCAGCCGGCAAGCCCTGCCTCACTGCAGTTCCGGCTCCAGGATTATCCTCAAGAGACACGGCAGTGGATTATTTCTGTGTGTGCAAACCACTCACCCTGGACATTCAGAGGTGCCTTCTGGCTGATGAGCTCTGTGATCCTAATCCTATCAGAAAACAGCCTGCTGAGTGAAGGCTGGTGTAATCCCCTCGGCTGCCAGCGCTCTTTTACTCTCCAGTAACTTTTTGACTCCAAGGGGCCCTGGGGCTTACAGCCCCGAATAGTGAAGTCCCAACATTTTCTCCTTCTCCATCTCCTGCATCTACAGCTGCTTCCAAGGAGCTGCTGTCAGGGGGCCCAGCTCTGTGAGTCGGTGTCTGTATCCCTGTATCCGTCTGTTCTTGGCCTTCCTGCTCCCATTGCTCAGGCAGGTTGCAGATGCTCTCCTTGGGATCTGGAGCTTGCCAGCCTGCTTTGGATTGTACTTTTTGCTCTGAGTCTGTGTTTACCCAAAATGGTGCAATGGATTTTCTCACACCCAGCAGCTACAGACCCCATCTCCCTTTCTCCCCTTTCCAGCCCCGACTCCTGGGCCGGCAAGGGGAATTCACAGCAACCAATTTAGACCATTGACTGGAAAACCATGTGGAAAGACAGGGCTCTATCATCCAAAGATGGAATTTTTATTTCAACCTTTGCTCATGGTTCCATTAAGATGAAAGGATGCTTATGTGCAAATGCATAATGTTGACAGATTTCTAAAGACAGGAACAAAAGGAAGAGTGCCATCTATTAGTTGATCTGAATTTATTACAAAGACACTAGGGGACTCACAGTGACACAGGAAGTTACTTCGTTGGCCTTATTGGCTATGTAGTCACTCTGCTTCCCAGAAATTCCAACAATAGCCTATGCCCGAGCTTTCAAGAGCGGTGGCAGTGACCTCATCTGAAATGACAGGCTCTCGTGTTGTCCTCCACCTACCACTGATGTTCCCCTAAAGAGAGTATTTGAGTGTATTAAGCAGGATGTCATGGCTCCACGGGGCAGAGCTCAGAGCAAGCTTCAGAGCAGAGATGCTCCCTTGGCTTCAGGTCATAAATGATTGCCTTCAGCTTACAAACCTTTTCTTGGCCCTGTAAATGGTGACCGGTGCAGCAGGTTGGTTTCATCTGCAAAGCTCATACAATGTCTTGTGGTCACTCTCAGGGTGAAAATGACCGATGGTCTTCCCAGATGGGGGCTATGTAGGCAGCGATGGGGGATATGTAGCCTCAGGAACTCCTTCTCTGCCCTTTCAGAAGACCCCACCAAGGAGAGGGAGAGAGCTGGCTAGGAATATGAAAGAGATGGACTTAAGGAGCTTCTCTGATTCTTCACCCCACACCACTACCAGCCACCCCATAAATGGAAGTGGCCAGACCATTGGAATTATTGTCTGTGCTAACATGATAGAAGATCACAAGCTGAGATATTGGCATCCTTGTGCCCTCTGCCTGCCCTCCACGCCATCCATGACTTTAGGCGGATCATTCTGACCCACCCGAAACAGGTGATGGCACACTTTCAGTCATCACAACGAATGCTGGAGGGTTTGTTATACAATCCTCTCTATTTCAGCTCTATAATTGTTGATTTAGTGCTTTTCATGATGGCCCTTGACCAAATGTCACAGGCACCGACCTGCCAGCAGGCAGGGGTTTTGTTTCTGTGTAGCTTGAGGCTGGTACTCTCAAAATGCTGCTTACCCTCCTTACCTCACTCTTCTCTCAACAGAATTATTCTCCTGGAAGACAAATGCCAGCTTCAGAAACAGCTACTGAAATGTTTACCGATTGCTTTTCATTGTCAACAAATTTCATCAACAAGGTCCAAGAAAGCCTAGAGAAAAGACCATCACAATAGCACCCTATTCAGTAAAGAGAGGTTTCTAGCACCACGAGGACTTCTTTATATCCTTAGACAAGGGAAAGAAAAAAAGTTGTCAGACCACCATTGTTCCGCACTCCTCCCCCAAATTATGCTCAAAGTGCTTTGAGGAGCTGTCAATTGAGAAAATAGGTAATGATAAAATACATTCAGTGCCCCTTTTTAATTGGATGTATATCTTGCACATCACAAGATCTGCGTACATTTCTAAAAATAGCCCCACACACCTGGGAAAGAAGTATTCTTTCGCAGTTTGCAGATACTGCCTATATCACAGACCTCTTGCAGAATTTCTGTATTGGAGCTGATGTCAGAAAATAGCTACCTAGGGCCTTTGCTCTGCTCTAAGGATCTGTGTTTCTCCTACCCAGAAGGCGAGGGCATCTGGGCCAGGAAGCATCCAAAAGACTCAGTATGTTTCCAAATTCTCTCCAATCTGGAAAACTTCAAAAAGCTGAACAAGGGGAACAGTTATTCTGGGACTAAATCAGGGATTCTGCTCTCTTCTGGAATGGAATATCTGACCGCAGCTAGAGTTTTCAGCTGTAGAGAGTTATCCAGATGTCTTACCTTTCCCCCATCCTTAAGAGCCCCTCTTGATCAACTCCGTAACCTGGTTGGGCCATAAGTCTGTGAGCTGTACTTTTGTTTTAAGGCCAAGTTAGAGTCGGGAGTTCCAACTTAGCTACTTAGGGATGTGACCTGGAGTGTGTCAGTGGTAGTCATTAATGCTGGAAGGTAGGATTATGTGTCTTGACCTTCTTGTGTTTTGGTGGGGCCTTGTAACTAGTTCTGGCCAGTGAATTTTGAGCAGGTAACATGGTGTTACTTCCAGGTCAGATCATTTTGTGGCCATTCTGAGACCCTCCAGGGCTTTCTCTCCCCCCTAGCATTTGACCCATGGCGGTTATTCTGCCAAAGTGGGTCCCTGAACACTGTGATGAGCTGAGCATCCCCGCTGAACTATGTTGGGCAGGTAGTATATTGGGAAATAAACCTTCGTTGGGTTAAGTCATGGCAACTTTGTAGTCACTTGTTCCTAATAGCACCAACCTAACATTAACTTGGCCAGATAGACTTGGTTACTTGGTGCGATGGCTCTCTCTTTTAGGTTGCTCAGCAAAATTAAATGGAAAAGTCAAATATTTTTATTTGTTATGAAAATAAAATCCTATCACCTCCAACGTCCCTCTGATTTGACTAGAATCAAGCTGGTTTTCAGGAGTGGGGAGCTGGCAAAAGACAACATTGCCAGGATATCGGTCTACTGGCACACCTCTGGCCGGGCCTCTGCCAAAGCAGCACCTCTTCTCTGTCCCTACAATGAGCCACACAGGTAGGTAGAAGAGGGACAGGCCCTCGCAGAAACTCAGGAAACATGGGACCGAGCCTTTGTGTTCTATGCGTGTCAATCCAGTTCTTTTCATGAGCACAACCTTTTTTGTGCTTAAGTTTAAATGGCATTTTGAATCTTGGCCAATTCGAATCATTCTCGCCCCTCACCCTGATCCTCCCCGGGACTCTTGAATACACTTGGGTTTGTGTTTGGACAGTTGCAATGATGTATTTCAAACCCAGTGTTTAGCTGCACACTTTAATGACGGGCAAGGACTAATTGGGCAGTTTGGCACATGTCAGGTTCTAAATGCAGGGATGAAGGTTCTAATGGTAACAGAGGGAGAAATAGATTTGTCCTGAACTTGGCAGCAAAGTCACCAAACCAAACTCCGCCAGCCTGATGCCTGAACATTTCCAGACCTAGGACTTTTCTAAAAAAAAAAAAAAAAAGCAAAAAAGGAAAAGCACCCTGGAACCACTCACAATATAGGGAAAAAAAAAAATCTGCTTTGCAACACCTTTCACAGATAACCAGTGAGTTGGGCATGACCCTTTTGGGTGAAGCCTTTTAGAATAGCATGATATTTAAACTTGGTCCAACATCATTGTTTCCCCATTGCCATTCCCTTCCTTTGATAGACATCTCATTATTAAGCATCATATTATTAGCACAAATGCTTTCTGTAGCAACATAAAGGCAAGGATGCTTATTAATCAGAAACCAAATTTTCTATTCAGGCTCATAATCAGGGATCTTGGAAAATGTGAATATGCTTATTTAGTTGGAGGGAGCGAGAGCAGCTTCCTCCCGTGGTACTCGATCTGCCAGGATGATGATGTCCTAGGGCAGGTGTACAGAGACGTAGGAGAAACTAGTTAAAGCGGAGCAGTCCTGGGGTATCTAGCAGGGAGAGCCTTACAGAAATTGATGGATTCCTACGAAGCGTGATGTGAAGAGAGCTAAGAAGGGTATGATTTCCCCCACTGATTTCCCGCATTTCCAATGTCAAATATTCGTCCCTTCTTATCTTAGGGGTTTTGTATTTTAGGGGCTGTAGTAAGTTAGTAAAATCCATAAACTCTGGGGTCATGCTCCCTGCATTTGGATCCTAGCTCTGCCACTTCATGGCTGCCTGACCCTGGGGAAGTTACCCAAATTCTCTGAGCCTCTGTCTCCCTTCCATAAAATGGAAGAATAATCGTTCTACCTCATGGAGACCCCATAAAGATTAAATTGAGCTGGTACATGTAACACACAGAATGGATCTGATATCAAGGTTCTAATCTGGAGCTCAAGTTCTGCAAACGGCCAAGAGTGATAGCAAAGTGGTCCAGTGGAGGAGGAGTTAGTTCTGGACCCAGAAAGTTCCCCTTGACAAGGACTTCTTCTGGCATTTCCTGTTGCTGTATAGCCTTCCTGAGGCCTTGTTCAGTTCTAAACCTCAAGACTCATAATGTAGGTATGGAGCGTAGGCGTGAGGTAAGTGAGCCCAAGACAAAGTCATCCTTTTTCTCCTGCAAGGTCTTGGGGCCACTAACAAGATCCTAGGCCCCATCAGCTGAAACAGGTTTCAGAAGGTGATCAGTTGGGGCACCTGAGTGGCTCAGTGGTTGGGTGTCTGCCTTCGGCTCAGGTCGTGATCCCGGGGTCCTGGGATCGAATCCCACATTGGGCTCCCCATGGGGCCCTTGCTTCTCCCTCTGCCTATGTCTCTGCCTCTCTCTGTATGTCTCTCACGAATGAATAAATAAAATCTTTGGGGGAAAAAAGAAGAAGGTGATCAATTAACTCTACTTGTTGGGCTAATTTTCTGACTCCAAATGCTAAAGTGACAGACCTTCCTTCTTCAATACACTCTTGCTTAAAGCAAAAGACCATTATAAAGAAAACACGATTAGTCAAGCTGACCCAAGAATGTTCAAACACCTTTTCAGAAACTGTAGCATCTAAGCTGCCAGGGGTAGCCAGCACCCGAAGTCCTTCTCTGCACCCAGTCCCAGAGAACAAAGGTACAGATGTTTGCTGACCATCTCTCATCACATTACAGGGCAGTGCCAAGGACAGGCTGCTCCTATCTCTCTCCAGTTTTTGAGGTTAAAGTCACAAATCTGTGCCTGTCTCACAAATGTCTCTGTCCGCTGTCCTATGCAAACTGCTGAACAAACGAAATGGAGGCTTTAAAGTTCACACTGAAAAATAAATAAATAAATAAATAAATAAATAAATAAATAAATAAATAAATAAAGTTCACACTGGCCTTTTTCTTTTGGTGTCTGGGACAATGTGATCCCTTCCGTTGGTCATAGAAAACAGATTCAGCTATCTGCCTGGCTTGCTTGGGAGGGAGCAGCTGCCTTCCCATCTTTAAGGCCCTAGTATCTCTGCCCTAACTCTCCTATTTGGTAAAATCCATGGGGCACAGAGTAGGCAAGCAGATGATTTGAACTCCTGCGTGCGTGGGTTTTGTTTCTCTCCTGAAGCGAGTCATCAACTTTCTGTTTGATCACAATCTTCCATTTCCTTCCATTCCCCTGCTCACATCATAAAAGTTCATGTTCATTAGCTATCGATGACGGAACCCAGGGCAACAGGCCTGGGCGGGGTGGTGGTGGGGGAACACCATACTATAAACTTTTTTAAGAAGACATTTTTCTGGGCCTGGAGTCAATTTACCCAGAGTTGATTGGGTTGAGTTTTGCTGTGTGCTGTCTTTTTCTTTTGCTCTTACTCTAGGTTAGTGGAGTCTTTGAATGCCAGCCCACCGAATCCTTCCTCTAAAATGGCATCTTGTGTTTTCTTCCAAAAAGACTCTTGACTGGGGCAGAATGGGGTAAACAGGATCTTCTCAAGGAACTGCCTGCCCAGAAGACATATCTTTTGGCTATGAAAACAAATGGGAAAATACTAAATAAACATGTCTTTGCCTTACTGGGTTTTGAAAAAGTAAAGAGAAACATGTATTTATTCAATGGGCCCACCCCCCTGGAAAAGCTTCAGAGTGCCAAGAAAACATATGATTAGGGCTCTCTGAGGGAAGGAAGCCTTCCTACAACTACCATTTTCTTTCTCTCTTCTACTTCCAAATCTGCAAATAAACTTGCCAGTAATTTTATACTTTTCCTCTGCTAAAATGAGATTTCCCCGTGTGCGCTGCCAGAGGGTGTGCCTCCATGTCCAAATGTGAGTGAGTGCTGGGAATCTGTTTTAATGAGCACACTCCTTTGGTCCCTTTCAGAGGCATCATTGATCTGAGCTTCGTGGCCATTCAAGTAGACTAGATTTAGTAATTTGACTGTTAATAATAATTTATTTCATGTTTAATTTGGAAAATTGGAGCTTTGCCTGGATTTAACAAGGGTATTGACTTTTATTGAGATATATACCAGATAAGGAGCTAAGGTTTTGTGCTCACTGATTAGTTCATTTAATTCTGAGGACAACCCTATGAGGTCAATATTATTATTACTTCATCTTACAAGTGAGAAAATTAAAGCACAGAGAACGTCATTAACGTGCTCAAGGTCACATGGCCAATAAGTGACAGAGCCAGAATCCAAACTCCTATTTTGCTTTGAAAGTCCAGGGCCTTAACCACTATTGTCAGAGCGCTTCATGAGTTGCCACCTAGCAGAGTAACTCTTGCATGGTGGATTTGAAACAAATACTTGTTGGATAAATGAAAAGCAAACAAATAAGTTGATCCTTGTAATATGCCTCTCAGAAAGGTTAATACCTGGAGCATTCAAGGCAAGGAAGGGTAGCTACTGTAAGAAATGACCTTTGCATCTCAGTGGCTTCACGCAGTAAAAGTGTGTTTCTCAGTCATATCACAGTGTAATATGGTCTGTAAAGGCTTAATGGGGGAAGCTGATTCTCTGCAGTCATTTGGGATCCAGGCTCCCTCTAGATTATGGCTCTACCATCAGCGCTTATCTCCCAAAGTTAGCCTGAGCATTGTGGTCTCCAGGCTTGCACTGTCACCCAGGTGGCAGATGGTAGATGAAAGAGTAGAAGATGGTTTGGGGAGTTTTAGGGCTAGGCCCAATGAAGTCATGCATTCCACTGGCCAAGACTCAGTCAAATGGCCCCACTAACTGCAGAGAAGGTTGGGAAATGTAGCTTGGCTGTGAGCTTAGGAAGAACATGAAATGAGCCTGGTAAGCACACAGCTTTGTCTCTGCCACAGACCTATACCCTTCTTTTATAAATGGAAACCCTCGTCCTTCTCTCCTGCTTGGATGGAAATTTCAATCATTTGAGCCACTCCCTTGAATTTGACGGCAAAGATGAGTGTTTTGCACACTTAAGGCCAGGTATAAAATGAACAAAGTTCCTAGGACCATAATCACTAGTTTTCTTGTGTTAGCGCAGAATAAATTGGTTGACAATGTTAGAAAGCTCTAGCATTTGTTGGGACCTCTGAATAAAGGTAGACTCAGTGGAAAACTCTGAGTGTTGAGGACTGATGAAGCATTCTAAAAGTGGCTTGGTGAAGTATCCCATACCTAGTTTAGGATAAAATATATGTGAAAAGCTGAAAAACCTCACAAGTTTATCTGTAAAGAAGAAGTCAATTTTCTTATTCAGGATGACAAACAGAATCAGTTATTAAATCAGATCAGAAATATATTCGTCTCTATTCATCTCAGACTTGACTCAACTAGGTGACCTCATTTTGAGGGAGTTGGTTTTCATTGAGAAGTGTGTTTTAAGCTGATCTAAGTGACAACTGGCAACATCCTCCTCCTATTTAAAATTATAGCCCATTAAAGGCAGGCTACTGTTTACTCTCCCAAGTATCAGGGCTCTCAAGTTTCTAATTTCTAATGATAGACTAAATTATTTATAAAAGACATTTATCTTTCTTACTCCAATTATTAATCTCTTGATGCTATTGGTGGTCTTGAGGCTGTGCCGTAAAAGCTTAATGCATTTTGCATCAGTGTGTCATACTTGCCGGAGATGTCTTTGGCTCGACACAAAGGGGTTAAAAAATAGGACTTGAGGTGGTGCCAGACAATTAGATAATTACAAAACCCTTTTGCACATTAAAGTCATCTTATAAGCACTATGTCTGAAGTCATAACTACCAACTTTTGCTTTCTTAATTGTGCACTAGGGTTTTTCAATGTCATCATCAAAATCAACGATTTAAAAAAAATCATTTCTGATTTCTAAGGCATACTGTGATTTTTTTTTCTCGATAACTTTTCTTTACGTGTATGAAAATATTTCCCAACCAATAATGATCACAGTAGCCAATGCTGACTGAGTGCTTGCTATGTGCTAGGTTTTGTGCTATGTACTTTGCGAGTGCTATCTCATTGAGCTTTCTCAGTCACCCTGCGAGGTAGGTAATAATAAACAGCTAAGGCTCAGATACAGCTTCCTATGCTCCAGGGACTCATTTAATATCATTACAATCCTCTGTGGTTTATACTCAAAATTTTATTGAACTAAGAAGCCATTGACTTTAGAGCAGGCACTGTTATGGACTGAATTGTGTTCCCTCAAAATTCATTATTGCAGTCTTAACCCCCAGTACCTCAAAATGAAATGCATTTGGAGATGAGATCTTTAAATGAGGTAAAATGAGGTCATTAGGGTGGGTCCTAACCCAACATAACTGGTGTCCTTATAAGAAGAGGAGATTCAGAAATAGGTAAGTACAGAAAGAAGACCATGGTTTAGGGAGAAGACATCCTCTACGAGATAAGGAGAGAGGCCTCAGAAGAAACCAACCCTGCCAACACCTTGATCTTGGACTTTTAGCCTCCAGAACTGTGAGAAAATAAATTTCTGTTGTTTAAGTCACCCCCTTGGGGTACTTTGTTACAGCAGCCCTAGCAAACTAATATAGGCACTATTATTTTATACTGGCACTGCTAAGAAGATAACAAATTAAATTACGACCAAAGCTTTGAATTTTTTAGACATATCAAAAGAATTCTTACATAGAGACTCATTTTCATCAAATGTAACTCTTGCACATACATAAAAAAGGAAATCGTAATAGAAATACACGAGTTAAGATGTTCCTAAAGCTTCTATACAAAGAGTATGAATCTTCTTAAATACTTTTCTATTCGGCTCCATTAAAATTTAGGATTTTCCACACAAAATTATCATCCACAACGTCAAGGTGTTGGTGATGCAGCGTTTCTTAAAAGATGGCCCACTGTTGTCTCCAGGATGTTCTTTAAGCCACAGACACCCATCCTGCACATTTGGGTGCTGACATGGTTTTGAGCCTGCTGATCTGTTTCATCTCTGTATATGTAACACATTTTATGTCAACACTAACTCATGATGTAAAGTTTTTGCATTCAATAATCCGTTACACAACGAATAGACTCTGAAGTGAGAGAATAGCCAAGCCTGGAGGAAAGGCCTGAAACAGGAGAAAGGGACCCCCTCACCCAACATAAACAGTCATGGGTGATCTCCATCCACCTTCTGTGGGCATGCAAATCTACCATTGTCCCTGTCAGGCAATAGGGTTATAGTCTGTGTGTGACTGATGCACATGGGGTGCTCAGGGCTGAAATGATCTGAGTTATTCCAACTGAACCCAAAGAAGATGCCATAGGGAGTAAGGCCAGAGGGGACATTTGGCCCAGGTCTATGTACACAAAGAGGCTCAAATTAAAATTTTGGGATTTTTTTTTCTCATTTAAAATATACTTCAATTGTCTCAAAATATAGAAATGATAGTGAGAATTCTTCCTTAATTTACGAAACACCCTAATCTGAAACATCAACTCACAACTTGTCCATCTTTGCAACGGATATTCATAGAGCGACTACTATGGTTTGTGCTACTAAGCAATACAGGGTGGGTGTATTTTCAATGCCCAGTGGATTCATGCTTGATCTCTTGTCCACTGTCCACCAGGGGGAAGAGATTTTTGTAAACTTGCAATTGCCCTGGTGTGATGAGTGGTTAGCTAGAGGAGTAGAGAGAGGGGGAAAAAGTGAAATCTGACTGAAGAGTGGGGTCCGCGTCAGAGAAAGTTTCATACACAAGAAAAAGAGGCCACAACCTGTGGCTCGAAGGAAGACTAGGTGATTCAGTGTCCGGATATGAGTAGGGAAAACCTTACAGAAAGGATAAAGAGGTAGGTGCAAACACAGGACTAGGATATGGGGTGTGTGTAGTGGGGGAGGAAATGTCATGGGAAAGGAAGCTGGAGGATCTTACATGGATCTCAGTACTGGCTTCACAATAGAGTCACCGGGACACTTTACAAAAACACAGATATTTATGCCTTGGCACAGATCAATGGACTCGGATCAGAATCTCTACAGGTAAAACTGCGATGTACAGCTGGGATTAGGAATCACCATAGTCCACTTCTTAATGTGAATGGACTTTATCTTGAAGCCAGGTGTTCTGAACTTTCTGGTTTACCCCTTCATACTTGAGAAAAAGGATCTATTGCCAGCATTCTGGCAATGTTTCTCAGGGGCACACACTGCTGTGGAAGCATCACAATTTTGGAGAAAACAGTCCGGAACAATTAATTTGAAAAAGCCCCCATCCTCCCAGATGATTTTAATATGATAAAGCTTATGTGATAGAAGACATCCGCTCAGTTACCTTGAGTTTCGCATCACCTGGCTACTAGGGGATGGAGATGGTTAACGTCCAGAGGACCATTTGAAATCTCCACCCTCCATATTATCTGGCACCACTTGGAGGCAGAGACGTTGACCTGTATTGTGAAGAGCAGGATTATTGCTCAGCCATGACCTTGGCAGTCGCCACCATGACTTTGGTTTTGCCTCAATCAGTTGCCCCCTCTTGGGATTGTAAATATTGACACTCACCCCTCAGAGAAATCAATAGCTATGTATTAGCCTCCCATTTCATATATCGACGTGCACATCTGAGGGCCTCTGGAAAATACAAGATGACTTCAGCATTTGAGAATGCCGCCCCACAGCTGAAGGCCTGCGGATTCGCATTTCGCTCCGTGATTCCTGGCTTCCCGACTTCTCTCGTTATTATCTCTGCAGTGTATGTGTGTGAAAATTTTTGGCAGAGTCATTTTAGAAGCCAGCAGAGAAGAAAGGAGGCTCTGCTTTCTCAGAGCTCAACGCCAACCTCCTCAACGTCACTAGAGCAAATTCTCCAAAATAACTACCAAACTTAAAAAATAATAATAATAAAATCAACCCTTTGGTTGAAAATGGGTTTTGAATGGGACTCCAGCTGTCTTTGCTCATGTAGAGGGATCGGAGTATCCCGGGATAGCCTTTCCATCTCCAGCCTCAATTCAAGTGCCAAGTCAATCAGATTAACCGTGAATGTTTCACGCTATCACCACCACCTGGATATACTTGTGATACATTATCCGTCTGTGTGGCTTATTTTGCTACAGAGATGGCTGATGTTTTGATGAGAACTGTGTCTACACAATTCGCAAAGCAACCTGGCTCTTCGGTCAACCCTGTCAGGCACTGTGTACACAGAGACTCCCTGGATTGGTGGATTGTTTTGGTCAAATGGACACAGACATTGACAAAGAGCCTGTCCTCTGGTTCATAAATTTGAGTAAGGCACCGTATGAAGTGATAAAGCACCTTAATTCCAGCTCACTCACCTCTGAGACTGCTTAGAAAATGTAGGAAGGGCCAAAGGGTGTATCCAAAAATAACTGACAAGCCCTTCGGCCTTCACCTGGGAGTCCTGAGATTGTTCCCTTGGGCAAAGTTGGCAAGGGTTTGGTGAGAGGCAGGTAGGAGAAAGCCCTTGACTCCCATCCGTCCTCGGTCTGGAGATCAGCACTGTCTCCACAGGAAGATCAGCTCTGTCTCATCAGGAAGCCTGAGCTTGCCAGCTCTCAGGCAGGTGGACGACAGGACACAGAGCCCAGGTTCAAAAGATGGCTCTGCTCAGGGAAGTTTGCTTAGAGCAGCAACTTTTTTTTGCAATTTTTTTTTTTTTTTTTTTTTTTTTTGTAATTGAAGTTTGATTTGCCAACATATAGTCTAACAACCAGTGCTCATCCCATCAAGTGCCCTCCTCAGTGCCCGGGTGCTCTGGCCTGACAATCAGAAACGCGCCTACCTTACAACGAAGCTCACCTTGTTTCCTACCTTCCCTCACCCATTACATAAGTTAGGACTTTTGATTTTCAAACACCACACAAGGAAATGGTCTGTTCACATTTCTAAGAATCCTAGACATTATGAAGTCCTCATGGCAGTCAACTTTGGAAAATACAGAACCGCACCAAGAGCGCAAAAGTGCCCACAGGCCCACGGTCACCACCCAAAGGCAACCACTGGGTATATCCTGGCTTGTTTGCGGATAGTTGTTAGCACACACATGCGTGCATACGTATATATTCCAACCATCAAGGGCAAAGTGAAACAAAGTTCACAGCCAAGCTAAAGCCATGATGGGTGACGCTCAACCACACCTACTGGACGTTAAGGCCTCGCCCCGGGGCCACGTGATGTTGCTGGGGAGGCCGTTGCAGTTCTAATTTACAGTTTGGCTACACCAGGCAGCTCGGTGATAAGCACAGTTTGTTTATTTGTCTTTGATGGATGCCAGGTGGATTGTGGTCAGACAATCTTCCCTCGGCAGGCTCAGCACTTGGAACCCACGCAGCCAGCGTGGGGCCCTCCCCTGGGCAGAAGGCGGGTCACACGGTGGGCACCCACAACCAAAGGATTGACATAGTGGCAGCAGTAAGCAAGGACCCAGGAGCCCTTGGGTGGAGAGGAAAGAGGCAGGAATCTTGGGGGCACCCAGGAGAGGTTGTGTGGGGGGGCAGCGGGTGAGACTGACTAGCTCTTCTGGGGTGTACACGTTTGCTCCAAGAGGCCGAGCCCCGGTGTGTCTTCTCAGTAGGTGACCTGTCTTGCTGCAGACGATCTGCTGAGTTTTGACATTTTTCACCCTCACTGAGAGCTGTCAGCTTGGGAGGCAGTAGCCTCTTGTGGGCAGCGTCTGGGGCCGGCTGCAAAATTAAAAGCAAGAAATAACCACAAATAAGAGAGCACTCGTGGCCAAATATTTCTGGATCCTGGCGAGGGCTGTGGAAGGCCATGTGTGTTTATGTTCTCCCTCCAGCTGGAGCCAAGGAGAGGCATCCGGAACCGTGGCATCCGGAGGCCTCAAGAGGCAGGGCCTGCAGCCGGACAAAGACAAGGAGAGGGCGGCTGGGAGGGGGGCTCTGCTGGCAGGTACAGCGAGGCCCTTGCTGAAGCCAGTGAAGCATGCTCTATTTTCTGGAATTTTTTCAGGCCTGGCCTAGGCCATTCATGGGAGGAATTCATGGAGGACCCAGGCTTAGTTATTTTTTTCCTGCCCAGTTCTTGCTGATTGTGGGCTGCAATGTGACAGGTTTTCTGTTCTAATAGGGTCACCATTCTAAAAAACTAATGATTTTCCTAAGGAGGCATGTGTCCGTGTCAAACTAAGGGAAATCGTGCCATGTCATTGGTGGTGACTAACGTGTCCCGTGGAAGATGACCTGCGTCCTGAGCAGTCAGAGGAGGGATGGGGCTTATTAATGACCCACTGCTCTGGAGAACGATGCTCCAGCAAGGGTGGGACACCTTTCACGAAGTTCCCCAGGAGCAAACGTTAGGCTTGAGTGGCTGATGAATTCAGGCACAGTATGATCCAGATGCAGGCAGAGCTCAGTCAACCAGCCTTGGACAGGGGTTTCAACTTCCCAGAGCATGTAGACTTCCTTTTGAAACTCCAAAATCATTCAGACACCTACAGCAGAGTGGCAGTCGCTATTGACTGCGAAGATGAAAGGAGAGTCAAAAATAATTAAACACGTTTAAAAGCATATTATTGACAATCAAGTTATACAATAGCACATAGTTAAAACCAAAGTTGTAAAGGAACAATAATTTCTACAATCGGGTGAAAATTCAATGCACGGCCCCACGTCAATTCATCCCAAACTCTGCATGGTGCTTGCTGCCAATGTTTGGAATGGCAGCCATGATGAATTCCTTCTTTTCCTCAGGATTGTGAGATTCTCGATGTATCCCTGTAAGATGTCAATGGTGATCTGAGGACCTGGGCAGCCACTGCTATTCCAGAATTAAGTCGATATTGAAACAGAAAAGCCCCCAACTCAGTACCCTGGAATACATTCATGAAAGAACTTCTGGACTATGAGGAGGATCTTTACCCTTCTGGAAAATGAGATTTTCCTGGAGCTGTGGGAAAACCTCTTAGTATATCCTGACTTATGACTCCTGACACTATGTTCTCTCTCTCTCTCTCTCTCTCTCTCACACACACACACACACACACACACACACACACACACACATTCACACAATGGCCTACAGCCCCATTTGTGTGATATGGCACAAAAGACATTAACTATTGGGGAATCCCTTGCGTGTTCAATCACCACATGTTGGTATTTGGTGCCTTTATGTGGATGTTATGTAGATTAACTTTTTTGGTTAAATGAACGTGGCCTTACCACTGAATTTGGGACACCTGCAAAGTCAACTTCGTCTACCATGTGAGTCTGAAAATGGCAGCCAAAGTTTCATCCTTTTACCTTATCTGCCTCCAACAGGGTCTGAAAAGGGTGCAAGAAAGTATCCTCTTCCATCATTTATGAAGAAGGTGCCAGATCATGGCTGAGGAACCCACCGCTCTCAGCCAACTCTCTTTATTGGTTTCTTGGGGCTGTGCTGAATGGGACAGAAAAATAATTCACAGTTTTCTCAAGACATGTGAAAGGCCAAAGCAGATACAAGTTGGTGCCTACTACATGTTGGCTTGTCATCAAGGGACACAGTTTTCCCCGATGTGTTCAATTCTTTTCCAATCACCTTGTATATACTGGCCAAAGACGACAAGCGTTCAGTAGAGCTTTTGAATTAATTTGCATTTTTCTAATCACCAAAGCACCTAAACACACCATAAAATAGTGAGACATATGTATGTATCATGCCACAATAACATGTCACTTTATAAGGTGTCATGCCCTGTTATACTCACCTCAATCAACCCTCAGAACAGTCCTGTTATTACATTACTGTTATTACTGTTATACATCCCATGCGCCCCATTTCATAGACGAGGGAAATGAGGCTCAGAAAGACAAAGACACTTGAGCAAGGTTTTTTGCAAAGAGCGGGCTGTAGAACTGGGATTCCATTTCAGGCCTGGTTAAGTTCACAACCCTAGCTCTTGGTCCTAAACTGTGTTGCCTTCTCAAGGTAAAAACTTTATTAAGATAATATTGCACTGCTACTCTCTTTTCTTGGTATATAAAGTAAAGGTTTTAAATCTTGGATTTGGTTTGTTGTATCAGGTCAAAGTGTATGAAATTGGTGATATTCGATCATTTCTGACTTATGATTGAACTTAATAGTTTCCTTCTTTGAAGGAAGGGAAGAAGGGAAGGAGGGAAGGAAGGAGGGAGAAAGAAGGAGAAAATAAATGCAAAAAACCCCCAGAGTGATAGAAAAGCAAGAGGAAGGAAGGAAATAAGGGAAGGAAAAAGGCATAAGAAGAAATTCGAAATTGCTAGCAAAGCTCTGTCACTCTTTCTTAAACCCTGTTGCCCTACAGCCTCTCCCCCCACAATATTGGCTTTATTGTCTCCTGCCTTTGATCAGGATTTTCACAGTCACCAGACTCCTTAAGTAATCAACAGAGACCAACTGTATCATATTGTCTTTCATTCTTTACTTTTTTTTTTAAACAAGGATTGCGCAGATTTCTAGCCACCACCCCGAGGGATTAAGAAGAAAGGCAAGATCAGCAGAACAAAGTCTTGCATTTATTAGGAGCGTATAAATACAACTTTCTCTTCCCAGGGGGAAAAACACTGGACCAAAACGAAATGCCCTCAATGTATGAATTTATAGAAACGTAAAGTGAGCACACATTGAAGTTTCAGACGAGAGACATGACCTCAATGTTGAAAGAAGAGAGATGAGAAAAGAAAAAAAAATGAAAGAAACCTTTTTTTTTAATGAAATAATTAGCTTGGAGATGATATGAAGTGTTTTCTAAATGAATCCAGTTATAGGCAGAAATAAAAACATGTGAACAGTTTGATTAACATGTATGAATAGCAAATGATAAAGCCAGTGAGCAGTGGAAGTCCTGAAACGGAAGTCTTTAAAGGACAAATATTTTCACCCCCTAATGCTATCTCTGGAATCTAAATATGTTCAGCAAGAGCTGGTAGGAGAGAAATGTTCTCTACAACAATTATTATGGTATTGCTATTACCCACCGCCACCAGCATGTAGAATCACATTTGGCTCCAGGCCAATGTGATGTGAAAGAAAAAGGACTTTCTTCCCTCATAAATGTTAACAATTAAACTGGATCAGAATGGCAAATCTCGGAGCCAGAGCGCCCTGTTTTCTTTAGAAATGTCTTCCCAGATGGCACTCCCTTGGACAGCATTATATCTTTGGCTCCCTTCGGCTGCCCACAGAGGAGGACAATGGTGAGATCGGCCCCAGGGCATGATGCTGGTTACCTCTGTGCCAAGGCACATTATTAAAAGTGTCTTTGTAAGGAGACACTTGCCAAAAGATGTCTCCCCAGAGCACATGGCCACTTTTTTTTTTTTTTTTGATCTTTCATATTCTCCAAAGGAAATGGCCTGAAAAGATCTAGGGTATGACATTTTTGGTGCTATCACTATTAATTACTATTATTGAAGGCTTTGTTAGTTGGCTAGGGTTCCTAACAAGGTACCGCAAACTGGGTACCACAGACCAAGTCATAGACTGGGTGGCTCAAAGAATGGAAATTTATGTTTCTCACAGTTCTGGAGGCTTAGAAGTCCAACGTCAAGGTGTCAGTCAGCAGCACTGGTCTCTCCGACAGCCCCTCTCTCTCCTGGGTTTGGAGATGGCTCTTCCTCCCTGCCTCCTCACATGGCCTTTCCTCTGTGGTCAGGCCTCCCTGGTATCTCCTTTTGTATCCAAGATGCATCTTATGAGGACACCAGTCATATTAGATGAGAGCCCGTCTTCTTGACCTCCCTTTTCCTTACATACCTCTTTAAAAAGCTTTATCTTCAAGTACAGTCACATTCTGAGGTCCTGGGGGTAAGGCTTAAGCATACAAATTTTAGAGAGGCACATTTCAACCCATGAGAAAGGCCTCTGTTTTTGACTTGGAATTGCAGGATTTTGTTCCTCATTGAAATTTGTCTTCGTTTGAGATGCGCTAACTGTGTCCATACAGTACAAAAAAAGTGGAGGTAGACATTTGTACCCGCTTTCCTTTGCTCTTGTGGGCCTAGTCTATCTTCTTCCCCCTCAGATTTTCAACCTCCCCCTGTCTTTATGTGTTAGAGATGTCCCTGTGCCATACACCTGGAGTCTTAAAAACCTCTAATCTGAAAACTTATGTCCTTTCGATTTTGAGTTTACTCCTGTGATTGCCGATATCGTCACCTCGCAGTCTATTAGTCATCTGGGCTGAGTTAGGAATTTCATTCTGTTTTCCCACATTCTTCACCTTAACCCCTACAGTTGGTGGGCACCTTCCTTTCTTATCTTTCAGGTGAGCATAGGCAACCACGTTTACTCAGTGTTCCGCTACTACGAAACGTGGATTGCCATCCCTCCAGACTCTGTTCTTCTGAAAGCCCATGCCATATATCGTGAGTTTGGGGGTGGTTTGGGTTCTTTGGTGTTACTGTTCCTGGGATGGTAGCACTTTATTTCTAGGTAATAATTCCCATGTCACTCACTTGAGGCCATTGTGCTATAGCAAGGAGCGACTCCAAAAATTTAAGTGGCTTTAAAGCAGATTTGTTTCCCATTCATATTACACATCCACTTCAGCTTATGCTCTTGATCCTTGACCAAGGCCGAAGGACCCGTGCCTTCTGAAGTGCTGTAGAATGTGGCAGAAAGAAAAGGGAGATTGGGACCTTCATGATGGCTTTGAAAGCCTCTGCTCTGAAAGTCATAGTTTACGGCCACTGACAGTTCATTGACTAAACAAGTCACATGACCAAGCCTGACATCAGCAGAGTGTGGAGAGAGAATCCTCCCAGAGACAGGGCACCACAGATTCCTGACGTCACTGGGATGGGAGGTGTGATCCTCCCACAAAGAGGGGCAGCTTGCATTTGAGAATAAAAATGCAACTCACTACACATTAATCACTGCAGCCTCAAAGGCTGAAAAAAATGGTCATGTAGCCAGCTGAAAACCAGTTTCATTATCATATAAGAAAGGGACAGTGGCTATAAGGGCTGGCTAGTGGTCTTCTCACAGTGTGCATAGTGTGCACTCTAGGTATTGTAACACACTTCCTATGTGTGTCTTCCTGCCCAGGCAATCGGAGACCTTGTAATATTTTAATGCTTACCACCTTCTCCACAACTTAAATGCTATCGAGTGTCTTATTTTTTTATTTTTTAAGATTTTACTTATTTATTTATGGACACACACACACACAGAGGCAGAAACACAGGCAGAGGGAGAAGCAGGAAGGCTTGCAGGGACTCCCTTACAGGGAGCCTGCTGTGGGACTCCATCCCAGGACCCCAGGGGATCATGACCTGAGCCAAAGGCAGATGCCCAACCACTGAGCCACCCAGGCATCCTGCTAGCAAGTATTTTAGTTTTACCTTTTATTTCATCATACAACTTACACATTAATTTATTGTGTTGTTGAGTCACGCTACATTTAGGTTTACCCAATATTTACTAATACCTAGGATTTTCCCCCTAAGTCAATCTTTTAGATATTTCCTTGGCGAGGATCTGTTGGTGTTAAAACTCTCAATTTTTGTTTCTCTAAAAATAAAAGTATGTTTCTTTAATTATTGAAAGGTATTTTTTGCTTTCTTTGAAAGTCTACACTGATAGCACTTTTTTCTTTCAGCACATTGCGTATTTCCTATCCATCTTTTGTCTTTTCCTACTATCATTGAGATGTTCACCATCTGTATGATGGCCACTACCTTGGAAGTGGTGTTTTGTTTTGTTTTGTTTTGTCTTTTTCTGGTTGCTTTTAAGATCCTCTCTCTGCTTTAGGCATTCTACAGTTTTATTAGATCATGCCTTGGTGGGATTTCCTTTTTATTTATTCTTCTTGGGACTTTTTAGGCTTCCTGGTTCTGAGGATTGAACTCTTTCAACAAACATTTCTAGAAAATTCTCAATTATTTTTCCTCCAAGTATGCCTTTTCCCATTTCAAAATCTTTTATCTCTTTCTGGAACTCTAGACCACCTCACTGTCACTCTGTGTATTTTAACTATCTTGCATACCATGTCTGTCTGTTACAGCCTGGGTAATTGAATGAGATCTAGTTTCCATTTCACTAATTTACTACTCAGCTATGTCAAATCTGTCTAACATATCCAGTGAGTATTTTTATTGAGGTGAAATTCACATAAAATAAAATCAGCCATCTGGAAACATACAATTCAGTGACTTTTCGTACATTTGCAATGTTGTGCAATGCCCGTTTCTGTCTTGTTTTCATCAGAACATTTTCACCAACCCAACAGAAAACCTTGTACCAGTGAACTGGTCCCTCCTCATACCCCCTCCTCCTGGGAACTATCACTATGCTTTTGGTCTCTATAGCTTTAACTACTCTGGATATTCCATATAAAGAGCATCATGCAATGTGTGACCTTTTGCTTGTGGTTACTTACGGAGCATAATGTTTTTGAGGTTCATCCATGTTGTATGTCTCAATACTTCATTCCTGTTGATGACTGAGTAATACTCTCCACAGTGTGGTGTGTTTATCCATTTTTTCATGGGCATTGGGCTTGTTTCCAGATTTGGGCTGCTCTTAGCCTGATTTTTCAGGTGGGAAAACCAAGACACAGAGAGGCGAGTAACTTGCCCAAAGTCACATATCTGATGAAGTGTGGAGCTGGGGTTCAATTCTAAGCAGTTCATCTTCAGAGTCCTTCTTTTTGAACATGCCCATGATCTGATGGTGAGGAGAGCTTGTATTCCAAGCACCATAGCATTTCTTCTGCCTCCCCAGGCAAAGCTGATTGTTTCCTTCTCCACTTTCCCAAGGCATTGCTTATTTGAAATCAACTGTTCCATGAAACTTAAAGATTCCTGGGCACTAACTTTTCATCAAAGTGACCTCTAGCTTTGACTTTATCAAACTTGAGCAAGATAAGGAAATGAAGAGGATAAACCAAGACATGTACTTAAAATGATCCCATTCTTTTCTCTTTTTCTCTTCATAATGACCCCGTGTGGAAAATATTATTATTTTGCAATGGAATGTCAATACTAATAACCAAGCATGCTAAAAACCAATAAAATGGATAAAAATTAAGAGATTAATGCTCAGCATCATACCTCATCAGGGAAAGGGAAATTTTAAAAAACAGTGAGATATTACCATAAATCTATTGGAATGGCCAACATCCAAAGCACTGATAAAACCAAACACTGTAGGATGTGAAGCAACAGGAACTCTCACTCATTGATGGTGGGAATGAAAAATGCTATAGCTACTTTGGAAGATAGTTTGGCAGTTTCTTACAAAACATACCATGTGACACGGCAATTGTGTTTTTGGTGTATTCTCAAATGTGATGAAAACTTATGTCGACGCAAAAACCTACACATGAATGTTAGGTGCAGCTTAATTCACATTTTCCAACATTTGGAAGCAATTGAGATGTCCTTCAGTAGATGAATGGATAAACTGTGATATATCCAGACAATGAAATATTATTCAGCACTAAAAAGAAATGAGCTATCAAGTCATGAAAAAACATGGAATAACCTTAACCTATAGTACTAAGTGAAAAAAAAAAGCCAGTTGGAAAAATGCTATATACTGTGATTCCAACTACACAACATTCTGGAAAAGAAGAAACTATGGAGACAGTAAAAAGATCAGTGGTTGCCCAGGGGTCAGGGGGAAAGGAGGGGATGAATAGGCAGGGCATTGAGTATTTTTAGAGCGTTGAAAGTATTTTGTATGACACTACACTGGTGGATACATGCCATTATATATTCATCCAAACCCATTAAATGTACAACATCAAAAGTGAACTCTAAAGTAAACTATGAATTTGGAGTAATAATGATGTGTCAATGTAGGTTCATCAATTGTGACAAATGTACCACTCTGGTGGGGGATGTTGACAGTTGGGAGGCTATGCATGTGTGGGGTCGGAGGGTATATGGGAACTCTCCGTACTTTCTGCTCAATTTTGCAGAAATTGAACCTAAAATTGCTCTGAAAAATAAAGTCTA
Organism: Nyctereutes procyonoides; assembly: GCF_905146905.1. Lineage (NCBI taxonomy): Eukaryota > Metazoa > Chordata > Mammalia > Carnivora > Canidae > Nyctereutes > Nyctereutes procyonoides. The sequence goes on along the minus strand of NW_026575035.1, from coordinate 182,621 downwards.
TTTTTAAAAAGATTTTATTTGTTTATTTGAAAGAAAGAGAGAGAGAGAGAGAGAATGAGCAGGAGCAGAGAGGAAGGGGCAGAGGGAGAGGGAAAAGCTGAGAAGAGAGCCCAATGCGGGGCTCTATCCCAGAACCCCAGGATCGTGACCTGACCCAAAGACAGATGTTTAACCAAATGAGCCACCCAGGAGCCCCTAAAGTGTGTTGTGTTTTAATTAAAGGAATGTATCTCCTAGGAAGTCTTCTGCATGAAGGAATACAGATTACAGTGGGGGGATGGAGCAGAGAGAGACTCTTAAGCAGATTCTGAAAGTACTTCTGGGTACTTTCAGGGATTTGAAGCTGATAGACCTGGTACACTGCCAAATGAGCAACACATACAAATAAATTAAAAGAGGTAAGAATTATTAACCTCAGTTTGCAGTAAAAAAAAAAAAAAAAAAAAAGTAAGACCTAGAGAGGCAATACAACCTTTCCATGGTCATACCTAACAAGAATCAGCCCAAAAATTCAAACCTCCATCTGCTTCACTCTGCACCCTGCCCTCACCTTGGGTCCTGACAGTCCACCCAGAGGAAATGCACCGGAAAGTGGGAAAGGTTCACTTGACAAGACTTCATCAGACTGTTTCTGGAATATTGACATAATTGATGAACAGTTGGCAAATATCAGTCAAGAAAGATTAAGGCAACTGAAAAACAAATTACCTTTTAAAATCATGAAATTGGTCATATTGTAGGTCGATAATATTTATTTTAAAATTAAGAATAAAAAAATAAAAAATAAAATTAAGAATATAAAAAAGAATGTAATATACAAAAATTATCATATAATAATATTGGACCAAAGATATCATCTTCCAATTCCCATCCTTCCTAACAAGGTAGAACACATAGATGTCCATTAACGAGGGAATGGCTAAAAAAACGGGGTGTGTGTATGTGTGTGTATATATATGTTTTTGAATAATATACAGCTATATAAAAGGACAAAAAAGCTCTCTGTATAATGATATAGATAGTTTTCCATGAAATAAATACATTTGAATGAAAAAAGTAGCACAAAGTAGTAGCATGAGCCTAATGGAATCCCATACGTTTAAAACAAAATCATATAAACTTTTATCTGCCAATTTATCTTCTTTCTCTTCAAGCCACAAGATATGATCCCCAGGAATTAGTACCATGTCTGCCACATGATAGGTGCCCAAAAAACCTGTTAAATGACTGAACATGTAGTTGCAGCTCAAAACAGTAAAAATTAATATAGTAATAATCAATGAGGAAAAGAAAATAACATTTGTGGGGCCCCTACTCTATTTCAAGCACTTAATTAATAATTGCTTTATACTTGTTCTTCTACTTAATGCTCACAAAATCCCTATGAGACTGAGAAAATTAAGACTCAGAGAAATTAAATAATTTATTCAAGGTCACACATTTAGCCTGGGATTCAAAAGGAGGGCTTCTTTCCATAGCTCTTGAGCACATTTTTAAGTCTGATCAGTAATAAAATTCCAGCACCTTCTCGGTGGTATCTTATATGTTATCTTGATATGTTGTCTATATTATGAACCTACTTATAAAAAGCAAAAAGGAAGTGCAAAACCTGGCATTTCGTTCATAGCTCCCTAAGGAATCTACTCTGTAAATTCAAAGAAGGAAAAATATTTTACTGAATAAGCTTGTATGAGGCACCATCGTTGGTGTTTCCACGTTATTCCACCAAAGCACATGGGTGGGCAGGTCTTATTCTCCCCCTTTTGAGAGATAAAGAAACTAAGGCTCTGAAGGTGTCAGCCGCTTATCCCCCAAAGTCAGATATATGTGAAAGGTTTGAGCTGAAACCCCCCAGATTTGTGTGACTCCAGAATTCTGGCTTTTCCCAAACTTCTCACTTTTCCATCACAGGGTCAAGAGAGGTACAGGGGTCAAGGACACAGTCCTCTTAAAAGCCAGGCCTCCTTCTCTCAAAGGCTCAGATCTGGCCAAGTGAAGACACAAGGAGAGAGCTGGGCTTGCTGAGTTTGGCTATGAATTTTTGGTTAGTAATCCTTGAAGACCTAGTGTCTCTGAAAATCTGAACCCCCCCCCCCGCCCAGATGATGGCAGACAGTCAGATAAGCCCCGCCGCACAGTAAGCTTCATCATCTCTGTCCTCAGACGATACAATCCATCATTAAATAGCTGTCACTTTCTTCTAGATCACTGTATTATGTATGGGTTGCAGGGCTACCAATTAGTTTGAGCAAGTGCTAAAAATAAATAAATGATGAGGAAGGAGCCTTCTATTTTCATCCAATGTAATTAGGGCCTGCATTTGGGGTGATGGGGTGGGGTGGAGTTGGGGAGTCTGAGTGAAACATTAAAGACCACATATAGTCCTTGGACTCCATTTGGCAAAACCAACGGTCTGCTCCATAGTTTGTTTACAAATGGACCGATTGCCCCAACTGGGCCCCTTCCTTGGGTCCGGGGCTGGAGCCTGGAGAAAGGCAGTTATGCAGTGCTCATGATTTTATTCTTTCTTAAGATCCTCTTATATAACCGATTAGTTGTGCAATCGAGCAGTTGGTGGTTCACGGAAGCCGGCTCGTACCTATAGATAAGAAGTTGAATTATTCCAGGGGTCATTTGGAGTCAGGCAGTCTGCGAGACAGTGAGGAGTAAACTGGGCCTCCCACACAGGACGTGGTACTTTTGCTGAGAAGTTCCCTATACGTAGAGCCACAGGAGCCCCCCATTTCCTGAGCATCTGTATCTGGTGAGCACTGGAAACCTCTTGCTTTCCCGCTAAAGGCCCCTTGCTTCCTCTTGGTAAAGTCAAAAACATGACCCAGTTGCAACAGAGGCACAAAATAGCAGTTTGGTGTGAGGAGGGAGGCAAGGTGGCAAGAAGTCTCCGTAATTGAAATGATCCCAGAGAATCACAAGAGCAGTAATAAGTCGCTTCGAGATCCCATACGTATGGATGTGTGCACTCAAGCATGCACATGTACCCATTTGCACACACACTCACACCTAGGACAATAGCTGGTGGTGGCAGATGGGAGTTAGAGGAGAAAAAGGGAGAAGGGGATCTGAATGCATTGTCCCGAGAAGCCTAATGATCTATACATTGACTTCAGTGTTTTCTTTTCGGGGAAAAAAAAAGTTGAAACAAATCCTAAAAATACTACATTAGAATTTTTATTTGCTTGAAGGCTTGCTTCTCAGTCATAACAGGATGTGGGGAGCGGGCGGTGCTCAGTCTTCCACCGTTCCACGTCCTCACGTGCGAAATACCTGATCCTGGGTCTCCCCAATGGAGAGGTGGAGGAGACCGACATTCTGTACAGGCCTTTTTCAAAATCAAATACAATGACCAAGAGAATGATTTTCTCTCCCTCAGTCCCCACACCTTTATGGTTTTTCCATTTGCAAATCCAGAGGGTGCTGGTAGCAGAGTAAATGCCTCCTATGTATACACATTTTGATTAAAAGAAGATAGGACTGTGCCATAATGATCTTATGCCCAAGGGATCCTAGTGACTTGATGGATACTTGAATCTCCAAATTTGTGGTCCCAACCTACCTTGGGTAATAAAGGTGTTAGACTATCCTGATTTGAGCTTTCTCTCACTTCAGAATTGGGTGTTCCTCTTTATAGAACCCCAACCCTCTCCAAATAGAAACTTCCAAAGATCCAGGAAAGGCCACAAGGGCAGCTCTGTCCTGCCACATGCCTTGGTAAGGAGAGAGGCCTTCGGCGCTCAGGTGCAGTGGAGGAGCTCCCTTTCTGCTACATCACTCCTGATGGGAGACCTGCTGCTGCCCTGCCTCTGTCAGTGCTCCTAGGTCTTTGGAGAATCAAAGGGTGGAGACTGATGATTAGGACCAAGGGAGAAGATGAAAGCCAAAGACTATAAAAGAGTCAAGTGCAGGTGAGAACAATAGAGAAAGGAGGGGAGGTGACATAACAGAAATGGGAGATGCCCTGGTCCATCAGAATGAAGGCACGTAACACAGAAATAAGACTACAAACAACCATCACAAGCCCAGGATGTCTCAGCACCAGGACCTTGGTTTGCTGAGAAAGATGTAGAAACCTAGGGAGAGGAACCAAGTGTCCCAGATGATGGCAGGCTATCATTATCCTCATATGGGGATTTTTCAGAGTCTTTTGGGGAGAGGAAACAGAATCATCTAGAAGAGACAAAGGGAGAAGACTGAGATGCCAAAGGGGATGTTTAGGATGTTCACGTCCAGGAAAGTCTGCTTTGCACCCCAGTGCTTTGGAGTCAAGTTTGCATTTTAGGGGATGGGAAGAAAGGCTGAGTGTGGGCTCAGCTGGGGCCTGGTGAAGAACCCCAAGCCATCCTCAGCTGGCCTAAAAAGAAAGGCGACAAAAAGGAGAGTTCTGAGAAGGAGAATTCTCTTCCTCTCCAGGTGTCCCCCAGCAGCCTGTTACATGAGTTTTCAGTGCAAAATGAGCATCTTTGGAATATCGCCTCTTGTTTTCCCAACTTCAGCAAACACTTGATTTGTCTTGAGCTGATTTCCAGTACATATGTGGTATGATCCGCCATTAAGTCCCTAAGTGTTTTCGAGAGTCCACTATATACCTAGAATGGGACAAGGAAGTTTGGAGGCTCTAAAATAAGCAGAGAAGATAGTCAATGGCCTCGGGTTGATTGGTCTTCTAGTTTCTGAAGGGGTAAGGAATCCGAGAGACAAACTGAGGCAGTACAAATACGTGACACAATTATTCCAAATATAATAGGAATTTAGAAGATGGGAACAGCTGGTATACCACCCACCACTTATTGGCGGTGATGGGGTCCTGCGCATCCACCATGCTCAACGCTTTATATATGTATTAGTACTTTTGCTCTTCCCAAAAGCCTAGTAATACTGTTGCACCCATTTTAGATATCAGATTGAGGCTTAAAGAGGTTAGGTCAGCTTCCCAAGGCTTTAATCCAAGAAAGCATTCGAGGTGGAACTTAAAACTTACCTATCTGACCTAACGTATGGTATCTTAAGTACAGTCACTGCTTCTACATTCCATGCAGGAGAAAAGGGAAGACAGAGGAAGGAAAAACTTGCACCGGTTGGGTCTTCTTCCCTTTTATCAGGAAGGCAATAGCTCTCCCAGAATCCTCTCCTAGTAGAAGTGCTCATCGGTAGAACTAGGTCACCCACCCATAGATGCTGAGCAGATATTTTTACCTGAGCATATAGCAACCCCCCTCCCAAATATTTGGAAATCTTTTTTAATAAGTGATGAAGGGAGAATAGATACTTAGTAGTCGACCAGCAGCCTTGGCCACACTGGGCACCTTGCATATGTGGTGGCAGGACGCTGGTGTGAGGTCCTAGAGTCTGGACTAGGATGTTGGAAGTAGGAATTTGAAGAAAATAATACAAATATCTAAGAAATAATTTTAAGAAAATAACTCACTTGCAGGTGGATTTGCAGAGCTCCTGAAAATGAAGGATGAATGAAAGAGGAAGCCAAGGAGAACAGGAATGCAGTGAACAGTATGTGGGACTGCAGGTGGCTGAGGTTTGGGACACAGTGAGCTTGACGTGATGGTAGGATATCCAAGTGGATGTGCCCTCCGAGTCGGGGCTAGTCACAAGTCCTGGGGGGAAAGGGTTAGTCAGGGCTGGGGGTGTCACCTCAAAATGATGTTGGCGTAATGGATGGGTTTCTCAAAGTAGAAAGCCTAACGGAAGAATGCGGGGTCCAAGGAGCTTGGGGGAGCATCCCCACTTAGATGTGGGGAAGGAAGGGAGCTGAGGAGGTAAGCAAAAACCTTGCTGGCAGTTCGGAGGCGAATCAGGCAAGTGAACCTTTTACAGGAGCCTGGGCTCTAATGTTTCAAGCAGGAGGTTAACTGTCCGGTGCAGCTGAGGGGTTAAAGAGGAAAAGGACTCAGGAAGGCCTGTGATTTGGCAAAAGGAGATAATTATTATCTAGAGGCAGCAGAGTGGAGAAGGATGAGGGGAATAGAAGCCACATAGTTGTTGTTCTCAGCAGTGGCCCAGAGGGTCTTTAAGAAGGGCGTTTGCCTTAATTATGTTCCTTCCAATAATACAGATATATCATATAATTACACAGAATATCATATAGCATATGATAATTATGTACTGTATTACTATAATTATACAATTATATATTAAATATATAATATTTATATATCATATATTTATAATGCAATGTAATATCTAATACATATATAACAAAATAGAACATAATCTATAATATGATTTTATTACTTACATATGTGAATTTGTTATTTTACATTATGTTATTTTATTTACATGGGCTTTCACAAGTACAATTGATATTATTATATATTTATATGTATATAGTGATATATTATACAAGCAGAATATATTATTTTATGACACTATTGTCCTTTAAAAATTTGCTATTCTTACCTAGTAGGTATGTGGCAATTTTTTAATAAAATTGAATATTGATTAAATACTTCGTGGCCATTCCCTAACCATAGCAGAAAACTTGTATTTTTTTTTAAGATTTTATTTATTGATTCATGAGAGAATCACACAGAGAAAGGCAGAAACACAGGCAGAGGGAGAAGCGGGCTCCATGCGGGGAGCCTGATGTGGGACCCGATCCCAGGACCCCGGGATCATGACCTGAGCCAAAGGCAGACGCCCAACCACTGAGTGAGTCACTCAGGTGTCCCGGAAAACTTGTATTTTATAGGGTTACATGGATCAGGTAACAGGCAGAAAGATAAGCCATACTTTTACACTCTGTGTTTTTATTTCATCCACAGTCCACTTATGTTAAGAATCATCCACCCTTCCTGCCTCTGAAGAGCATTCCCACATGCTCTGTGCCCCATCTCCAAAGCCTGGTGCTCCCCAAGTCCGGTTGTCTTTGAAGTCTTTGAAGTGTCCGTGGGAGAAACTGGAGTTTTTGAGATAAAAAAGTGCCTTTAGGTGATGTGAGTGCCAAGTCTCCATAACCACCTCTTGAGACTAAAGACAATTTTAAAGTGTAATGTTTTTCTCCCTTTCTATGAAAGAAGCACCATCCTGAGCTATTGATGCTTCAAGGACAGGAACCTGGGGGAGCAGCCAACTGTGGTCCAGGATTTGTCAAGATGTGTACCATTCACAGTTTTTAACTGAATTCCATTCAAATAATTTCCCTATAAGCTGAAAACATTGAATCATTTGGGTACACACACACACACACACACATACACACGTGCATTTTGCCCTCAATTACAAGTGGTTCATAGACACCCCCCGCCCCGCCGCCCCACTAAAGTCTATCTGTGGATCCTGAGTTAACAAACCCCAACCACACCTAATTTGACAACTATTTTCTTAAAGCTAGTTTACAGAGTCTTTCTAAAGAAAAAAATAAAAAGATAAAAAGAAACCCTAGAAATTTGCTGACTGCTTGGTTTGGTTTTTAGTGAAATCCTTGACATCAGATTATTTTTTTATGATTATCTGTCCTACAATTTAAACAGAGCCTACAGTGTTCTAGAAATTGAAGTTTCTGGTTAACCAAGATTTTGCTACCCCTTATCTATTTCTCTATAGCTATCTAGGAGGTGCACAAAGAGTAACCCACAGAATAGAGCCAGTAGTATCTCAGGAAGATGGTGCAAAAGAGGCCACAAACAGCTAACAATCTAGAAAACTCCAGTCATCACCAATGGGAGTGAAGGTCAATTGAGTAGAGGACGAAGCAGCACCTCGTAAGAAGGTGAGGCTGTGAAGTGAGCTCAGTTTGTGTTTTGGCATATTTCAGAAAATAAAGAGGATCAAGAAGACATGAAGTGACGATATAAGATAATCCAGAGTCTTCTGGCCAATTAGCCCTTAGAGGGCTGAGTCCCTGTGCCCCTGCACCCCTACAACACCTTCCCACATCAACCGGAGAGGTCACTCATCAGCCCTGGAACTTTCAATCAATAAGATGTCATCGGTGACCTTAATCATGGTGCAAGAACCAACAGTAGCCTCTTTGACTGCCATCATCCTCAACTTTGGCAGCACATTGCAATAATCATAAAAGGATCTTGGAAGAAAAAATGTGGTCCCCACCCCAGACTTACCAAAACAAAACTTCTGTAGGTGAACCCCAGGCATTTGGATTTTTCCAATCATTCCAGGTGATCCTGTTGACCAAACCAAGCTAAACTCCTTACTTGTGCTGCATGACAACCACACACTTAGTTGGCAGGAGATGCAAAGTGAGTCCTGCCCCTTCCCTATGAGGTAATTCGTCATGCCTCTGCATTTCAGTGACCTTGGAGTGTGCTCTTGTTTCTACTTTGGTTAAGGAAAGTAAGTATTTTTGCACAGAATACATATACATCTATGTGTTTGGGGGAAAAACACACCAAAATGTGAAGAGTATACATTTTGAGGTAGTAAGATAATAGGTAATTTTTATCTCTTTGTCTGTATGTTACATTTTCTATAGGGGTGTTTTACTGAATGTTACATTTTTATAGGGACCATATATTTCTTTTTTTTTAAAAAAAGATTTTATTTATTTATTCATGAGAGACACAGAGAGAGAGAGAGGCAGAGACATAGGCTGAGGGAGAAGCAGGCTCCATGCAGGGAACCCGATGTGGGACTCGATCCCTGGACTCCAGGATCACCGAAGGCAGACGCTCAACCTCTGAGCCACCCAGGTGTCCTGGGACCATATCTTTCTAAGCAAAGGTTATTTCACTAGTATAGCTATCCCTCCATTTATTGTGGGGTACTTCCCAGCAAACCCATCGTAAGTGTTGAAAATAGTGGAAGCCCAAAATGCACTTAACACACCTGACCTACCAACCGCCATAGCTTTCCAAATGTACTCAGAACACTACCTTAGCAAAGAGTGGGCAAAATCATCTAACGCGGAGCCTATTTTACAATGAAAGGTTGAAAATCTCCTGTAATGCATTGACCACTGTACTGAAAGTGAAAAACAGAGTCGTTCCCTGGGTGCAAACGGGTTGTAGGCCGCGGTGGCTTACCCTCGTGATCCGGTGGCTGTCTGGGAGCAGAGGCACGCTGCCCCCACCCAGCATCACAAGAGTGTACTACCTCCTGGCTAGCCCAAGAAAAGGTGACAATTCAAGGTCCCAAGTATGGTTTTTATGTGTATCTCTTTCACACCAGTGAGAAATGGAAAAATTATAAATTGAACCATCACAAGTTGAGAATTGTCTATATTTCAGGAAAAAAAAATCGAGGAATAATTTCTGACGATGTGCAGGGAGTCCCAGAATCCAGGTATGTCCTAAGGAGCGCCCCTTGCTAGAAGGTGCTTCTTGGGGCCAAATCAGGTGGAGTTTTGGCTGAAATGGGGAAAAACAAAGAAGGAAATAAAAGAACAGAGGCACAAAACTGAAAAACAACAACAACAAAAAAGGAGGTGATAACAGAAAACCCAAACAGTCCAGAGCAGGAAGGGAGGGGGATGGCAAAGGAGGAAGATGAGAGTTTTAAAGACCAACTCTTGAAGATATGGGGGCTCTCAGGACAAAAATTTCTCTTGGTGTGATGAGTTTTGAACCAGAAGGCAGTGGATGGTACTGATATGTTTGGAATCCTAAACTGAACCCTGAACACGAAAAGTGAATTAATCTAAATCCTCAAAAAGAAGAGTCCATTTTTCTCAATGCTTCCCTCAATCAAAACCAAGCTGATGAAAAATAAAGTTCAGCCCTGGTGAGAGGATTTGTTAAAGCCAAGCTGGAGAGAATATTCGACATTAGGAGAGGTGTTTAGGGGGTAAATAGAGCATGAATGATGTGCAGAGAAGGGAATGCAAAAAAAAAAAAAAAGCTGATGGCCATTATCTTACTCTTTAATTATCCCATGGTATCAGGCATATGACTGGTTTGAGTAAAAAAATTCCAATCTCAAATACAGAGACAACCAGAAAAGCTACCCGCTGGCAGCTTTATCCTCTGAAGTTTAAAACTAAGCCATCAACAATCCACAATCATCACCCTGTCCAATGGCTGATTCCTTTTTCCAAGCCTTGTCCTTTTGACTCAAGTGGCACAAACATGACTTTTAACCCAGTTAGAGCGGCTCTGTCGCTGGCATTTTCTGTCCTTGCACAGAGGGAACATTTGCTGAAAGCTGACACTTCACCTCCTGGAAGGCAGAACAAGGTTTGTGGCTCTTGGGCACCCTTGTCCCTTGAGACTGTCTCCCTTGTCACAGAGTTGTCAGGAACTGTCCCCTGCTGACGTTTGAGCTGCCAACCTCTGGATCAGCAGAGACCAGAGTAAATTGGAGGTAAGGAGCTCTCCTTGGCTCTTCTGGCTATCTCAGAGAAAAAAAAAATTGCTTAGTGCCCAATTAAAAATTCCTCCATCGGAGACCCTTCCCCTGCCCTGTCTCCCCGAAGCCCACCCTTTCACTCAGTGCTGTGGGCTACTAGCTCCCTCTCAATGCCCAGTCCCGTCCTAAACAACTCCCTGTAGAAACAGACAGATGGAAAAAGGAGATTTTTTTTTTAAGTCAGTACTTTGTAGAATGCATTTTGGGGGAAAACCACATTATTCCTATTCCTATTATATTTGCTTTTCGCAACCTGGTCTAATGTGGGGTTACCTCATTGCCCCATATCAACATAGAAATAAATTGGGAGAGTATGTTCTGTTTATGGTCTTCGACCGAAATCCCAGGCTGCAGACCTGGAAAGGACGTTAGCTGAACGTTAGCTGGTTTGACCTCCCCTACGCTGCTTAGCCAACCCCCTTGAACATTTTCCCAACCATCTGATGATCCAGCTTCTATTTAAACATCTTCATTAACAGCAAGCTTGTTATAAGTCCTATATGATCCAGTTCTGGGGCAGGTGTGGGTGCTTGAAAATCCCTTCCTCCCCATGTCTCCACATCTGGGTTAGGACCCCTCGTCTAGGTACTTATGTCACCTGTCTGACCCCATCCTGACATTACCACCCTTGCCTTATAGTTTGTGCATTAGCTTCCTGGGCTCCATCCCCTCCTCTCCACGCTGTAGACTCCCCGAAGTCATGTTTCTCTTCGACATCGTGTCCTCAGCCTATAGCACAGCACACTTCCTAGGCAGTCAGGGACTTTCTGTTGAATGACTCAAGAAATGAATAGCATGCACAAGTCAGCATCCTTGTGCTCAGCAGATAAGGCTGGAGGAGAAGACTAATGACAGCTATTTAAATCCTGCACAGCAACTGTGTGAGCAGTTGCTGCATGCCTTCTGCTTCTGGAGCCTCTGTTTTCTCACCTATACCAGACAGCGTTGGGCTCCACCGTTTGCCACCAGGGGCAGTACCAAGCCTTCCTGGGGGGGTATCGAAATATGTGGTGGCCTCTTTGGCTGTCACAAGTTTTTTCAACTGGATGCTACTGGTGGAGGCCAGAGACTCAGTGTGCTCTGCAATATGTAGGGCAGTCTAGCACAGTGAAGAATTGCTCACCACCAGCACTATCCCCACGAAACGTCAATAGTGCCCCATGGAGAACCACTGTGGGCTGAACACGGGGTGCGAGTCAGAGGAATGGGATACTAGTCTACCACCAACTAACTGTGTGACCACGAGCATCCTGACTCACCCCTCTGTGCATCAGTTTCCTCATGGCGATAAAGATATTTGCCTGATGTTTTTTAAGATCAAGTAATCTGGGGTAAAACAAATAATCGTGGTGATCACCCTGCAAATAACGCAGGAGGGCCATATGCATAAGGTCTCATTGCTGTTCCATGAGAAGCAGAGCAATTGGGCCAACATTTCTGAAAGTAGGAGCTATTATCCCTGAGCAGAGCCCTGCCAAGGAGTGGCGTCTGTTAGGGCTCCGACTCTGTACGCTGACCCTGACCTCATGCCATTTCAAGAGCAATGCTGGGATGGGAAGGAGAGGAGGGGGAGGCGAAAGAGGGCAACACCGACCGAGGAGGCACATACGTGGAAGGAGCATTCTCTACCCTTGCCCAGAGTTGCCTTCTTCTGGACTTCTGCTGCCAAACTCCAGCTGCAATCACCTTTTAAAGCCAGAAATCAGATCACAGTCCTCTCCTGGCTACGGCCCCCAGTGGCTTCCCATTGCATTGAGGATACTGTTCGCCATGACTCACGGACAAAGAGATGGTTCTCTCTGACCTCATCTCAAACCATCCCCTCCCTCTCTCCCTGTTCTCCAGCCACGCTGGCTTTTAGCACGTTCCTTGAGCTTTGTTTTATTTTGTTTATGGTTAGATCCATCTAGTTCTTACCTAAGAGCCTCTACCATTTCCTCTGCCTCATGTGCTAACTCTGGATCTCTGTGTGGTTTGTCTTGACTCAGTATTTCCTTCTCTGGGACACTGACCCAAAATAGTCTCCTCCAGCTCCATGCCCCCATCCTCCATCACTCCCGATTTTCTTCTTAGCATTTTGCATTGCTGCCTCCACTCTTTATATGTTTGTTTGCTTATTTATTTTCTTTCTTCCTTCAGCAGAATGCAATTCCCATGAGAGCAGAGGCTTTATCTGCTTGTTCAACACTTTAACCACAACACTTAGAGCAATGTTTGGGCATAGTAAACACTTCACATATATTCTCTAAATAAAGGGATGGATGGATGGGTGGGTGAGTGGACGGACAGGTGGATGGATGGTTGCATGGATGGATGGATGCAGGGACAGATGGATGAGTGGGTGGATGGATGCATGGGTGGGTGGGTGGATGGATAGATGGGTAGATAGATAGATGGATGAGTTCTTCTAGGTTCGGTCCAGGCATTATCTCCTCCAGAAAGCTGTTGCTAGCTTCTCCAGGCCCATAATGCTCCCTGTTCACTTGTCAATCACAGAGTTGACCATCTCACCAAAAATTCTGCTTATCCATTTGCCACTCCACCAGCCTATGAGCCCCTCAAGAGCAGGGATCTTGTCTCATTTATGTTTGTGTCCTCAGTGCCTTGAATATCGCCTTGCCCATAGTCATTCAACTCACTTGGATTAAATATTGGCCTTGGGCAACCCACATTTTCTTCTTGATGTGCAGTGAAGTGGTGGAAGGGATGATCTGCCCACCTCATAGTGAGCAAACTTCATAGCCCCGAAAGTCTTTGGCAAGGAGTAGCAAATGGCCAGTTAACCCTGAGGCATTCCAGTAACAACTACCTGGAAGCTGATAATAGAATTTTAGATGTTGGTATCTGTTATTGAATTTTAGGATTTCCCTTTATTTTGGTTAACAGATATGTTCCCAGAGATATGCATATAAATCAAGATTTTGCCCTTTTAGATAGAAAATTATTTAAAATTCAAATTCAAGATGAACTATGAAAGATTAAAAGATTGAAAAATATTTTCGATATCAATCTTGTGCCAGACACTATACTAGGCATTTTGAAATGTGTTATTTCACAACAGCCTAAAACAGAAGAATTTTGTATGTCCAGAGGACAAGCTTGAGGTTCAAGGTGGTTAAGTAGCTTGTCCAAGGTCTCACAGCTAGTATGTAGCAGGATCTGGATTTACTCCTATATGTAAATTCTGTGTATCGTGAGCAACACCACTAGAACACAGCAGGGAACCTCTACTTAACCTGATTTTTTGGTTAGAATTCTTGGGTGTTGGGCTTTCTTGAAGAGAGGGTCCCCACAATTCCTTATGCGGCTCTCTATCTCCACAATTCAGCTCCTTTAACTGCTGGCAGGGGTTTAGCATGAGAATTATACTGACTAGGTCTGACATATGGGTATTCCTACTTGAATGACAGATCGTTTGTGTAGCTAGTCCCTTTATAATAAAAATGAAGTACTTGGGAAGATTGAAAGCGATTTGGGTTTAAATCATTGTTGGCTTTGTGGTCCAGGGCATATCAGCAAATAGATGAACAGCTGCTTTCCTTAAAAATTGTACAGAAAAATGTCATCACTGGGTAAAAAATCAAGTCTCCACAAACCGAAATATTTTGGCTACAAATCCCCATAACAATGATCACATTGTCTGCAAGTTCTGGCCGTATATTATTAATGCATTTTCAGAGACAGGGTTTTAGTAAATGCAAGTTTTATGGATCTCACTTCAAGCACAGATACTTTAGAGATGTTCCAGGTAGAGTTTCTTCATTGGATATGTTTTGGCATATCCAATGGAGGGGAAATTGCAGGGGGACTTGAGATTTGCTTTAGTTTATTTTGGGATTCAGTTTTTTTTTTTTTTGAATGCTTGTGTTAATACAATCATGTGGACTTTAAATCTAATATAAATGTCACATAATCTTTAAGCCAACTCTGGCCTTTCCTGTCATTTCTCCTTGGTACCCCTTGTTCAGAAGTCCTGCAGCATCAGCATGGCAAGGCAGCATGGCGAGAGCCGGGGTCACCTAGTCTATGACTTGGGTACACCTCTTTGTATGGAAAATGTGTGTCCAAATCTTGGCTCCAGCCCTTATTAGCTGGGTGACCTAGAGCAGGTTTCTTAAGCCCTCCAAGCCTCAGTTTTCTTAACAGTAAAGTGGAGATAATAGTGCCTACTCCAGAACATTTTTTCAAGGAAAAATGAAATAGTAGATATGAAAGAGCCTGGGATAGTTCTGAGGCCATACGGGTGCCTCTTGCTTTGCCAGTTACAGGATAGAAAATAATGGCATATGGATAACTCAACCTTGTATTTCAAAATTTTTGACAAATTAGGTGCAGATTCATTCATCTGTTGGATTCACCCAAGCCCAGTCTTTGGGTTGTATGTATCTCTACGTGTGTCTGCATTTGTGTGCTCTCTGGGAAAAAAAGAAATTAAGTTGTGATACGCAGAGACCACCTACATAATGATTAAGAACGTGAGTTCTGTAGACAACACTATATTGATTTAACTTCTTGTTCTGTCTCTTATTGACCGTGTGGCTTTGGGTAATTCCCTAACCTCTCTGTGATACAATCTCTTCATCCGTAGAAGGTGGGGATGGGGGCAATAGATTAGGCTTGATGTGAAAATTTATCATATATATGTGTATATACACTCTTAATATCAGCTGTTTTTATTTAACCCTGTTTTGTGATGGAGCTGGAAACAGAGCTCTGTCTGGCTTTTTTTAAAGATTTTATTTATTTACTCATGAGAGACACAGAGAGAGGCAGAGACAAAGGCAGAGAGAGCAGGTTCCCTGTGGGGAGCCTGATGCAGGACTAAATCCCAGGACCCAAGGATTATGCCCTGAGCCGAAGGCAGATGTTCAACCACTGAGCCACCCAGGTATCCCTCTCTCTGACTTTTAGACCCCAAGGCAATAGCTGTGTTCTCCATTTCTAGGAGCAGCAGGACATGACAGAGGAGAAACTGTGGCAGTGAAGGTGACAGAGATTCTAGGGAGGCTGATGCTCAGGAAGATGCCAGGTCAATGATCCATGATGGGATAGAAGCCAAGAGCCTAGAAGGGTCCAACAAGATGGGTAGAAGGGAGTCATTAATGGTATAGAGCAGAACCCAGGCCCCAGGGAGCTAGGGACACAGGGATACTCTGCCTCCTGTTGATGACTAAAGTTGAAAGTAGGATTTTGCAACTTGGGGTTTGGGAATATTGCAGGCTTTGGGGGTCACTGCATGTGGAGATGCAGGTTAAGCAGTGTGGAGGAAGCCTGCAGCTCCTGCTTGGCATTTGCTGAAGTGGTCAGGCCCCATCTTGTAGCGCCATGTTGAGGGTGCTGGCTGGTGGGGAGAGCAGAGGGTTCAAGGGGGCATGCCTTCCCAGGAGCCAGAGAAAGACACAATCACTGCCCTGCATGGTGATGTGGAGTGAAGGCCTCCTGTACGGTTAGCAGGTGACAACTACAGTTAAGACAGAAGAGAAGCGTAATTACATAATCTGTGCTTATAGCTTTAATGTCACTAAGGCCACTAAATACGCTGAGTTCTGGGAATTGGGACCTTATTGTCAAGCTAAATATGTTATAGATGATAATGTGCAAAGGGGAGCCATACACGGTCATGTCTCATTGCAAGGACTCGGGAACCAGACTTCCTGGGTAGGAAACCCACCTCAAGAACCCAAACAGTAGAGTTTAGGGAAAATCACCTAACTTCTCTTTGACTGAATTTCCTCATCATTATGGGCTGAACTGTGTTCCCCCAAAACTCGTCTGTTGAATCTCTCACCCCTGGCACCTCAGAATAGGACGGTCTCTAGAGGTAGGTCCTTTAAAGAGATGATTCAGTTAAAATGAGGTCATTAGAATTGGCCCTAATCCAATCTGACTGGTGACCTTATAAGAACAGGAAATTTTGACACAAAAAAAGGACACCAGGGATGCACCAGCATAGAGGAAAGAATGTGTGAAGGACAGCCATCTGCAAGCCAAGGACGGAGGCCTCACAAGAAACCAACCCTGACACCTCAATCTTAGACTTCTAGCCTCCAGAATTGTGAGAAAATTAATTTCTGTTGTGTAAGCCACCCAGTCTGTGATCTTTTGTCATGGTGGTCCTAGCAAATTAATATGCTTGTCTATAACATGAAGATTAAAAATAGTATGTGCCTCGTGGAGTTGTTATGAAGTTTAAATGAGATATTCTTTGTAAGGCACTTGTCTTCCCTGGGCCGTAGTTAACACTCCATAAATGTTAGATTATAAAAAGTGCACCTATAAGTTCTGCTGTGTTGTGGGTGTTGAGTGGAGAGGGGACAGGTTCTCTAAAATGCATAGGTCATGACTTAAGTGACAGCTGTCATGTATTAAGTGTGTGGATCCTCTTTAGAATTAGAATTCCTGAAAGGAACAGAGAAGAAGTATTTAAATAAGATAAAGTGTATTTCTCTCTCCCCTGCCAATATCTAGAAGCCAACAGTCCAGGGTAGTTACGGCACTCCATTATGTTAGAGACCTAGGCTCTTTCTAGTTTGTTCAATCGTCATGTGTGGATTTCATTCCCTAAGTCTCCATATTGTCCAAGATGGCTGCAGGAGCTCCCACCATCGTACCCCAGTTCTCTCCAGGGTGAAGGACAAAAGAAGTGCAAACCTTCATTTTAAAGACACTTCCAGGAAGTTATGCATACCCCTTCCACTCGCATTTCTTTGACCAGAACTTGTTCCTATCACCACACTTAGGTGTCAGGGAGTCTGGGAAATATAGTCTTTATTCCAGACAGTCAAGAACCCAGCTAAAACTCCAGGATTTTATTATCAAGGATAAATAAAAGGGGAGAAGAGATATCTGGTAACAACAATTGTCACAATGTACAACGTGTGTCCTTGTGAAACAGACACCATTATTGTGTTATTTTTTTCAGATAGGGAAACTGAGCCTTGGTTTCTTCTTCAAGGGCCATACAGCTAGAAAGTGGCCAGGGTGTGATCCGATGCCCAGTCCCTGTCTCTGATGTTATGATCTACCTCTTAACAAGTAAGATCGACTGTACCTAATCAAGGACCTTGAGGTGATGGGGACAAGCTTCCCAAATCCCCACTTGTCATCAGATGAAAAACTGTAAGTTGGACTGCAGTCACTTGAGTCATGAAGAAGAATGTTTTACATCTTACCACAATGATGTGTGGCAATGGGTCTGGAAGAAAATTGTGACATCATCTTGCCACTGCTGGGAGGTGCTTAGGGACAAGCAAGAGAGCACTGCCTGGGGTGCTTTGGTGGCTCCTCCCTCCACAAGTTGACCAATGGTGAATCTATGATTAGAACGAAAGGGGCTAATATACATGAAGAAAAAGTTATGATGGCTGTATCTGCTTAGGTTAAAGGTCTCCAGAGAAGAAAGAAATCTGACAGAAAAGTTGAAGGAGCAAATGTTAGACTGGAATAGAAAAAAAAAAAAAAGCTTTCACCAAAATGTCAGGGGAAAAAGAAGTGCTGGGAAGTGAGACCATTAATAAGTGAGCACTGGATAACGCTGGCGGCAGTTCTGGAAAGGGGGGAGGTACTGGGCTACTTTTTTAAAAAATGTTCATTTTTTTTTCTTTTTATTCAGCTCATTTATAGGTGTCCATTACAGAACATCTAATCTCTTACAGGCAAATAGACTAAATAGAACATTAAAGTAGTCTCAATCCAATGAATTAGGCCAAGTCTGCAGCTCGAGGAAGCCCAGGAGACTGCATGGCGTGCTGGGAGCAAGAGTCTCAGGAAATAAAAGTCTTCCCAAGCACTGCTTAGTTGAAGCCCTGGCTGGGTTGGACTAGGGAGGATGTGGGGATGGATGACTGAACTCAGACATCATCAAGGCAGATGGACGACAAAGAACGACCTAAATACTACCTGACAGCTAAGATCTTTGCCAGACTTTTGTTTTAAGGGTTCTTTTAAAATGACCCTGACCAAAATTTTCTTTTATTAGCCTGGAAGAGAGAAAAGAGTGCTAGGACTCATCCAATGGCATTCCTAAAACACATCAATCCTCCAAGTGTGCAGGACGTGTGTGGGACGTGTGGTGGGCAGCCGTGACGGGGTCTGAGGGATGTAGGGCAGTTCGTGTCCCACCACAGATCTGGCCTTGACCCTCTCCTCATTTTAGAGTATTTGAATACTTATTTGTTCTAGCCTTCCACTGGGTTAAGGTGTTGTTCATCCAAAGCGGAGGCTGAAAGGTAAAGACCCAAAGCATAACCCATTCGCCCTGTAGGGCCTTCACACAAGTGTTTCTTAGATTCAAAATCCAGAGAGGCCCAGGGTTGGCTGACTAGGCCTCACTGAACTTTAGAGAGAAGTGGGGAAAGAGGAGGAGGAGAGAGGAAGGGATGGTGGTGGCTGGGAAGGGTACTCGGGATGGGTACTCAGGATGGGGGTGGTTGGGTGGGGATGGGACCAGAGTGGTGAATGGGAAGGTGCGGGGCCTCCTGATGGTTTACTCTTCCTCCCTGACAAGTTCCACCAGGGTCAGATCTGTTCTCACCTAAGGGCTCTTCCTCTTCCTCAAGCCCACTGGGCAATTCACCCTGGAGTAAGCATCTGGAGAGGAGACATCTCGATTCCTTTTAATTATTAAAACAAAAAAATAATCATTAAGCATTGGCTCTTAACTTGGGAGAGAGGTGATAATGAAAATCCTCTGAGAATCTGATAAAAACTGTGCTTCTCCTTCTCAAAAAAATGCATTTTATGCACAGCCACACAAAATATATTTTCATTTGATTTATGGACACTGTGGGAGCCCATCTTCAGATCCCATAAGAAGCATGGCCTCCTGGTGTAAATGCTCTGATTTATTTTTTAATAACCTAACACAGATTTTGGTTTTGTGCATTATTTCTACGTCTTCCATATGCATGCAAAATTGTTACCGTGCAATCATAATCTACATACAATTTATGTGTTCTACTTTATAAAATCTGACATTATCTTGTAAACATTTTTCCATGTTGCTATATAGTCTTCATAATTATAAATTTGAATGAATGCATAATATTATATTGAATCGTTGCAGTGTAATTTTCCTAACTGTTCCTCAATGATTAGTGCTTAAATGGCATCTAATTTTGTAGTATAGATAACGCTGCATTGAATATCTTTATACATTTATCTTGCTTCTGTTTAATGTTTCTTTCAGACCAATTCCCAGGAGCGGTTTTACTGAATCAAAGAGTAAGAACATTTTTAATGGCTCTTGTGGCATGATGTCATATCGGTTTCCAAAGGGGTTATGGTTTTTGCTATTGCCGACAACATAGAAGTAGCTCAACTTCACTACACCTTTCCCTGTAATGGGATAGAATAACTGTAAAAAATTTTTTCCTAATATAATAGTTTTCAGAGCATCAAGGGGACAGCCCGATGGTGGGTTGCCAGGGTTTTGGGGGGTGGTGGTGAAGTGGAGAATGAGAAGTGTGTTGGGAGAGTGGGAGAGTCTGAGTCTATAATGGGAATGGGTAACTCTCTTCTACTTTTAAGTAGTACCAGGCAGGAGATGTGCATTAAAGAACAGACCATTTGATTTAAGAAATAGTACCTCCTAATCGTCTGTCCAATCCCTTCTCAAGCCTTCACTTCTAAATTCCACCAGTCAAAATGGAAACTGGAAGCTGGGGTTCAGTCAGAACCAGTAGGGTTACCCTCAGTCACTTTATAAGGCTACTATTTAATAATCCATGTTATTGGTCTATCCCCTTGGGCACACTGATCCCTCAAGCAACTGCCTTGTGCCAGATAGCAAGGTCATTCAATAGAAGCATGATACAAGCCATACATGTAATTTTCAATATTCTAATAGCCACATTAAAAAAAAAAAAAAAAGAGGGACGCCAGAGTGGCTCAGTGGTTGAGCTTCTGCCTTTGGCTCAGGTCATGATCCTGGGGTCATGTGGGGATCGATTCCCGCATCTAGGTCCCAGCAGGGAGCCTGGTTCTCCCTCTGCCTATGTCTCTACCTCTCCCTCTGTCTCTCATGAATAAATAAATAAAATCTTAAAAGAAAAAAGAAACCGGTGAAATTAACCTTTATACTTTATATTTTCTTTAACCCATCATACCCATAATACTAACATTTTTGAGCAGGTCATGTTAATCAATACAAAAATTAGTGATTAGATATTTTACATTCTTTTTTTCATACTAAATCTTTGAAATCTGGTGCCTATTTTACACTCATAGCACATCGCAACTCCAACTGGCCACATTTTTTTTTTCCAGCTGGCCACATTTTAAACTCTTGTTTAGCCACATGGGTCCCGGCCACTCTACCGGACAGTGTAGTTCTATGGTCTCAGCCTGTCAAAGGTGGATAGAATTTACCTCTTCATGTGTTGAGCTACTGGGAAATCAAAACCATCTTCTTTATCAGAAAAGAACATTTTATTAAAAATAAAAATATCCTGGGTTCTATGTCTCGCTGCCCTTGTAGAGGAGACACAGGGAAATCAGGCCATGTGCTGCCGTCTATCAAAATACATAGATTCTCAGGCCCCACTCAGACACACTGAAATAAGATCTTCGGGGCAAGGGGAGTCCAGAAATCTGTATTCTAAAACATATTTTTCATTACAGGTTTTAATGCCATAAGACATGGTGCTTGTTATCAACAGGAGGAAACGGAATCCCATACAGAGTAAATGACTTACTCATGTTCTCGTAGTCAGGGGTCAGCCAGCAAAGGACCCTGGTTTGACCCATAAGTTCATTTCCACACCATCACACTCACTGCCAACTGGTCTTCCAGCACAGTTCCTGCCAATAAAATAACCGGTTGGCGAGTGACAGGTTTTGGAACAGTCAAAATAACTTTCTGGAAAGGTAACATATATTTAACCATGAACACAAATAGGAGGAGGAAGGATGAATTTCTTTCTCTAATCTGCCTTTGTTGAAATTGCTCTCTTGGCCAATTACAAACTAATCATGCCATAAAATTAGTAGGCCAAAAAGGACCCTCGTGACCTGTCTTTAACAAAATATACAGCCCTAGTCCCTCTTCCTGTTATCACTGTAGAAATATGCAGGTGCCTACCCGGAAAGGAACATTTGAAACAAATGCCTCCGACAAGTTTCAATCACAGAGAAGAGCCAGCCGAATGGCCTGTGTCGGCCAGGGCCATGTGGCCAAATACTCTTCAGACCCAAGTGCGATCATGAAACAAGAACGTCGAGAACAGCAGGTCTGTAAACATCCTGATGACAATGGGGGGACAAACAGCTGGGCTGAGGCCAAATCAGTTCAGGCCAACGTGCTCATGCTTTTGATCCAAGAGCAAGATGAACGGATGCAGGGGAGGCAGCAGCTGCAGCACAGCTGGACTCAGGAGGCATGTGACAGCGTGACTTGCAAATCATGCTTGAAAAATTCATTCTACTGAGCTTGGACGTGAACACGGTCACATGGGCCCCCAATCAGCTCGCACACTGCAGCCAAGAGGGAGACAGATATGTAACTGGGCTAATAAGAAGCATTAGCCCCACTTCTGGCTGGACATGGCTGCCTTTCAGGGATGGGACTGCACAGGATATGTACTATATTTGGAAATGACCCTAAATTTAGAGCTATTTGAAGGATGGGGCTGGCTCAAGCAGAGAGAAAGAGAGAGAGAGAGAGAGAGAGAGAGAGAGAGAGCGAGCTTGGCTGAGAGTTTGCATAAATGCATTCTGTAAGCATGTAAGGTATTTTTTGGGGTCTCTATCTCAGTGTCTTTTTTTTTCATTTGTTTTTATTGAAGTTCGATTTGCCAACATATAGTATAACACCCAGTGCTCATCCCAGTGTCTTAAAGGAAAGATTATTCCGACCTCTTCTAGTGGTCTGGCATTTTGGGTGTGCAAAGAGCCTTACATTAACTTTCACTTCACAGATGAGTAGATGAGCCTCATAGAAATCAAGTAAACATTGCATGTGTGCGTGTGCGCACACTATTTATGTGTATCCTCCGTAAGCATATTCCCGACACCACATACTTTTATACATCCTGTATTTTAAGATCATATGCACATATGGATGTATATATCTCTCTCCACATAGTAGTACAATCGTTCATCCCACAGATATTTACAGAGCAATCACTAAGTCCTAGATTAGTCTATAGGTGCTGCATCAATAAGGGGCGGGGATACAGACATGGCCTCACCACTCATCCAATTTATAATCTCGGTAGGAAGAAAAGGTTAAATAAATAATCACACATGAATATATACTTAGTCTGGAGAATGTGCTACCAAGGAAAAGCACAAGGGGTCATGAGAATGTACAGGAAGGGCCTGGCCAGCCCGGAGGAAAGGCCTTGGAGCTGAGGTATCGAGATGAGCAGGTGTAGACCACAGCCTGTACGCCGCATCTGCTGAGAATCTAGAAATGAAACCATGGGTATGGGGGTTCATCACACTGTGGATGAGGCAGGAGTTTCCTGAAAAGAGACCAATTTCACAAAGCTAGATCATAAGTCTCAGCCCAGATCAAAAGGTAGGAGGGCTTCATGGTTAGCTGAGGTTAAAGTCCAATCACTTAGTGACCACTTAGAACGTGACATGCTGTAGAAATGGAAATCTGAACACAGATGAGCTCTCCAATAGGTTTTTCTGCCCTTTAAGCTTGAAAAAAAAAATAGCAAGAAGCACAAGACTTGCTTCTGGCTCTCAGAGCTTCCTGGTTTTGATGTTTTTCTCTCCGCTCCCCGTCATTTCTTTCTTCTCTACCTCTACTTCTCTTTCCTCTAATTCTGGATTACTCTCAGCGACTCTATTAATCTTGATTATAAATACCCATCCTCTCCATGTTAAGTGCTGACCAGTTGTCTTCTAGGGTCCAAAATTTAAAACTATATATGACATGGCAAAAACTTTTACCCTATCACAGAATCAAGCTTTTATTTTGTATTTACACACACACGCACACACACACACACACACACACACACACACACACGATCAATACCAAGGGTTGTTGGTGCAGGCTGGCATCAAATAGTTTTCTGGCGTCCAACACTGGAGGTTCATACACGCTCAGGAGAGCTCAACCTGCTCCTGGATGGTTGACTTAGCCTGGAGGGCCTTTGCAAGCAGGTAGTAAAACCAACACAGCATTACAGCAACGTTCTCAAAAACAAAGAGCTGGATGCTTGCTGTTGCCTTTCCTAAGTAAAGGAGAGACTTCCTGCCTTCCTTGTTCCTATTCAGCAGTTTCCAAGAGGCAAGAACATCAACACTTGGGCAGAAGCCGGGGTGGAAGGCGGGGGGCAAGCTAGCCAGTGGCCCACAGTGAAGTTTCCACACAGTGGTTGCCTTGGAGCCCATTTGGAGGTTAACTTGCTCTTGTTTCTCCAACATTTCCTTGCTCAAGGAGGTTTGTACTCCAATTCCTCCCTGGTTCCAACTCCAATAAAACAACGATAAGATGCCCTGGAGGGTTGAAGGCAGGCCTGAGGGGCAAACAGGGTCAAATCGCATCATGGGAACAAGATGGGATTTTACATAGTTTGAGTGTTGGCTGTTTCCCACTCACCAACAGTAGGACGTTTGTTCTTGTTGTTAAATAATTAAATAGGCAGTTTGTATTTATTTAACATACAGGCTCCAGCCAATTCCCGCTGACAGCTACCAAAATAACCCCGCACTGCCTGGGCCCCAGTGGCTGGGGAGGCTGCTGGCTGACTGCAGGGGCACCTGGGCGAGCGAAACTCCCCTCCAAGTCTCCGAACACCTTTTTTCATCACTTGGAACAATAAATCAATTCACAGCGTGGGATCCAAAAACAACAGGCCGGTTTTATTGGATGAGATTCCCGTGCTCCGAGGCGCTTCCCGCCACCAGCGCTGAGCTGTCTTGAAACTATGCTGGGCTGCGAGGAGGATGAAAAAAAAAAAAAAGCTATATTATGTTCCCTCGTTTGTGCCTGTCCGGGAAGGAAAGTGCTCTGTGCTCTGATGATTTAAAAATAGCAGGGGGGTGGTGGGGGGGGGAGTGGATGATGAGAAAGGAGCGAGTTTGGGAGACGCAGGCCATGGAGGGAGGGTCGAGGAAGGATGTATTTCAATGTCGGGTTGGGTCACCTGGGGAACTTTGGAACAGTCCCTGGTAAAGTGTAGGCCCTGGGTGGTTCCCAGAGGGGGGTGCCAGGAGCCACCAAAGACCAAAGATCCTCTGGATCAGGAGAGGGTGCTGCTGAGGGGATGCTGGGCATCTTGATGTATTCATTGTCAAGGCTCTTACGCTATCACAGGTGCAGAAAGTGTTAGCAGAGGAGCTAGAAACCAGACGCCCCTCGAGATTTCCATGGGCTAGTGCTTGGGGTATGTAGGCAGTGCCCGCTCAGGAAGGGGTTTTAGTGGAAGCTGGAGCCGGAGGAGGAAGCCCTCTGGGCCTCCCTGTGTAGGGAGCATCGCCCATCGGCCAGCAGCGTGTCGATGTGTGGGTGCCACCGGGCCACATCTGATGCTCCCCTCAAGGTGGGCACCAAAGGACCCCCCACCCCCGACCCCAGGGAGAAGCAAGCAAAGGAAGCAACAAGGGGGATGCCCAGGGGGAAGAAGGTTTCTTTTCCAACTCCCCATTCTACCTCATCGCCTCCCTGACTCTGGAATGGTACCTCTACTGGGCCGTTTGCCTCTTCGAGTGGCTCTATGGAGGGTGGGAACCGGGAAGGCCTCTTTGTGGTCAATGTGAAAACTAAGCATCCACGAGGCAAAGTGGCCCCGCTTTGAAGGGTTCAACTTCAATAGCAGCACAGGTTGGAAGGAAGGTAAAGAAAACCATCCACACAAGTCAGAGGCAGGAACCTGTTCGCATGGCGCAGCATTTCATCTGGAATATGATGCCCGAAGCGAGAAGTCTCTCACCCTGTCACCTGTACATTTTTTAATGGTCTGGCCTCAGTTTTCTCATCTGTGAAATGCACCCCTCCCCCCACCATCACTGTGTCATCCTGAGGACTGGAAAGCATCGTGGGAATGGAAGTCACTCTCTGTCATTCATCATTAGTGCCATCCTGTTAACCAACCTGGGGGCACCAGGGTTCAATTTCTACCTCTTCCAAGATGGGAAACTATGGATCAAACCTCAGAAATAATTTGTTGTTGTTGTTTTTTCTTTTTAAGTGGTCACTTCAGCCTCTGATTTTCTCATTTGCAAAGGGAGGAAGTATTCCTATAAAATCTCCAAGGTTTCTTCCAACCTTAAAGGAAAAAGAGAAGAAGAAGAAGAAGAAGAAGAAGAAGAAGAAGAAGAAGAAGAAGAAGAAGAAAGAAGAAGAAGAAAGGAAGAAGAAGAAGGAAGAGGAAGAGAGAAGAAGAGAGAGAAGAAAGGGGGAGGGGAGGGGAGGAGAAGGGGAGGAGGAGGGGAAGGGGAGAGAGAGAAGAAGAAGAAGGAGGAGGGAGGCCGACAGGCTTCGGGAATGTCACTCATAGGGTCTTGACCAACTTTGGAATGAGAAGTGACTTCTCATTCCAGTAAACCTCAGCTCAATCTCTGTTAGCTCAGCCACAGAAGCAGATGTTCCGGGCTTGGACGGCTCAGGAGCAGAGGCAGAGACCTTGGCGTGTTTGAAGGCGTGTTGAAGTGGGCGTGGGTACCAGAGAAGTGTGTCAAAACTGCGCATTATCCGGAACCACACTCCTAGGAGGCCCATGCAGCTATTCATAGCCAAGAACCATTCCTGGTCATGGTCCCAACTCTCCTGTGGGAAACCTGCTTCGGGTGCATCACCTGTCCCTGGGTGAGCTTTGCCATTCCCCCAGACCATGAATCAAGAGACCACTGCCAGAAGCAGTCAGGTGGCTGACTCTGGATTTTCTAGAAGGGTCGCTCACCTCTCGCTGCACTTTATTTCTTCTCCCTTTCTTGCCCCACCCACTGGGACCCTCTACCTTCTTCACTATCATCCCTTTTCTCTCCTGATCCTTTCTCTCCCCTTCATTTTCTCCTTCCTCAGCACCTCCGCTGATGGCAGATGCTGTTTTCCATATTTCTAAGCTTCTATCAGAATCCACACAGCCAGCTTCACTTACATTTCCCTTCCACCCCTCCTTGCCTGTGCCATTATGATTCCTCCCCACGGAGGACTAGGGGGCTGTGTCCAAACTGGGACCAAATGCAATCAACAGGGACTTTAATAATGCCCCACGCCCACAGTACCCTAAACCCCAGTATCATGTTCAGCAGGTCAGAGGACCAAACATCAAGCCCTTATTAGGATGGGATATTTTTGATCCCTGTGGAGACTTCGCCTCTGTCAGTCGAATCCCTTGACGTCCATCATACAGAACTGGATAATGGGCAAAGAAAAAAAAGAAAAAAGATCACAGTTTGGAGGTTATGGGAAAAAAGTCAGAGAGACAAATCAAAGTAATGTGATAAATACCGAGTGAGAGACATAGAGCTGAATGAGATGGAGAAGCATTTTGTGGGAAGGGGGGGAGCAGTGTTAGTGAATGGGAACAGCAGAGTAACACGGGGTCCAACAGAACTGGGGCGACAAACAGGAGGTAGGAAACGTGTCTCTGGGTTATAAGTTGGATCCTCACAGCCGTTTTTAAAAAAAGAGATACATCTTGGAGGCTGGATTCCTTCTTGATTACTTCTGGCTGTTTGATCTATCAGTCTTTGAACATACGTCTCTCTAGAAACGGAGCCATGTGAGTCAAGGAGGCAGATGGTTACACACTGGAGTTTAGGTAAATACAGGAACTTCTGGGTTGTCTTCAGATTAAGCTCTGACCACTGAGTTTAGGAAGGGTGATAATCGCTGGAATTTCCCCTACAGCACTCTCTCATCAGACAGATTTTTTTTTCCCCAAAGGGGAGTCATTTTAGCACAATTGGATAAAGAGATAAATGGCATCCCTATGCGTCTGGTATTTGATGCATCCATCCTCCGCTGAGAAGCTAATGCCTTCGTTCCAGGCTTACCTGAAGCCATTAGGAGACTACCAAAGATTTAAAACTCCTGTGCTAGGCTGAGAGTCAGTAGGTTTTAAAGCTAGAAGAATTCTCTCTCCGTAGTTCAAATGGCATTCAGAAATCCAATTAATGTTTGGTTTTTAAAGCAGAACCTGTAATTGTGTTCAATACCGCCAACTGTTCAGTCTGATAATAAAATAGGCGACTCCGAAGATGACTTTTAGTCATTAGGGAAGTCTGGCTCTGTAGGATAAACTTTCCCTTTGGAATAATAGTATCTTACATTTTTATAATTTCTTTTATCCAAGAATTTCACAGCATTTTAAAATACTTTGGGGGTAGATGGGAAATGTAATGTTTCATAAGTTATGTTACATATGTCAATACTTCGCCTGGGGCCAGAAAGTACTTATGCTATGGCAGTGATGTGGGTATCTAATTTTATTCCACTTACGCTGTGAAAGTATCACTGTTAATCATTACAATAGCTATTATTTGTTGAAAGCAGAATGCTTCTTCTGTTAGGCTTCACTGTATTAAGTGCTTTACGTGTATTAGCTCATTTAATCTTCCCATGAATCTAATTCTAAACCTCGAGTCATCCTAGTACGATTCTTTGAGAAAAGTACTGTTTTTATCCTTCCTTCACAGATGATGTAGATTAGACTCAGAGAGGTTAAGTAACTTGTTCCCCTGTCACATATCTACTGAGAGTGATCATGTCCCTTATTGGGTGGGAATCAGTCAGTAAAAGTTCTGGTGGTCAGCTACTTTTCCAAATGTCATCTGCATGGCAGTTTATGCAACCTCTTAGATCATGAGGCGATGCACTTCTTAATCCTGGAACTGTGTGGCTGAAATCTCTGCCAATTCTTCAATGTGCTAAGGGGTGGCTCCATTGTCCCTTGACACCTCAGTAAGTAGAGAAAACTCAAGGGTGGTTTTGAAAATATAGCAAATGACACCCCTTCTCAACTGTCAGCCAGTTCTCTAGAATTACAGCTACACCACGTACCACAGCCAAAAATTCTAGTACTTGGAGATATAGGGCCACCATCTTTCCCCTGGATTGTTGCAATATCCTCCTCTTAATTGGTCCTCCTGCTTCCACTCTTGTCCCCCACAATCTCATATTGATTGCACATTTAGAAAAATCATCCTAACATGTAAAACCAAAGTTAATGCCCTGCTTACCATCTCCCAGGGCTTTCTCATCATATTCAGAATCAAGCCCACAGTGGAATGCTCTACAGGATCTAACCAAGTCTACCAACAACCTGCTCCCATCTTATACCTCTCTTCTGGTCCATTCCATCCTAGCCTGACTCACTCAGCCTTTTTCAGATCTCCAAACACACCGAGTTCATCCTGCCCATGGGTCTTCATGAATGTTGTCACTTCCTGCTGAAACCTCTTACCCCTGGTCTCCTCCCAAATCCTTTCCTCTAGTCTCAGGTCTCAAATGTCACACTTAGCTTTTAGTGACACACACACACACAATTCTAAATTCTCCCTAAATTCTCTCCTTGCCACATTTTCTCTTAATGCCTTGTGTTTTTCCTTCATAGCTCTCATCCATATGTGTTTCCTATTTTTTTTTTTTAGTACATGTCTAATGCCATGAGGAAAAACTCCTTATCTTTTTCGTCACATTGGACTCCCAGCACAGGAGACATTGCCTGGCATGCTAGGTACCAATGAAATATTGGTAAGTCGAGCGACTCAAAATTTGATTCCTTATCAACCACCTGATTGCTAGTTACTTTGGAAATATATTCAGTTTCTCTAAGTCTCCGTCTTTTTCTCCGGTAAGTGGAGCTCACAATAACTATGTCACAGAATCTATGCGAAGAAGATGTACGATATTGTGTATACCACGCTTCATAAATTATTAAACCTTGTATTACAGAATTTTAAATTTTAAATTTCAGATTCAGCTTCACCCCTCCGAAGTAAAGGGCACTTCCTCCTGTGTGCTAGGCTAAGCTTGCAGAAAGAGCAACATGTGGGCAGTTTTCGCAAGGCTTGTAACTGGACTCCAGGGCGCTCAGGGGCTCAGAAAGGAGTGAAACGGGCCCAGCTTGTCCCCTGAGAAGTGCACTGGCCCCTCAATGGAGCTAGATGCTCAGATTGCTTATTTAGGCTTCAGAGACTCAGCCACCTCCTGTTGGCCTTTCATCCTCTTTCCTAACCGACTTCTCCCCCAAAGCACAAAGCCAAAGGGAAACCCACAAGGGCATGTGTATCAACAGAGCACATGTCCTTGGAGGGTCAGGGGGATCTGTGGTTATTTTAGGTAATAAAAAGATGGAAAGGCTCTGCAGTCACCTCAAACACGGGCTCTTATCTATACTCAAAGTAGACATCACCCTCTTGACTGCTTATAGATGTTTGGAAGGAAGGGCTACATCTGACACAGACTAAGACTTTCCCCAGGGGTTTTGATGAAAACCCTCTTGCTTCTTGTTGATCTGGACCTAAAAAAGCAGTAGCATCAGTAACTGTATTAGGGGAAAGGTCAGGATGACTTGAGGCCATTTGCTAGGGCAAGAGGTCACCTGTGGACACCAAGGTCTAAGATATATGCTTTCCTTTGACTTTTTTCTTTGCATCAGTGGGCGAAGCATCTGTGGAACCATCCTTGGAAGTTCTCTAATCCCCTCTAGCACCTCGAGGTAAACAGAGTACCTCAGAGCAGACTACAGAGCTTCCTTGCCTTACAATGACTTAGATCTTGATAAATCCATTGAAATATCATAAGTAGAAAGGCACTTAATACACTTCACCTCCTGAGCATCGTTAACTTAGCCGAGCCTGCTTTCAACATGCTCAGAACGCTCACATCAGCTTACAGCTGGGCAACATCATCTAATGTAAAGACTACTGTATAATAAAGTGCTGAACATTTCACACGATTTCTTAAATACTGAAACCGAAAACCAAAATAATTGTATAGGTACAGAATGGGTGATAAGGGGGTCAGTGTTTTGCCCACATTCAAACCCAGAATTGTCAAAGTCCGGAGCCCAGATTCCAATCTAGGATGTTTCTCTTGACCTTGAATAATGAGTAGAACTCTGGGATGAGTATTTGAAAGTACTTCTCAAAGTAGAAGTCATAAAGAAAAAAGAGAGGGAGGGTGGGGTTGACATGGCACCAGCCTGGGAATCGATATTGGAACAGAAACTTGAAAACTGGTGTGTCCTGCCTGGAGGAGAATGTGCCGAGCGGGCCCAGCTGTGGTTGGTGCACACCTGGTGAGCAAGCAGCTGCAGTTCACGTAGCACCCTGGGCTGGCAGCGGGAGCTCCAAGGAGGGGAGCACGGACTCCCTCGCACTCCCTCCAACCAGGCTGCTGCTGCTGGGATCTGCTGTGAAAGCAAAACACTTCCCTCCTTAAACACCAGGTAGGCCCCCTCCTGTTACTCTGACTAGCTGTAATAAGAGCTGGAGGGACGCATCAAAGAAACAGCAGAGCTGGGGATCCCGTTCAGCAAACTTTAATTGCTCCAAAGGAATGGTTATAGTGTGTCTACATAAAAGCCCCTAATTATCTGTTAACCCAATAAAACAAATTTCAAAGGGCCCACAAAGACCTATTAACCAAATGTGTAATCTGTAATTACAAATCATCCATTGGGCAATCAATAGATGTTTTAGCCATTACTTGAAAGTTTATGTACTTCTGTGGGAGGTGGTTTTCCTGAAGCCTTTTATGTTTATTTTTAAACTGAAATATACATAAAAATTGGATCATGGGTATGAGCTACCCACTGTTAAGGAAACTCCCACATCAAGACGGAATATCTGAACGCTGATGGGTTTACAGATGCAGACGACGATGTTGAGAGCAGTTCCTAAGTTGTACTAAAGGCAATGTAGGAACTTGAAATTGGGTCTACAGGAATAAAATGCTGGTCTTAATTCAAGAACTAACAGCTTTTGGTGTGTCTCAGCCATGAAACTAGAGCATCCTGGCTCTTGGGCTGAACGAGATCCTCGTAGGTGGTTTCATCCACGTATATGTTCATTCATCCAACAAATATTCATACTGTACTCCTACTCTATGCCAGGCACTTTGCTACACGGGAGGATTAGATTGACAAGGCCCTGCTCCCAGTGAGCTTGTATTTGGATGTTGGCAAGAAATAAGTCAATGGATAAGATAATTTCAGAGACTGGGTCGCTATTGAGACACTAAAGAAAGATGAGGGGATAGTGATGATCCAGTAGGAGGCTGGAGAGGGACTGATCTAGATTGAATAGAAGGCCTCTTGGGGAATGGGATCCTTTAGCAGAAGATTGATGAGAAGGATCCAGGAACATAAAGATCAACAGTGAGCTTGCCGCGTGTGAGAACCAAACAGAAGGCCAACGCGGCTGGAGCACAGTGAGCAAAGTGGTTACAAAACAGTATCAGAGAGGCAGGCAGGGGACCAGCTCATCTGGGAAGTTGTCATTCTGTGTTTCATTTTAAGTGCAGTAGGAAAACTGTAGGAGTGTTCAAGTAGAGGGATGACTTGAAAATATACATTTAAAAATAAAGAGCATTCTGACTACTGAGCTGATAATAGATCACAGGAAAGCATGAGTAGACAAGGAAACAGCTCAGACGCTATTGGAATAATCCACACAAGAGGAAAAAAGAAAAAAAAAACATAGGCTTGGATTACAGTGATAACAATGGAGATGGTGAGAAGTGGTTGGGCTTGGAATCTATCCTGGCCTCAGCGCCAACAAGGCCTACTTCATATGGAGGATGACGGAAAGTGATAAATGGAGGCTAATTCCTGGGATTTGGACCTGGGCTGTTGGGTGGATGACGGAAGTGGTCGCTGAAATAGGGGAAGGCAGATGAGGAGGAAGTTTCAGGAGCTGGAGCTGCAGGAATCGGTAGGTCTACTTTGAAAATGAGTTGCGTCTGCCTGTTGGGTATCGAAGCGAAGAGGTCAGATTGGCACCGAATGACTTAGAACTCAGAGGAGAGGTCAGGATTGGAGCTTTTACATATTGAAAAGTATCCCGATGTCAGGAAAACGGAGACTTGGGCAGAGGGGTCGTATATGATTGAGGTCCTACAGCTCATGAACGTCACCTCCCAGACCCCCGTGAGGGCCTCCTTCTACCCTCAGCAGCATTCACGGCCCCCTTGCCTGTTGAATCTCCAGCCACACTGCCTTTCACTCTACTCCTCAAAGGTCCAGAGCTCCTTCCTATAGCTTCAGCCCAGACATTCTTCTAGTTTTCTATCCAGCCCAAAGTCATTTCTCAGAAAAGCTTTTCTGACCCCCTGAAGTACATCGTGTATATCTCTGCAATCTGTATTCACAGTTCCTTTTACGTGTTACTGTGTGCCGTAATCAAATTTAAATAGGTGTGATTATTTGATTAACTTCTGCTCCTCCCCTAGAACATAAGCTTCATCAATGATCTCTTACTACCACAAATCCAGGACCTGGTAATCAGGAAATAGACATTGAAATTGGCAATTCATAAATAGTGGCAATCGATAAATACATGTCACTATATGTTGAAAGAATGAATACATTTTTAAAATGTTATGATTTTCTTATTGAATTCTAAAAATTAGGGCAGCCGGGTGGCTCAGCAGTTTAGCGCCACCTTCGGCCCAGAGCATGATCCTGGAGACCCGGGATCGAGTCCCACATCAGGCTCCCTGCATGGAGCCTGCTTCTCCCTCTGCCTGTGTCTCTGCCTCTCTCTCTCTCCCTGTGTCTCTCATGAATAAATAAATAAAATCTTTAAAAAAATAATTGATGACTATATGGATAGTTTTGTTGCCTGAATGATGTCAAGGAAGTTATTTAGCTTTCTTTCATCTTCTGCTAGATGTATAAAATTAAAGTGAAAACATCTTCTTTATCCTTCTGGGGATGTTAAAAGGCTTTATCCTTCTGGGGATGTTAAAGTGCTTTGCTAGTTTAAAGATAAGACCTTTATAAGTATATAAGGGTATTTCTAGACACAGAAAATATCCGTACTAAATCCATACTAAATATCATTTAGTTAGCAGTCTACTTTATCAAACCTTTTCTTAGAGTGGCAAACAAATTCATTTGAACAGATTCATGTTTTTCCTCCCTTCTCATCCTTTGCTCACCCACTTTTAGAAAGTGGCAATATTTAAAGAAAATGTTTCAGTTTGAGAGGGACCAGGAACGTCCCTCGTAATCTTCTAATAACTACGGAGTTAATCCCCAGAGGTTAGAAAAGCTGAGTATTTTTCTCTCCTGTTGCCTTCTTCATTGATGGCCAAAAGACTTGGGACCCAATAAAAGCCATCACAGGGCATCTGTGGGCCATGGGAAAAAAAGCGCCCTTCGCACTTGAGCCAAATATAAGAAGCCCAGCTACCTGCTGGAAAGACCATGTGCAGAGGGGAGAGGTCCTGGGATTACACCAGGGTCACTGGGAGCGTGAGAGCATAGCCCAGTGAGTGGTGGCGCCAAATCTCCCTGCCATCCCCACCAAGGTCCCAGAAATATGAGCAAATCAGGTCTGGAGACTTTAGTCCCTTGGCCCCCACCGTGACTATAGGCACAGCTGACACTATGTGAAGCAGAAAACTAACTGCCAAGTTAGTCCACAGAATCACACGAGATCATAAATTGTTGCTTTAATCCTCTAATATGTGTGCTGATTTCTTAGGCATCAATGCAAAAGATTATTGTATTTTTATATACCACTCACAATAATATTGCTTCAAATATCATTTATGCTTCAAAACAATTAAATATTTAGGACTAAATATAGCAAGAGCTGTCTATGCGCTGAAAGTTATAAAATGTTACTGAGAGAAATAGAAGAAATCCTAGGTAGGACCTACTTGCTAAATTGGATGCTGCCTGAATTAAAAATCCCTTAATCGAGCCAATTAGATAGAAGGAGGAGGAGGAGGAGGAGGAGGAGGAGGAGGAGGAGGAGGAGGAGGAGGAGGAGGAAGGAAGGAAAGAAGGAAGGAAGGAAGGAAGGAAGGAAGGAAGGAAGGAAGGAAGGAAAGAAGGGCCAAAGGAAGGAAGGAGAAAAGAGGGAAAGGAAAGACAACAGAGAAAAGACAAAGGAAATCCTAAATAAACTGAAACCTAGGCCAATTTTCATGACCCAGAGATTAATAGCATAAGATATCCATCTCCTCAAACTAATCTACAGATTTAATGCAATGCTAATAAAAATTCCAACAGGTAATTTTGTCAAAAATTGACAAGGGAATTCTAAATTTTATATGGAAGTACAAAGGGTCAAGAATAGCCTATCTACTCCCTACATCGTGAAGAAGTTCTAATTTAGAGAATTTAGATTACTAGACATCCAGTCTTAATTATAAAGCCCTGGTAACAAAGACCGTGTGATGTTTGCACAAAGATCTACAAATAAACAGAGAGCACAGGATAGATTTCTGCCCAGATGGACACTTTTATTGACTTTAAAAGTGGCAAAGTAAAGCAGAGAGGAAGATACGCTCTTTTCAGGAAATTGAGCCATTTACTTGTACACTTTCCTGAACGCATATTCCACTTCAATAAAAATGCCTATTAAACAATTACTTTGCCAGCGTGGGATGGGAGGCCCTCCTTGGCCTTCAGAGGCGAGTCTTGAGGAGAGCATGTTGCTGGTTTAAGAGTCCAGCCTGGAATGCAAAATCTGCGTCTAACCATGATGAGCATCACTCAAACCCCAAATGAGGAATGA
Source organism: Nyctereutes procyonoides (assembly GCF_905146905.1). Lineage (NCBI taxonomy): Eukaryota > Metazoa > Chordata > Mammalia > Carnivora > Canidae > Nyctereutes > Nyctereutes procyonoides. Next base: position 147,626 of record NW_026575035.1, on the reverse strand, counting down.
TCTGCTTTAAAAGTGTCAGCATCACGCAGGGCACAGAAGGGCCGTGGAAATAGTCCAGATCAAAGGTAACTAAGGAGACACAACAGTGAAGCACAATACCTGATGCTGTGCAAAAGGAGTGGACTAGATCAAGAGATCTAACTGGACGACGGAACTACTTTCATGAAACCCAATATTTAAGCAAAAAGGGCGATAGTGAATGAAGATTAGTCTCAGATGGCTCAGAAAAAAATATTTCACATATATACACAAATATAAGTACACATAACAGGTGAATCTGGGTGAAGGATAGTCGCTGTGTTTTATGTACAATTCTGATTCTGGCATATTTTCTCTAAGTCTGCAGTTATTTCAAAATAAGAAGATTTCAAAATTGCACTGGCTTATTGGATACCTCCGCTGCACAGACACTAGTTGACATGGTTTCTGAGTTTATACGTGTTACAAATAACTGAATAAATGGTTGAATCGCCCGCCACAGCCTGTTCTGCGTGGTTCTCCGGGCACAGCCACCCAGCTAGGTGTAATGAAAAGGGTGTCCCCCCATAACCCTACAGGTGGACTCAGCAATCAGATTCCGTAAGTGGCATTGACAATGACTTACAAGTCATGTTTAGTGTCCCTCAAACTTGGGAATATAGAATGTCTGTGACACTCGCATGTCTTTCCTTCTCATTGATCAATTCGCCCATGGAGCACCTACTATGTGCCAGGCCCTGCTTGAGGCTCTGAGCGTAGGGCTGAAAAGTAGAGAACCCACATACTATCCGAACTCCAGAAGGGAACATTAGAAGGGAGCGACATAAGAACAGTTTAATCGAGGCAATACTGATTTCACAAATGCTTATTGACTGGATTTCGATACAATGGGAAAGTTTTTCAAATGATGATTAAATACACAAACAATAGAGCTATAAAAATTCGGTCTACTTACTGGGTAAGGATCCAGAATTACCCTGCTAGGGTGGCATGTGTGTGGCCATGGCCTTCCCCCCATATATTCAGAGCCGCCCACCAACCTCCCATGGGGTGCACACCAAAGAGAGCAAAAAGAATGGAAGCAATCATCTGTGGAGAGATTATTGTCTACTGGACCCTGAAGGTGTTCGGCTTGGTGGTGAGTTGAATCGTGCCCCCCCCCAAGAGGTACGTGGAATGACTAGCCCCCCTTTACCTGTGAATGTGGCCTTATTTAGAGAATAGGCTCTTTGGGCACCTGGGTGGCTCAGTGGTTGAGCATCTGCCTTTGGCTCAGGTCGTGATCCCGGGGTCCTGGGATCGAGTCCCGCATCGGTTTCCCTTCGAGGAGCCTACTTCTCTCTGTGTGTCTGTCACAAATAAATAAATAAAATCTTTAAAAGGGGGGAAAAAGAAAATAGGATCTTGGCAGATGTAATCAAATTAAGATGCAGTCATAGTAAATGAGGGTGGCCTCTAACCCAGCGACTGGTGACTTTGTAAGAGAAAGGACAGGAGTTGAAGCACATGGAAGGCAGGCGAGACCTGCCTTTGACGTCAGAGGCAGAGCCTGGAGAATGCCCCAGGATCGCCTGCAGCCACCAGCCACTGGGAAGGCAAGAGGGAGTTCTTCCCTAGAGTCTTCAGAGGGAGGCTGGTCAGCCCTGCCCATAGCTTGATTCTCAGCCTCTGGACTCCAGAACTTTCCAACCACCCAGTCTGGGGTGACCCTAGGAAACCAATGCAGCCCTGATTTATCACTGAGGATGCTGGAGTTCAGAGACGTTACTGCTTGCTCAAGTTCACACAGCTGGTTATTAGCAGAACCAAAAGCCCATCCTGGCACTTTCTCTCCCTCTCTCTCCAGCCCTGACCTCGCTCTCTCCTGCATCACACCTGCCATATCAAGACGTCTACCTTGTAGTGTGACTGGATGATGCATAGGCGTCTCTTCCATGCCAAAATTAACGGGTCAGAAATGAACTCTTGAGTCTCCCTTCTCCCCCCTAGACTCCCCATCCCAATAACTTATATCGCCATCCACTCAACTTTTTCATTGAAAAACCAGAGTCACCCCTGCTTATTATCCCCCATTCCCCAATCCCTTGTGTCTAATCCGTTAGCGAGTGCTGCTCAGTTCATCTCCAAACTGAATCCTCAACCTGGCCACGTGTGGTGGCCCTCAGTGCAGCCACACTGGTCAGGGCGACGCTAACCCAGCTCCACCTGGCAGCCTGGGGTGACCTTTGACAAATATAGATCAGGTCCTACCGCTTCCTGGTGAAGGTCCTCCAATGACTTCCTATTTGCACTCAAATAAAAAGCTAACCTTTGTCATGACACAACGGACATCTGTCATTTCTTTGGTGATTCAGAATCCAAACCTCTTTGGGGAAGTCCCTGATTTGTGAGTTTTGATGGGTGCCAGAGTCTACTTCCCACTCTGGAACACTTCAGATACTCATTTTCCAGGCTGTTGTGTCCCCTAACATGTGGGCAAGTGACCACTCAGCCAATGGGCTGCGCTTACCCACCACAGTGGTTAAGTTTATGTGTCAACTCGACCTGGCCAGGGAGCGGACAAACATGGGGTTAAACATGATTCTGGGTGTTCGTGGATGAGATAAGCATCTGAGTCAGTAGACTCCGCGAAGCAGATAGGTCTCCCCGGAGTGCGCAAGCCTCATCACTGAAGGCCTGACTAGAACAAAAGGCAGAGAGGCGGAGTTAGCTCTCTCTGCTTGAATGTCTTTGAGCTGGGATGTGGGTTTTTCCCCCCCTGCCTTCAGACTGGGACTCAGGGCCTGGAACTCACACCGTTGGCTCTCCTGGGCCTCCAGCATGCCAACTGCAGATCTTGGCACTTCTCAATCTCCATGATCATCTAAGCCAATCCCTTATAATAAACCTCTTTATCTATCCGTACACGCATAGCACACATGTCCTACATCCTACTGGTTCTGTTTCTCTGAAGGACCCCGATATACCCACCGCTTGCAAGCTCTGGTGACTTCAGGGAGTTGTCCTGACGGTGGTGGCTTGGAGCAGCTTGGTTGCCATCCAGAGAAGTGTCCGGCGACCAGTGCTGGCAGGGGAGGTAGCATTGTCTGAGTCCAGCTGCCATCCCTTCCCTTGTCTCGCTTCCATATCTGTCCCTGGCAAACCTACCTAAAATCTTTTCAATAAATTCCTTTTCTGGTATAATCAACCAGTCAGCCTCTGTGACTTACAAAGGGACTGGTTTATGGTAAATGTGGCTTGTAAGCCTTACAAATGCTACCTCCTTGTCCAATTTCGTCATACCCCACCCTTCCCACTGGGTCCCTACACTCCATCTCTCTGGATCTTTTTTCTCCAAACCCTTGCCCCCTGGGTCTTTGCTGCTCAGCCTTCCTCGGGGGTCTTTACATGGTGGCTCCTTCTTATTACTGAGGATTCAGTCCAAAGAGCTCCTCTCGGGGAGGACTATCCTGACTGTGTGACTTAAAGCAAGTCCTTCCCCACCAAGATACCTTCATTATTTTTTTAAATTTTCTTTTTTTTTTTAATTTTCTTGATAACACTTGTAACTACCTTAACGTGTCTTGTTCACGTGTTTACATGTTTATGGTCTACCTCTCCCATTAGAGGTGAGCCCAGGAGAGCAGAGACCTTTTCTTCCCCATCAATGCTGCATCCCCAGGACCTCGAATGACATCTGGCACATGGTCAATGTGCAGGAATCATTTGCAGAATAGAAAAAATAAAAATAAAAAAAAATGAAGGCCCTTCATAGGAAGCACCCGGGGCCAGACTTCTCGGGGGCCCTCTGTCCTGCTCCAGGCCTCACGCTTCATGCCCGAGCATTCATTTCTGAGTGTAGTAAACTCATGAATTTTTTTCTTTCTGAGGATCTGGGCTTTATCCCCCTAAGGGTGCCAGCAGGGGTGGTTCTGTCCATGTCGATTACTGCCATTTAAACTCTGAAAACTGCTAGAGTGTTTGACAGGGAAAAGTTAGAAGGCCAAAGGCCCTGACCACCCCCAGCTACAAATGTCATCAAGAGAGCCCTGGCTGTGCTGGCGACAAAGGGCATCCACTGGTACTTTTCACTGAGTAGCAATAGTAACAAAAAAAAGAAAAAAATTCTTTCTTTGTTCTGGTCTGTCCTAATCCTATTAGCATGTTTCTTGCTGGAGAAGGGAGGGCACAGGGAAGAAGAGGACCTGGTTTTTCAGGCTTTGGGAGGAATATTTAGAGAACCAGGCTGTTTGGGGTGGGCATGGGGAGGAGGATGCAGATAGGGGAAATCGGAGGGGAGGGAGAAGGGAGGGAGAGAGCCAATCTCAGAGGGCAGCAGCGAGCTGGAGGGAAGGAGGAAGTGCAGCAGAGGGATGAAGGATGGAGGCAGGAAAAGGGGAAGGAAGGAGAAGAGCAGAAGGGAAAGGGAAGGAAGGGAAGGAGGAGGAAGAGAACCTGAGGCCAAGGAGTGGGACAGGTATGGAGAAGTGTGGATCCCAGGCCACTTTTTTTTTTTGTCCCCAAAACAGCAATTTCCCTCAGTGAGGTAGTAGAAGGCGCTCCTGTGTGGTTCATCTGGATCCGGTGCACGACCCTCCCCTCCTTCCTCCATCCTCCAGACTCCGGCCCATCGGACATCCACAGCGATGAGCAAACCCAGCACAGTTGCAGGGGGCCCCACACGGCTCATGTTACCCCTTAAGCCTTGCAAAGGCCCTAGGTGGGAAGGTCGGTGCCAGTGGCCCCATTTTTCAGATGGGAAAACCGAGACGCACAGAAGTGAGTTAAGCCTGCCGGGGGTCACAGTCTGATGAAGCGGCGCTGGGGTTCGACTGCAAGCCGTCGAGCTCCGGAGTCCGACTGTTGCAAACATCCCTCCCTGCCACAGAGAGTGGAGCTGCCAGTGCACTCGGGGCTCCCTGACGCCTCTTCCACCGGCCCAGGCGAAGCTGGCCACCCCCTTCTGCGCTCCCAAGGTGTGTGTGTGCCCCAGGTGTTGTCATGATAGATTGTCCCTGGATGATCTGCTTGCCCCGGGAGCCCTGACGTTGCTCGAGGGCTGCTGGCTATGCCTCCTTTCCCATGTGCACCTGGCACTTAGTCGTGCACCTTGCACACAGCAGGTCCCCACGCAGAGGGTGTGTGTTGGCTCACAGGGAGTGTGCCACTGCTCTGCCAACGTTACCCCCTCAGAGCCCGGGGCTGCAGGTGCCGAGGCCACAGTGAGGGCCCCAAGGCAGTGTGCAATCGCCTGTCCCTGTCCCGATGCACGTACCACCAGCTCGTGCAGCCCAAGGCGAGCTGGGAGGCCAAGTGGGGCAAGCAAGGGGTGCAATCACCAAAGCGGAGGGGAGGCAGGGGGCATTGCATCTGCAACTCCAATCCCCAAGGGGCCTTGCCCAGCCCAGGGGGGCTCGGGGCTGGCGCAGCATCTCTGGGATGCGAGCCCTTGGGGGGGCCCCAGTGGGACAGCACCGAGGGGGCCTCGGTGGGACAGCAGACTGGGGAAAGGTCACCCCCCCTTCTCAGCAGATGCCACCGCCTTCACAGAATCCCAGGCCCCAGAGTTCAACCCACTGGTGGTTTGCAGAACCTTTCTCTTGCCTGAGCAGCAGGACCTTTTCTTCCGACCAGAACCCACGGCGGAGAAATGTCAGGGGGCTCTGGTTAACAGGGGGGGGGGGCGGGGGGACTCAGACGTCCCACCACTCCCACCTCCACACTCGCGGAGTGTTTTGAAAACCACAGAGGCAGCACGACTGGCTCATATCAAAGAGGGTGACCCCGAGCCCCAGAGAACCTGAATGACCCAGAGGAGGTGACCTCGGGGCCAAGGGGCATGTGGGTGGGATGAACCAGACCCGAAGATGTGCCCTCCACTATGTCCCTCTGCTTCTCTTTAGAATAAATACAAATCCACTACGAGCAGTGATGAAAAGGGTGCTCTGAACGCTCCAGTGGGTGGCTGTCAGGGCGCTCGCTGCCTGCTGCAACCTGCCGACAGGCCCCTGGACAAGTGGCAAAGCCCTGGGTTGTGTTACGTGCGCTGGTGTTAACACCCGACGGGTGGAGAAGCTCTTTTTTGGCTGTGGTGGTGTCCTCTGTTGAAAGATGAGTTTGCGGGACAGGCAGATGCTGCTAGAAGACAGACGCCTTCTCCCTTCTGTCGCCTTCGCTTTCTAGAGGCTGGGTTCCCGGCAAGGCCTTAGGCAGGTTTGCCCAGAGGGAGTGAGGTGGCAGCTGGACTCCTGTGGGGGGCACTGGGGTGGGGGAGGACTTGGAGAGGCTCCTCACAGGGCCTCGGAGCTGCCCTGGAAGGCAGGCAGCTAGGATTCGGGCTCCACACCAGTAGGGGGCAAGTCCTCAGTGACAGAGAGCCAGGCCCAAGGTCAGGTCCCCCCCCCAGCAGTCACCAAAGCAACAGGCGTGCCTGGCTTGCAGGGGCCTGTGCATGACTTTTCTTTCCCCAGCTTTACTGGGGTATAATCTACAAATAAAACTGTGAGTATATTATATTTAAAGGGTGCGATGACATGATTTGGTATATGAGTGCATTGTGGAAGGATTCTCGCTGCTGAGTTAATGCACACATCCGTCATCTCACATCGTTCCTTTTGTTTGTTTGTTTGTTTGTTTTCTTTTTTAGTGAGAACACGTATGATTAATCTCTCACCAGCTTGGTAGGATGGGGGTGCGGAGCAGCTAGAATTTGATTTAGAAAAAGAAATGTGACTTGTCTTTTGGAGACAAAAATGCTGAGATCCCCACCATAGACAAGATTGAGGGAGCCAAATAAGCCAAATACGCTCGGCGCCTTATCTTCTCTGGGCTCCGCACTATGACGTGAGGTAGGTAGGGCACGTGCTACTGCTATATTCTCATTTTCTCAATGAGCAAACTGGGTCTCCGAGTGGTTTAGTGTCCCACGGCTACTAAGAGGGTCTTCTCCTTTTTCCTCCAAATATCACTTCCAAGATTTGTCTCGGAAAAAAGGATATAATTGCTTCTCCCTCTGCCTGTGTCTCTGTCTCTCTCTCTCTCTCTCTCTCTCTGTGTGTGTGTGTCTCTAATGAATGAATGAATGAATAAAAAATAAATAAATAAATAAATAAATAAATAAATAAATAATACATTCTTTAAAAAAAAAGAAAGGGTGGTGGGGGATCCCTGGGTGGCTCAGCAGTTTAGCGCCTGCCTTTGGCCCAGGGCGTCATCTGGAGACCCGGGATCGAGTCCCACGTCAGGCTCCCTGCATGGGGCCTGCTTCTCCCTCTGCCTGTGTCTCTCTCTCTCTCTCTCTGTGTGTGTCTCTAAAGAATAATAATAAATAAAAATCTTAAAAAAAAGAAAGAAAAAGAATATATTGGATATGATGTCATGGGAGAGCTTGCTACTCTTAAGAAAGTAAGGGGATGGGTGCCTGGGTGGTTCAGTCAGTTGGGCGTCTGACTTCAGCTCAGGTCATAATCTCGGGGTCCTGAGCTGGATACCCACATCAGGCTCCCCACTCATTGGGAAGTCTGCTCCTCCCTTTCCCTCTGCCCCTCTCACTGTTCATGCTCTCTCTCAAATAAATAAATAAAATCTTAGGGAAAAAAAAGAAAGTAAAGGGATGGGAGTATTTTTGTAATTAGATTCCCCCAAGCTTGGACCCAAAAGGATGCACAGCAACTCAGAAAAATACTTAAAGTGGGGATGCCTGGGTAGCTCAGAGGTTGAGCATCTGCCTTCAGCTCAGGTCTTGATCCTGGGGCCCTGGGATTGAGTCCTGTGCTGGACTCCTTGCAGGGAGCCTGCTTCTCCCTCTGCCTGTGTCTCTGCCTCTCTCTGTGTGTGTCTCTCATGAATAAGTAAATAAAATCTCTAAAAAAAACTACTTAAAGTGTAGTGTAAGGAATTGGCCCCCTGCATCCATTGCAACCTTCTTCTGTCATTTGCAGCTAACAGGATGTCCTAAGCTCCCTTGAAGCTAGGGTTCTGGCTATGAATTAGATTCCACCCATTTCAAGTGTTTATGTGAGATGGAGCAGGTGAAAGCGACACAGGGCCATCTTTCCCCTCCCGCCTCAGCTGCTGCGTTGGCCCACAAGGGCACGGGGACAGGGGTATCCTTGCCTGGCCCCTAGCTTCATGGGTGTGAAAGGCAGTGGCAGCAACTCACCAACAGCCATATCTTCATCCCTGCACTGCAGCTCCGAGGGGAGCTTTGGAAGTCAACAGTTCCGGTGGCGGCCTCCTGATTTTCATTTCCTGCTCAGAGACATTAGTTAGCTGACTCTGCAAAGACAGTTTTTACAATAGAGGTAGCTGGATTTAACTCCTGCAATTAAAAAAAATTCTGAGACAGTGGAAGGATGGGGAGACACCATTTTATATATTTTTAAAACATATTTTTAATATCTTAAATATAAACATTTTTAAACTATGTATATATTTATATATAAACACATACTTTTAAATATATAAAAATATTCATTATACATATTATATAAAATATTTCTGCAATAGTTATATTTATATAAGCAAATTAAAATATAAAATATTATATTATATTAGATATGCACCAGAGACAGCAGCTCCTTTGGTGAGTCAGTTCAGCAGTGTTTTTCAGAGGGCCAACTGGACTGGTCTAGAGCCCACCTTTTGACGCTTTAAACCCCGCATAAACCCTGAATCTCCTGTGTTAAATCTCTCTCTACTTGAAACAGAACAGTTATGGGTTTTGTGTCGGTACCTTGAATGATGCACAAAGTTCCATAAGATAACATAAGCCTCAGAAAACTATCCTGGAAAATGAAAGGAGGGGCAAACGAGGCCTGTGATTAGTACAAAGGGCGTATCATCGACACTGTCTCCATCTGCAAGTGGTGGATCGCTCATTTGGTTCTAACCTTTCTAGGAGTGACTCCGGAGAGGAGAAAGAAGCATTCGATTTGCAAAATTCATTAAGCCAAAACACTCCATTTCAGGGAAAAGCACCATTTGTTTCAGGACCTGAAAGAGATTTCTCTCGCGGGTCTTAAAAATGCTGTTAATGACAATAATGTAGTAGGAGTGATCTGGGCACAGTATTTCACTAATTGATTTAAAAACAAAACAAACAGAACCCCAATACTGGTTAAAGTGGGGGGCAATTATTTACCAAAACATCATGATACAGGCACACCTTATGCCTTTTATTTAAATTAATCCTATGAATATATGTTTGTTTCCCAATCTTATGGTAGGGTAAGGCCCTTTCTTTGATTCTGAATCTTCTGCTTTGAGTTATGGTGTCATCCTTATTCTGTAAATCACATCCACAATACATCATGACTTGAAGTTAAACTGGAGCATGAAATTAAACAAATTGTGAAGTATTTTGAGTGTGTATTTCTTCTGGGGTTTTTATAGTTTTTCCCCCCATTTTAAAAATTGTTGTTATATTCATACCTACATTGAGAGCAATTTTTTCTTGGCTACTGATCTTTATGAAGTTTTTCCAAATATTTTCCTTTATTTTTATTAAAATAAATTGCAGTCATACATATTGGAGCATCTTAATGTAAATATCAAAATATATTACTGTGATAAATTCAACTGACATAAATTTGTTTGGAATAAAACTACTCGGCTGGTATGAGCACAAGTGGGAGGGCAGACTGGAGAATGACCCTATTGGCCCAGAGTGTCCAGAAGGTCTGGACATCAGTCTTTATGATTCACAGAAGGTCTAGAGGACTCTGGTGAAAGTCACGCTCAAGTAAGACCCTGAGCTGAGTACCGTACGGCTAGAACTTAACACAGGTTATCTCCTGTAATTCAACAAACAGCCTATGAGCTAGGAGCTGTTGTTATTTCTATTTAACAGATGAGACAGCTGAGGCTCAGAGAAATTACAGGACTGGCCTAAAGTCTTATACTTAATAGATGGCAGGGCTGGGAGTAAAACTCAGGTCTTCTCGGGCACCTGAGTGGTGCAGTTAAGTGTTCACCTCTTGGTTTCAGCTCAGTTTGTGATCAAGATTGTGAGATTGAGCTCTGACACACTCTGCACCCAGTGGGGAGTCTGCGTGAGGTTCCCTCTCCCTCTCCTTCTGCTCCTCCCCTCACCACTCCCTCTCTGAAGTAAGTAAATCTTTAAAAAAAAAAACAAACAAACTCAGGTCTTTTCAACCCCAAACATTAACCACAATAATGTTCTTTTTATGATATCCTTAATCTAAGGTGGAAGCCAATGGAATATCCCAATGTCTAATTCAGCAAAAGGATTTCTGGGGATTATGGGACAATATAAACCTAGTCTGTGCACACAGCTTTCTTCTGTTCATGGACAGAACTTGACGTTCAAATGAGAGGGGAGATGAACTAATTATTCTTTAGACGATTGTGCATAAGCATGGTTTCTATCTATGTGGTTTTCAATGGATTCTGAATGTCAGGGAGTTGGAGGTTACCCTGCCTGACAAGTAGCTGGAACGCAGCTATTTTCACTGTCAGGATAAAAGCAGACTAATGCTTTACTAATCAGCCCAAAGAGGGGCAAGGATTGACATTCATGGGAGCGGGGGAGTTGCGATCATTGGGCAGCAGTTCGAAGAAAAAGTGATCGCCTATTGTGGTCTGAACAGTTCACATCTAATGTAACCATGGTGTGGTTTGGCTTTATTTTACTCAGAGACAACTGAGCTCTAAAGCATGGGTGTGATTGAGAAATAACTCCTTTCTTCCAATTTCCCTTAGACATCTAAGAAAAGCTAATAATCTTACTTTTTAAATGCATTGAATAAAACCAATCCAGGCAAACTAATATTCCTTCTACTTTCTCTGTCCTTTTTTACCAACTAAAGGATATTATACTTCCGGTCTTCAATAATGAATGCATGCACCCGCCTAGCACCGCTCTGTACCCTCTCCTATGGATCATCTTTATTTAATAAACTGACTAAAATGTATTATCACATACTTCCCCTTGATTTAGCTTCTTACCCAAACAAAACAATGCATGATATCCTCTACATTTGTTAGAAGTGGACCAAAAATATTAGGTCTTAGACTTCCAGTCGCCAATGTGGCAAGCTCTTATCTAAAAACATCAGGTTTAAAAAAAAATAAAAAATAAAAATTTCAGGTTTTTGGCACGTCCATCCTATGGGAAATCATACGTTTAATTTATATGTGATGATCTGTCATGATAATCACCATATATTGGAAGTTAAAAATGTAAGTTGTAGTATTAATAATATTCCCATTTCTTTTTAATTTTTTTTAAGATTTACTTATTTATTTTAGAAAGAGAGAGAGAGTGGAGGGAGGGGCAGAAGGAGAGGGAGAGAGAGAATCTTAAGCATCACTCTTCACTGAGCATGGAGCCCTGCTCAGGGCTCGATCTCATGACTCTGAGATCATGACTTGAGCTGAAACCAAGAGTCAGATGCTCAACTGACAGAGCCACCCATGCGCCTCTATCCCTATTTCTTAAATAACAGGAATAAATTTAAAAAGGTATGGGAGGAACCATACCCAAATGATCATTGATTGCCTAAGGGACGGTAACAGCTCAACAAATCTTTTCAAAATAATAGTATATGACATACAAGTTAAAAAGAAATTTGGAAACAAATTGGTGCTGGAGAAGTCTGGAAATATTGCAGACAGGGAAGGTGTACTTTCTTCTCTGTCTCCCTACTAAGTCAAAAGGGGAGTCTGCGGTTAAGTGGCTGGGGACTGCCCCTGAAGTGCTGCAGGCCTGGGTGTCTTCCAGCAAGAAGAGGCATGAGCCACAGCCAACCACAGCAGGTGGGATGGCATTTTAAGCTTCTGAACTGCAGAGGACTTTCAGTGGTCTTTGTAAGATGAGAGAGTCTGGGGGTAGCTGTGGGACAGGGGTGTAGAAGCCCGGTAGGTAGACTTCAGGGACCCCGTTGCCACTGTTTTGGTATTTTCATGTAACTTGGGCTGCAGCAGAGGCAGCAACAAAAGAAGTTGAAAATTTCCAATTCCACTCAGAAGGACTTTGGAGTCAAACCAAATGTACTTCATCTCCCTCTCACACGGCTTCCTCATCTGTGTAACATAGATAAATTCAGACCTTTTAGTGCTGTTAGGAGCATAACAAGAAATAATGCAGTTAGGTACTTAACATTTAATATATGGTCACTTAAAAAAAAAAGGGTCACCTACATGGTAAATAGAGGCACAAGTGGGGCAAGTGACAGGCTTGGAATACCTTCTACTATACCACTGTCTTCAACTTTCTCTGTCACCTTTAGACATTATGCATTTCAGAGACCTGGGTTAAATGGTCACCAACATATGTTCTGAGCACCTGTTCATCCTGGGAACTTCCTCTTTCCCTGAGAAAGTCATCGCATTTTGCCAGGCTCCTCCCTAAATGCTCATCAGCCTGGGAGGAAAGAAGGCCAGTAGGACACAAAGCTAGTGATCGTGATGGTGAAGACCCCCTTCTTGGATTGTAGGCCAGGACAAAATGCAAGGCCTTTACTGACCCAAGCAGTCTGTCTTGATTGAAACAGGATAATAAATGCACAGAGAGTAAGTTTGACATGATGGTAAGAACCCCAACTCTGAAACTAGACTCCCTGGATTCAAATCCTGCTCCAGCCCTTATTGACTATGTGGCCTTGGTCAAGTTACCTGCCCTCTCTGTGCCTTAGTTTTCTCATCCATAAAATAAAAACTATTGCACATGCTTGTTGAGAGGGTCAGATTAGGAAATGTTCGCAAAGCACTTAAAGCATAGTAAGAGCTATGTAAGTGTGCGCTGTAAGTGAATTCACGCGCTACATTTCTCACCGACATAAATCGATGACAGCATTCTTTTTTACCGAGTCTCTTTGAGTTCTCTGTAGCCTTCTGATCAAAGCCACTCTATGTATTGTTAATTGATTGGCTCGCCGAATGAAAACTATTTTCATGTCGTATTATAATGCCAACTGGAATGTTTAGAGGTAAGCATTAGAGAAAGTCAGTTCCCTCATACCAGTTCTCTATGTCAAACACTCTGCAAAAGTAAAAACGTATTTTTATTAGAGGCAAATGATGCCATGCAAGGGAGATTGGGCACTCAGACCAGGCGGCTTGCTGTGTGGACACAAGGGTTTTCAGCAGCCCTAGAATGCTTATTCACATCCTGAGACAGGCAGCCATGAAAACGTCCTTTTGCCTGTCCTCATTCTTCATTTGCTGTAGAATACGAGTGGCTGCTAAGCCACAGACCACAAAGAAAAAGGTCAGTCTCATAAAATACGCCACAGTCCTGCTGATGTGCTTGAAAAAGCACGCACACTTCAAAGCCAGCTATGGACGGAGACACATGGGCGAACCACTCGAGAACATTCATTTCAACTAGGAACATTTACCCTGAGGACCCAGCCCTTGTGCGGTTAAACCCCTCATAGCAGAACCCACATCATAAAAGCTGCATTTAACCAACAAAAGTGGAATCAACAGTGAAGGAGACAGATGGCTAACAGCTTGTTAATTTATAACCAACAATAACAACTGTTGAAGCGAAGGCAAAGCGGTGTTTTCACCCCCTACTCTCACTGAACCGAAATTCTTGATTTGCCCTCTCTCTCCTGCTCTTCTCTGCACTTCAGACCCCACCCCCTCTGCCAACCCAACGTTTGTTCTTCTCGTGAGGCTCAAATGAACAACTGTTGTTTGAAACATAAAGGGAAAAATGTTCCTGGAGGGTATGGGGGAACTTTGCATGGTACAAAAGGGAGTGGACAGATGAGGAACCTGCGAGATCGATAGATAACTCTGGAACCTCACATTTAATTTTTACTTCAACTGCCATTCTCACCAACATTTAGAAGAGCTGGTAAAGAGTAGCAAAGTGGTTGATTTATCTTTTCTTATATTTTTGAAGGTGAATGAAATGGCTAAAAGATCATCCAAAGCCCAAAAAATGAATAATAAGGGACTTGCCCATATACCAATTGGATTGGTGACATTATTGTTTAGAATCCTAGGATTCAGAGGTCAAACAAACTAGCACTTGCCTCTCAGCTCCACAGCTCTTAAACATGAGGTTTAAGACAAGGTTTAAGCAAGACAGTGAGCCTCTGAGAGGCAAAGTTTTTTCATCTTTATTTTTTTAACGATTTATTTATTTATTTATTTATTTATTTATTTATTTATTTGAGAGACAGAGTGAGAGGGAGAACAAGCAGGATGGCAGGGAGAGGCAGACAAGCAGACTCCCCAAAAAGCAGGAGGCCTGACTCGAGCCTCCATCCTAGGACCACAGGGTCATGGCCTGAGCTGAAGGCAGATGCTTAACCAACTGAGTCACCTAGGTGTCCGTTTCTTCATCTTAAATGGAGATAAATCATAGCTACCTCCTGGTGGTAATGTGAGGCGTAAATAAGGAAATATGTATAAAACAGCCAATGTAGATCCAGGTACACGGTAGACACTCAATAACTATCATTATCATTATCACCGTCATCATCATCATCATTGATGATGATCCAAGCAAGGTAAACCTATCAGTTATCACTGTTAATTATATGACCAAAACATCTAGAAAGATCCCAGAGACAACAAGTGAGACTGGATGAGTGTGTGCACGCTGTAAGAGAGAGTCAGATGTGTGGTGTCATCTTACCAGGCAAGAATATTGAAAATTAACCCATGGAAATTATTTTAATACCTATTAACTACAAACAGGAATGAGAGAAATTGAGGGGAGGATGAGGGCAATGTTCTAAAGCTGAATCACAGGGATGGATGAACAACTTTATAAATTTAATAAAATCACTGAATTATATATGTACAATGAGTGAGTTTTATGATATGTTAATTATACCTCAATAAAAATGCCAAAAAGATTCTCCATGGACAGGAGCTGAAGGGGAATTCAGATAACATGAAAACAGAAACCGCCTTGCATGGAGCATAAAAAGACAAAAAGAAGGAAAATGTGAACGTTGGATTAGAAGACACTGAGAACAGAGTAAGAGACTCTGTGGTGCACTGAACGGGAATCCCAGAAGAGAAACATGATGGGCAGAGGCCATTTTAAAAGGGCTGACAATGTCACAATTGATGACATTGATGCAAGACACCAGTCCACAGATTCTAGAAACCAAAGAATCCCTCAGAAGATAAATAAAAAGAGATCCTAGTTTAGATAGACGATAGTGACACTACAAAGACCAAAGGCAAAGGGACAGTGTTAAAATCAACAAAGAAAGCACAATAACTATCCTTAAAAGAACAAATTGATCTGACTTCTCAACAGCAATGATGGAAACCAGAAAAGAGGGAAATAAATGTGCTGAGATGAATGTGCTGAATATAATTGCCATTCTTAAATTCTATTTCCAGTGAAAATACTGTTCAAGATTAAAGGTGAGGGACCCCCGGGTGCCTCAGTCAGTTGACCATCTGACTCTTGGTTTTGGCTCAAGTCACGATCTCAGGGTCCTGAGATCAAGCCCCGAACTGGGCTCCGCAATCAGCAGGGAGTCACCTTCTCTCCCCTCCCTTTGCCCATCCCCCTGCTCATACACACTTTCTCTAAAATAAATAAAATCTTGGGGATCCCTGGGTGGCTCAGTGGCTTGGCACCTGCCTTTGGCCCAGGACGCGATCCTGGAGTCCCAGGATCGAGTCCTGTGGTGGGCTCCTGGCATGGAGCCTGCTTCTCCCTCTGCCTGTGTCTCTGCCTCTCTTTCTCTCTCTATGTGTGTGTATCATGAATGAATAAATAAAATCTTTAAATAAATAATAAATAAATAAATAAATAAATAAAGCTTAAAAAAACAAAAAAGAACAAAGGTGAGATAACACCTTTAGACTCCAAAAACAAGGAGATTTGCCACCTACAGACCTTCACGACAATCCAATTCCTCCTTGTGTTGGGTTTTTGTTTTTTGTTTTGCTATCACTGAAACTCTACATTCCTTCCATGAGTTGGGCCTTGATCGTTAATAATTAGATGCAGTGCCTAACTTCAAGAATCCCCAAATCTAGATAAGAGTTATTAGATTTAGCAAACAAAATAAACCCAGTTTAGTGGATTTAACAAAAATGCAACCCAGTTTAGTTTGCATTTCAGATAAATGATATTAGTATCTGTGTGTGCCAACTAGCGCACAGGACATTTAACTAGGTAGCCTCTGTTTTACCGGCAACCACAGTCTATTTGAGGGGAGAGATGTCAAAGATAGCACTGGAAATTGTCAGCTCATAGGTGACGCCCACATCCCAGGGTGGGGACTGGATGAGACAGATCTGAGCTTGGTGAGAGCACGTCAGGTGAAAGAAGACAGTAAAGGACCAGGCCCAGCATTCCAACCTTCGAAGAGTGAAAAGAAGAAAAACAGAGAAGAGGAGGACAGGGAGGGCAGGGCAGGCCAGGCCAGAAGGCAAGTTCCAACGAGGAGGACTTTCCCATCACATGAAGCTGCATTCATTCGACACGTATTCAGTGTCTGCTACAGACCAGAGAGCGTGGTGGACATTGTTCTAAATAATAAGAAAAATTGAAAAGGATGCCCTGAAATTTGCACTTTGGAGATTGTGTTCTTGAAGTTCTTCAAGAGCCAATTTTACTACTCTAGTGAGGACCAGGTCACCGGCTACAATATGGAGGGGTTTTGAGGCCTTCCTGTTACGGATTGAATTGTGTCCCATCAAATTCATATGTTGAAGTCATAATGGTAACTAACTCCCAGGACCTCAGAAGGTGACCTTATTTGGAAATCAAGTCATTGCAGATGCAGTTAGTTGAGTTCATACAGGAGTAGGGTGGGCCTTTAATCCAACAGGACCACTATCCTTATAAAAAAAAAAGAGGAAATTTGGATGCAGACATACACACAGAGGGAGAACACATATGAAGACGCAGAGCTCTGCAGGTCAGGGAATGCCTAAGATTGCCAGCAAATCACCAGAAGCTAGGAGCGAGGCATGGGACAGATTCTCTCGCAGCACTCAGAAGGCGCCAACACTGCCAACACCGGGTTCACCTCCAGAACTGTGAGACAATACTTCTCTGTTGTTTCCACCCCTTTTCCCCTGCAACATGCAGTACTTCGTTACAGAAGCCCCAGAAGACTAATACTCCCTTCCACAAAAATCTCCTTGGATGCTGACCAGATGGTACTTCCTGCTACAGCTTAGCTGTTCCCAAGTCCCCTCATGGGGGGTGTTTCCCCATGCGGATGCTGCCCCCCATCAGCCCTCTCCTAAGATCAAGCCTAGAATAGTAGAGGTCTCCCATCAGCAGTTTTTGTACTCCCCGTCCGGAGACTTGTTGGTAGCTCCAGTGCCTTTCCCCCATTCCAGCTATGGAAAGAGAATTTCTGCCACTGCTCCTTCCTGCCTACACTTCCCCATCCACCCAAGTCCCCCTTTTGTCTACTTCTTAGCTCCTCGCTCCCACAAAGCAGCTGGGCACCCCTCACCAAGCCTGCCCAAAAGAACTTTCCTAGTTCCCCTTTCCCTTTCTCCCGAAAGAAAGACTTAAAAACCTTCTGACTCACCTCCCACTAGTGAGTGTAAAATAAAGTCCCACTCTGGGTAAAAGTTGTGCTTCCGTAGAGTTCCTATCTTTCCTGGACCCATGTCTTCCCAGATGGCTCTCCCTTACTCCATGCTGATGGGATGTTTAATTATTCATTCAAAAATATTAATCACTCATGAAGCACTATCCTAGAATCTTCCCGAGTGTCTGAGACAGAGACCACCTGTGTCTCAAGAAAGTTGAAATGTGGGGATCCCTGGGTGGCGCAGCGGTTTGGCGCCTGCCTTTGGCCCGGGGCGCGATCCTGGGGGCCCGGGATCGAGTCCCACGTCGGGCTCCCGGTGCATGGAGCCTGCTTCTCCCTCTGCCTGTGTCTCTGCCTCTCTCTCTCTCTCACTGTGTGCCTATCATAGATAAATAAAAATTAAAAAAAAAAGAAAGTTGAAATGTGGTAATCATCTAAGGGTGACAAGGCTTAGGCTAACTCCAATAGATCTGTATGGGCTCCCTGGAGAAGACTGGGACTTCTAAGGCACCTTGGCTCTTTGAGAAAGAGTGATAATGAGTGATGTCTGCATGCACATGCAGTGAGGGACGTCAGCATGGGAATACTCGCCACCACCAAAGTACAGACTCCAGTCTGGATCCAAATTCTGGCTCCTTGTCTACTAAGTGAACTTAGGGAAGTCTTAAGCTCTCTCACAACCTCCTGAGCAGTTTATCCTTTGGGGTGTCAGATAAATATTTTAACAAGGAAGTGATGATCACTAAACCTAGCAATCCTAGCACATAGAGGTACTTTATGTTCACTGATTTTAAGACAGGATAGAGTGGGGGGTGAGGAGGAGACATACAAACCAAAATAATGACCGTACAAGGCAGAAGAGACTTTAAGAGCAGTAATTAGGAGTACAAAACGCCATGGGAATCGAAAGCCATCTCCCAATTGAGATCATTTCCCTAGTCTTGAAAGGTGGCGGCTGATAGGAAAGGAACAGACGATATGAAATCTGAATGGGTGGAGGCAGAAAGAGTGGGGCATATTCATGGGTATATGGTAATGGAAGAGAAGCCAGGAAGGAAGGCTTGATCAAGGACAGGGAGCCCTGCATCGGCTAAAAAGTTGGAATAATTTTAATAAAACACAGAAATCTCCATAGCAAAGTCAAATTTCACAGCAAACTAGCGCGATATTGTTTGCATTTGGGGAAAAGAAAACAACCAGAAGCAAATGTTGACGGTACCGTTCCACATGGGATACCAGCTGGGTTATGCTGGTACAGGAGCATCTTCTTTGTTCCTAGTAAGCCCAACTAGTCTTGACAAAAGTTACCATTTGTGAGCACTATTTATGTATTAGGCATATGAACGTGGTCTCGACAGCTTCACATTAGTACATTGAGGCAGATCATACTATTATGGAAACTAAGATTTCAAGAGCCGATCTGCCCAACACCATGCATTTTAGTAAGTGGTCAAGACAAGCCTGGAACCAGGACTTGAGCCCAGGTTTAGCCAGGACATCAAGCACCTTGATGCTACTGTGTGATTAGAAGCTGAGCCGGTCGACGGACACATGAAAAATGCTCCACATCACTCGGCATCAGGGAAATACAAATCAAAATCCCAATGAGGTACTACTTCACACCAGACAGAATGGCTACAATTCGCCAAGTCAGGAGAGGACAGATGCTGGCGAGGACGCAGAGGAAGGTGAGCCCTCTTGCACTGTTGGTGGGAATGCAAGCTGGTGCAGCCACTCTGCGGAGCAGTACGGAGGAGGTTCCTCAAAATGTTGACCATAGAGCTACCCTACGACCCAGAAATTGCACTACTGGGTATTTACCCCGAAGACACAAACATAGTGATCCAAAGGGGCACCTGCATCCCAATGTTTATAGCAGCAATGTCCACAACAGCCGAACTATGACAAGAGCCCGGATGTCTATGGATAGATGAATAGATAAAGAAGAGGTGGTACATATACAACGGACTACTACTCAACCATCAAAAAATGAAACCTTGCTATTTGCAATGATGTGGATGGAACTAGAAGGTTCAGAGAAAACAATTATATGATCTCAGTTGCATGTGGAATTTAAGAAACAAAACAGGATCATAGGGAAAGAAAGGAAAAAATAAAACAGGATGAAATCAGAGAGGGCGACAACCCATAAGAGACTCACTCTTAAGTGAAGTCTGAAACAAACAGGGTCACTGGAGAGGAGAGGGGTGTGGGGGAATGGGGTGACTGGGGGATGGGCATTAAGGAGGGCACAGGTATCATATAAGACTGATGAGTCATTGATCTCTCCCTCTGAAACCAATAATACATTATATGTTAACTGAATTTAAAGAAAACTGAAAAGAATTAAAAAGGAAAGAGAAAAGCTGGGCCAGTCAGGGAACTAACTAGAGGCTAATAATACAGGGGCTGTCGACGGCTTTTAACTCAAGATTTCACACGATGAAAAAGCCTAAATGACACTGAAAACATTCAGAAAAAAGGGACTTCTTTGTTTTGTGGTCAGTTAGCATTCATTCCTGTCCGTAATGTGATAATGGAAAAAGCTTGGCAGAAATGTGGGTGCTTTCACAGACAATTGAAGCGTTCCTGGCCACACCATTCCCTCCTGTAAAAGGATTCGTCTTCATTGTAGGCCGCACCTTTCACCCTTCTTCCTTTTCCTTTCCGGAGAGAACTTCTGCGGGTTTAGACGCCACGTCAATAAAGAAAATCAAAACTGATGGTGTTTTTTGTGCCTAACTCATTTTTAGGAGGATTCTGTGGTTCAGGGTTGTTGTTTGTTTCAAGATGGGAGGACTCGCAGGCCCTGGACAGGTTTCCCTGGTCTGGACAGTATTTCCTAATCACAAAGGATGCTCCGGCCACAGGACAGGACCCAACTAATTGGCACAAATCACCTTCCTCCAAGCAAGAGACAGAGCTTCACTGTTCCAGAAGCAAGTGAGGATAATGGTTGAAGGGTAGAGCATGAACATCTCATGATGGACAAAAACTCTTTTCAAAATCCAAGCCAACGAGAACACACACCAGTGTCTTGGGAGTCCTCATGTCAACCCCGTGGATTACTTTACAGTTCACGTTCATTTTTAGGCAATCTCTTTCAGGAGGAAACATGCCAGTTATATGAGACTGAACCACATGAAATTGCTATTTAGCTATCATTTTGCCCACAAAAACGGTCATTTCACACAAATCAACCTAATTATAATCATAGCAATGCGTAGTATTCTCAAAATGTTTCCTATATTTATTTTTCAATTTACACGGGGACACTGGGTTGCAAAAATAAAAGGAGAAAATACAGCACATACTAAATTCTTAATGTATCTGTTGAATCTTCAAGTATATAAATCCTAGTGATGCGACGGTCTTGCTCAGATCCTAGGCCTGCCAGGAACAAACTTTCTAATGTCAGAGTGAATGCACTTTAACACTTTGAGGTTGGGTTTCACTAAGCTTGAAGAAATAACCAAACAATTCCACTTGATTTATATGTGTACATTTTTATTAGAATTCTTCAGAACTGTCAACAATTGGACAACATACCAGGAAGAAAAAAAAAAAAACACATGGAATACCAACATCCTTTAAACTTGCACCGCTTACTTTTTCACACATAAAGTTACTGTATATATAAAAAATATTTTCAAGGACTCATGGGCTTAGGAATATTCAAAAGACATTATTGCTACATTTCAATATTTACCAAAAAAGCCATAAAATAATTTCAAACATTAAGCCACTGCAAAGAAATATCCGATGTAAAAAAAAAATCATAAAAATATAAACTTTCAAGAATATCCAAGACAAAACTCTCAGTGAAGTGCCCCTGAAGTACCTAGACATCTACAATTGACAACCACTTTTCTTACCATAATCCAAGTCAATAGAAACACAAAGGAAAGTTTCCGACAAAGGAGAGCAAACAGCGACAATCTCTCACGTGACAACAAAACCCCAAAACCCGTTACCTTTGGAAAGGTGCAAGAGTATAGAACTCCAGTGCAAATGGTTACTTCCAGATAAATGACCACAGTTCTCTAAAATGTAGTCTAAGGGACCCAGGAGGGGGAACCATGAAGGCAGCATACCTGAATCTCGCAGGACAACACACGAACCTGACCGCAAACACGCGGACCCCTGACAGTTGGGCAGTGAGTTTTTTTTTTTTTTTTAAGTGAACTCTAAGAATAATATCCAGGCTACAGCATAAAGGGTAAAATTTAAATATGCTTTAGTGGGGAAGTAGCCTTAGGTCTAAGGAATGGGTACGGTACATTGAGTCTAAACAACAGAGTGCTTGAAGTGTAGGTGGACTGCAAATAAATAAGTATTTAAGCACTCTGCTTCCTATATGGACGCTCTGTAAGCTTTTGGGAAGCTCCTCTAGACAGCTAGGTTCAGAGAAACGAGCAGTACTGATGATAAAAGCCAAGCTACTACTTGGGTACTGAAGGACCCTCTTGGGCTCAAGGCAAAGAACACCCCCCCCCAAATATTTCTCTACAAGCACACACACACACGCATACACGTGCACACACACTTATATAGGTACTGGCCCGGCGTCCAGGACATGCCTGCAGTTGGAGGCTGGATTTAAATTTAATTTCTGGCTACCGAAGAATCCAGACTAAAAGGGCACTGTATCGTCACTCCCGCGGGAGTCATGCAGTAGTAAATCAAGTCACTTTTTCAAACGGCATCCAATCCACTGAGCGCAATGCCATTCTTTCTGAAGCTGGTAGGCTTGTTCTGGACCATCTGCAGAGCAAGTTCACAGACTACAAAAGGAGATTTTTGTGAAGATTGTGCTGGGCGATTATGGGTTTTTTTCTTAAAAAAGAAAAAAAGAAAAGGAAAAGCACGGTTTCCTTCAATCCTGTCTGGCTCTTCATCTATTTCTACAACACAGCAGACTTGAGCCAGGGTCGTATCCAGAAACTACATCTTGTGGGTCCCCCCCCCTTCAAATATAGGAACATGTACAATTTACAGATGAGTATATACAGATGCTGGCTGGGGAGGCCTTCTCTCCAATTCTCAGCGTCCTAATAGCAAACTCTATTTACAAACCAGGTCAGTAGTACAAAGGCTCATGCACAGCAGCGAGTCTTTGTTCGTGCTCAGGGAGCATTTTTCCATGGCCTATGTCTCATTCCCAGCATGAAATACTAGATTTCTTAAGCCCAGACATTCATAAGCTTCTGCCCTTTGTTCTAATAACATCCCATTTTCCACATCAAGAGATCAGGTTTCAGCTTCTAATCTTGCTGCATCATCATATCATTATGGATGGTTAGGAGGCCCAAAGCCGACCACTGCCATTTATTCGAATAAACTATCAACTGTGCTTTTCAAACAGAAACTGGAGAAGCCTTGGAAAGGACTCGGGGTGTCTAGCCCATCCCATCGTCCCTTGCTCCAAGTCTGTATTATTTATTTTTTTCATTAATGGGGGCTGCCTTGCTATTGGGAATACAATGTGCAGTCTGAACTCTTACAACAGGATGGTGGCTGATGACAAAAGTCACTGGCCACTAATTAGAGTGTGCTCATAAAGAGGGAGGGACAGAGGGGTGTCCGCTACCCTGGAATAGGATGCAAGCTGAAGGAGAACAGAATAACCAGTATAGGAACCAAAAGAACAGGGATCGCTCTTGTTGGGGAGACCCCCGGCACTCCCCTGCTTCACGCATCTTCGTGCACCGGCAGAGGCTGGGTGGAAGACGCGCCGCTGCCCACGGAATTGACCTGCACGGAATGGTCCGCCACGGGGTGCTCTGGGTTGGGGCTGCGGTTCGCGAAGTTGGAATAAATCTGAGGAAAACAAGTCCACGATTAATATGCCAGTGCCCGCAACGGACACAGCAACAAGGGGGTACATATGCATTCTCAGATCACAAATAACTCACAAAGCTTCTTAAGGAGAAGAGATTTACAAGACTTTCACAGCCAAAACCCCATATTGATGAAAGAAAATATAAGCTTTGTCTTATTCCTCATTTACCCCAAGGTCTGATGCATAAGACGTGATGGCCAAAAAAAAAAAAAAAAAAAAATTTTTACTTTTTTGCTG
This sequence comes from Nyctereutes procyonoides, assembly GCF_905146905.1. Classification (NCBI taxonomy): domain Eukaryota; kingdom Metazoa; phylum Chordata; class Mammalia; order Carnivora; family Canidae; genus Nyctereutes; species Nyctereutes procyonoides. The sequence continues at coordinate 124,082 of NW_026575035.1, read as the reverse complement.
GGACACATATGGAAACAAGTACTATCTAACCTATTAAAAGAGTTTCTAAACCTCTGTAGCCAACTATAACCCAATGGCTGATGTCATTTACTGGGAAATGGGTGGCCTTCCCAGGGGCCCTCTGCTGAGAATTAAACACATAGGTGGGGAATGCTGTTTAATTGGAAACATGCCCTGACACCCTAAAGAGCAAGCTTTAACCCCAAAATACCAGTGGTATGCTTTTAGAAAGGATAGCTCCAGGCCAATCCACCCAAAAGGCAGCTTTAAAAAAATCTGAGTTAAAGTAAGGATCACTAATTCTTCCGTAAGAGGGGGAGGAGAAATAATGGATTTGAGTTTTTCAATTCCACCCCTGCCCCCCCAAATCACTGGCAGGGATCTCCCAAACTCAAAAAGCTCTTCATGCTATATGGCTTGTGGGCATGACAGCCAGCTGCCATTTCTGGCTATGCTTGTTTGAGCAGAAGGCTTATTTCACTGCTGTAACAGGCTGTCTTTTCTGTGCTTTTATTCTAGTTCACGTTACCCCAACCGTCCCAAGGCTGAATGGCCCGGACACGTGAGGCAGAGACCACGCCGACCCCATGATCAGCATTTGGGGTGGGGAGGAACCATGGCAAATCTGTATGGCAGGCTCAGGACAGGGCTTGGCCCGGAAGAACCCGTTTCATTGCCTTCCTAGCCTCCCCGAAGCTCAGTACGCTGCTTGAGCCAAGGAGAGAAGGGATGGGTAACAGAACCCCCCGAGCCTGAGAACCCCAGGAGAAAGCAGGGAGGTTCTACGCCTGGTGGGAGTAAACTCACATGATCGCTGCTATCTGAAATCTGCTTCTCAATTACCTGCACGATCTGATTGAACGTCGGCCTTTTCAGGGGTTCAGCATCCCAGCACATCTTCATGATGTCGTACCTGCAGAGCGAGGACCATTTCCTGTCACTCAATGCCCTTAGCCTGGCTTCTCACGGTGCACGGTGTCATGCGACAGTCTCAAAAGTAATTCCAGGGCCATGCAAACTGGACATATCACGCATGAACCAAAACACCGTGCGTGTGAAAGGCTGCTGAAACTTTCTGCACATTTGGTGACAAGAGATCATGAAAAGCTACACGACACGTCATAGGAAGGAACCAGGAGACACTGCTGTTTCAAACCATGAAACCGTAGTGAAAACCCTCAACACTCAGGTTTCAGTCTTTGAAAAGGAAAATAAAAGGGGAAGCATGATCTGAAGGGAAATATCCCGGCCCTTACATTTCAGCAGGTGCATGCTCAGGGCTGAGCATCCGGAACCCTTCCTTGATCATCTTGTAGAACTTTGAATTGATTGGCATCCCAGGGTAGGGGCTGCTTCCTGAGGCACAAACGGTTTGCAGATCAGCATTAATAATAAGCAAGCAGGACCCTGCTAACCCCTTAAAGAAGATGCTCTCGCCCAACCAAGGTGCCTTTGCCCAGGCGTTTTACCTAAAGAGAAGAGCTCCCACAGAAAAATCCCATAGGACCAGACATCACTTTCAAATGTGTACACACAGTTGAAAATGCTCTCAGGGGCCATCCACTTCACAGGTAGCCGAGCCTGTAATGGAAGCACAACAGATCCGGCAATGTTAATTAAGAAGCTCAAAAAAAAGAAAAGAAAAGAAAAGAAAAGAAAGGAAAGGAAAGGAAAGGAAAGGAAAGGAAAGGAAAGGAAAGGAAAGGAAAGGAAAGGAAAAGAAAAGAAAAGAAAAGAAGAAAAGAAAGAAAAGAAAAAAGAAAAGAAGAAAAGAAAAGAAAAGAAAAGAAAAGAAAAGAAAAGAAGAAAAAGGAAAGGAAAGGAAAGGAAAGGAAAGGAAAGGAAAGGAAAGGAAAGGAAAGGAAAGGAAAGAAGAAAAGAAGAAAAGAAAAGAAAAGAAAAGAAAAGAAAAGAAAAGAAAAGGAAAGGAAAGAAAAGAAAAGAGAAAAGAAAAGAAAAGAAGAAAAGAAAAGAAAAGAAGAAAAGAAAAAAAGAAAAGAAAAGAAAAGAAAAGAAAAGAAAAGAAAGAAAAAAAGAAAAGAAAAGAAAAGAAAAGTATTCCTACAGACATCGCTCCAGCTAAGGGGGTGAGGGTGAGAAGGTGACGGTCATCTCACAAAGGCCTTTTACCCTATGACCTCAGAGGACTCCTTCCCACTTCTGAAATAGGTGGCTCACATGGTACTACCCTCATCTTCAAGATGGGGACATTGAGGGACACCTGGGTGGCTCAGTTTGTTAAGTGTCTGTCTTCGGCTCTGGTCATGATCTCGGGGTCCTAGGATCAAGTCCCACATGGCACTTCCCTGCTCAGTTGGGGAGTCAGTTTCTCCTTGTGCAATCCCCACTCTGCTCATGCTCTCTCTCCCTCTCAATTTCTCTCTTACAAAATCTGTAAAAAAAGGCGCGGGGGGGGGGCACCCTGAGTCCATACAGCATGGTGGTTAAGAGCACAGATGCCAGAGACAGACACATGGGTTCTATTCTTGGCTCCACCACTGGCCTTGATTAACACAGAGATTGGTTAGTTGCCACTGAATATGTTTTCCCTTTTTTCCTTAATAAGAGAAACATGGTCCTCCTACTATAAAAACTACATTCCCAGTTCCTTTGCGGCTTAGCAGAGCCACGTGACTCAGGTCAGCCACTAAGTGGGAAGTATGATATGGCAGGTGCAGGGAAGCCTTCTTAAGACATGGCTGGCGTGTGCCCTTTGCTCTTTTCCTGCTTGTCCCTCCTCCATCCTGCCTCTGGCTCTGGTGGCTGGCTATCTGGTGGCCATCGCGGCCCAACGAGGAGGGCCACACCAGCGATGGTAAGAAAATAGGAGAGTAGAAGGACTTGGTCCCTAGTGCTTCACAGAAGCTCTACACCTGCCCTGGCCTATGGCTACGACACTTCTTTGACTCCTCTTTTGGGTTTTCTCTCATATGAAACCCAAACTATCCTTTACAAATACGTTGCAAACGGCACTTAAGTATCTGTAAGTAAGCCTCAATGTGTTCTTGGGTCAAGAAGAAATAACGTTTCAAATGTCACGAGTCATTTTGCGGGTTAAATGAGATCGTGTGGGTGGCCAAAGGTGCTTAGCACAGTACTGCTGACTCACTAATCTCGAAGCAATTGCCTCGCATAAGCAGACACACAAAGAACAGTAGGGGCCTATGGTGACCATGACTATTCCAAGGTGGCGAGCGGCAGTTCGGGTTTTAAATTCAACAGCTGAACCTCACATCCCGAACCCTTTCTGCTAAAATCGAGCCAAACTTGCTGTGACTATTCCTCTTATAGACACTGTGGATTCTTGGATCTTAATCTACCATAAAAAGCTACAGCAATCCTCCTCTTAATCCATTTAGGGTTGAAAACTGGGAAGACCATCTTTTTTTCTAGCATTAAAGTTATTTTAGCCAGCAGGAAAAAAAAGAAAGTAAGAAAGAGAGCAAGTGGGTGCCTTGGTGGCTCAGTGGTTGAGCATCTGCCTTCAGCTCAGGTCGTGATCCCAGGGTCACGATCAAGTCCCGCATCGGGCTCCCCACAAGGAGCCTGCTTCTCCCTCTGCCTGTGTCTCCGCCTCTCTCTCTCTCTCTCTCTCTCTCTGTGTGTGTGTGTCTCTCATGAATAAATAAATAAAGTATTTTTAAAAGATAGGAAAAAAGCCTTCTAGTATCCCCTTCCCAGATTTTATGCTAATACTCCCATGGGGGCTCTTAACCTGAGACCTACTACAGGTGTCTTGGGTTCGGGGGCCTGTGAAAGACCTTTCCGAGAAACCGACACAGGGACATCTCAGTGACTGTGGATATAGTGAATTTGGGGTGGTACCAAGCTGTGTGAGCTTGGTGAGGAGAGATTTGTAATTGGTTAGTTCAATGGCCCTGAGCTGGAGCCCCCGATCTTGAAGCCGGGTGGGACCTAACCCATCCTTTCTCATTCCAACTATGGTCACTAACCGGTAACAAGCTAGTAAGAAGCTGCAGCCTAACAACCACTGTCATGATTATTTATATTCCAAATCAGACATCTATAAAGAACAGTTCGGAAGAACAAGTGCCATGTATTAGCTGCAACGTGGCTGGCACTGTTTTAAGCACTTCACATAGATTAACTCATTTAATCCTCACAACGTGATGAGTCAGGTGACAGTTATTATTCCCAAGAGGAGGGAAAAAAGCAAAGTTGAGAGCCACTGGGTAATTCTTGCCAAATAATAACACTCAGCCACTTAACGACGGAACCAGATTCAAACTGGGGGAGACTGGGTCCTGAACCTTCTGCCTTCCTCCTCGTGCCCTTCATTCTTTCTTCCAATACTGCATGGACCAGGATGGAGACAACTTGCTTCCATTAACCCTCATAACGATGGAACCTAGTCTTAGAAGAGGTTTATTAGAAATGCATGCATTGAGGGGCACCCGGGTGGCTCAGTGGATGAAGCATCTGCCTTCAGCTCAGGTCATGATCTCGGGGTCCTGGGGTCGAACCCCTGCATCAGGCTCCCTGCTCGGGCTATTTCTCCCTCAGCCCCTCCCCCTTCCTTGCTGGTGCTCTCTCTCAAATCAATCAATCAATCAAACAAGGAAAGAAATACATGATTTGATCAGGAAGTAAAGCCAGCAGCATTTCTACAAAACCAAGTCAAGTACAGAGGATGCCACGGTGATGGAGGAGAAAATATTACATTATCCTAAGGAACATAAATAGTTACCTCCAGAAATAAATCTGGACTGGGGAAATGGGCCTGGGCAAATAGATGTAGAAGAATACAGAGACACAGGACTATATGGCTTCCCATACTAATGGGACGCTGCTCTGGAGATCGTGGGCTCTGGTTTCGGCCTTTACCGACCTGTGTCATCTCAGACTTAGTTGATGATGCTTATTACTAAAATATATAAAATAGACTGAGCTTTAGTTTCTCCAACGCTGAAAATGTGAAGACACTGCACTCCAATGCCAGGGGCTTGTTCTGATGCTACGTGGAGAATTGGCAGGGACATAAAGCACTTTGAAATAAAATCACTATGTTCTCTAACCCAATCATTACTTACGAACCTACTTAATATGCTCTCTATTGATTAGAAGATCCAACATTCTACATACCTAATTCTGAACATTTTCTTAGATTTTGATCTTTTGCGCATAGCATGTCAATGTCCAAGGAAAATTCCCCTGCTGTGACCTTCAGGCCCACATTTGTTTCACTTGAACAAAATAGAGTTCGTTGCTATTCTCAGGCTATAATGAAAATTAAGGCTATTTCTGTTTCCTTCACGTGCCCCATAATTACACAATTAGAATTAGGAGTCCTATTATCGGAATGTTAGTTGTAGTAATGTTCAGCCTACCATGCAAATTTTGCTGAAGTACGCTTAATCTGACTGCTAAAATACATGGCATCTCAAAGGTAGGATTTGCATTAGGAAACTCATAAAAAGCAATTCTTAGAAAAACTCGAAACTAAAATCCTTCACGGGACTGTCAAGCAGAGTGGGTACTCACGTTTCCTCTGACCACATAATTAGAATCATTCTTGATGTCTCTGGCTAGACCAAAATCACAAATCTTTGTGATTCGACCGTGAGTAAGGAGGATATTTCTAGCAGCCAAGTCTCTGTGAATACACTATTAGGAGAGTGGGAGAGAAAAAGAAAACCATTTACATTTATTTTAAACTCTTCAAGAATGAAAACTCTGTTCAACACGAGGATGCTGCTATGTCACACAAATCCAGTACCTTGGCTTTGCCTTGAAACTCTTCGGTGCACCAAAAATAAAGATCTAAATTACGCTCTGAACGATGCTCGGAATTTGTGTTTCACATCGTTTAGGACCTTAATTACGATAGTCGCCTTCCAAACCAACTCGGATAATTTTTTTTTCTTCTTATGACTTGCTTTCATTCATAGGAAAATACATCATAAATAGTCGTATCGTATTTTTTAAACCAAAACCTCATTTTGCATGCTTCTCTTTGAATGTCCTTTTATAGAGTTTTTAAAATGTCTTTGCAACTCCAATTTGATGCCTCCCGAGGACACAGGGAAGAGGCTCTTTATTTCAGCCATCCTATATCCCTCTTTTAGTTTCGTGATTGTTTGGAAATGTCACCAATGACACTTAAGGGTAGGATCTGTTCCCTCCTCCTGGTCTGCTAGTCTCATTCGCTACTGAATTCCTCTCACCCTTCCAGAGACCATGTTCCTTCGTTCTCTTCCCATTTCTACCTTTTTCCCAAATGCTTATTATTCTCTCCGATTCCTTATTCCCCCACACTTCATGAAGCCACACGATATCTGAGGCCCAACTTCAACAAGACCCAAGCATGTGCTTCACCGAGCGCTGCAATTGCATGAGGTTCCTCCTCCCTTTGCTGATGAAACCATTCTCTATTTTCTAAGAGCAGCTCCTGTATTCTAAGAGCCAGGATTTTTATTTTTTTTTTCAGCAGAAATTATTTCTTTTTTTATTTTATTTTATTTTTTTATTTACTTATGATAGTCACAGAGAGAGAGAGAGAGAGACAGAGACACAGGCAGAGGGAGAAGCAGGCTCCATGCACCGGGAGCCCGATGTGGGATTCGATCCCAGGTCTCCAGGATCATGCCCTGGGCCAAAGGCAGGCGCCAAACCGCTGCACCACGCAGGGATCCCGAGAGCCAGGATTTTTAAATGGATTTGCTACATTAAAAAAAAAATTCATAGAAAGTTCATTTAGACAGGCTTACACTTTAAAGCTTATACATGAGAATAGGAATTCCAAAAAGATAGTGGTTGGAACATGAAGAAACGAAATTTCCCCTGTTTTGGGTCACCACACTTCAAAACGACACTGTGCATTCTATGAACTCTAAAATGCGCCACTGGGGTTAGGGGGTTGTGGGGGTTGGCACGGCGGGGGGGGTGGTGGTGGCAATACTCCTGGAGAACCACATCCACTCACATTCTTCGAGGCCAGGAATGCCATGCCCTTGGCCACCTGGTAAGAAAAGCTCAGTAAGTCGTTTAGATCTAGAGCCAACTCATCATCTTCCATGACGGCGGGAGTCACATCTCTTTCTTGGCGTGAGCCTGTTAGGAGAAGAAGGACTTTCTTAGCAATTAAGCCTCAAAGCTTGGAAAACAGAAGACAGCACAACAACAATACCAAAGGTTGGTAATAAGGAACTGATGTGACCGCGCAGGCAAGTCACCCACGCAGCGTTGAGGAAAGGTAAGTGCCCAAGCACCAAGTTCATATTCACAGTCTGGGGCTTCAGGGGAGAAGGATGGTGGATAAATACACAAATCTCCTATTTTTTTTTGATGTGTAAAATACATAGTTGATACACATATATCTTCATTGGTGCAGTGAGATGCTCCTATACGATGACGAACACTCTCCCACCCCAATGCTCACTTGGAACCCTGACCTGCCACTGACCAGTGGCTCTGCCGTCGGGCCCTCCTGGAAAGGAGAACCAGTCACCGTGGGGCATGGTAATGTATTTCCCAGCAGTATGAGAAAGCCTTTGTGAATGAAGTTGTTTTTATTATTTGACAGGTACCCACCTATTCTCGCAGATCTCCTTCTGCCTGCCTCGGTTGGCACGACGTAAGAAACGCTGGGTTTCATGTCCATGTATCCATTAATACTGTTGCTGCTGTGAGAGATGAAATATCCATCCGTCAAATTATGACTGAATAAAATGGGAAAATGGGGGAGTTCCCATGGGGCAGGCTCTATCTCCCCACTGCCTTTTTACGTAAGAGGCTGATTTTATTCAGAGAAAGTATTACTAGGTTCGAATGAAGAAAAGCTTGTTCATTATGCAGGAGTTTTTAATATTCAACATCAGGGCCCGATGCCCAGGAATGAGACGGTCTCTTTTGTGTTCATAGATGGGACTCAGGTTAGAAATGTCCCATCTCTTGACACCAGAGGTGTAATGGGAAACAGAGAACCATAAACAGTATCCCCTGTTCCCTCAAAGTCTCAAATTAGCCCCAAGAGACAAGATGAAAGACACAAGAAGGACGAGAAGAGCAGGAGCTCTGAGACGTGTGATGGGGAGGAAGGCAGGGATCGCTAACATAGAGCGACTGATGGAAGAAGGTCTAAAAAAGGCAACTTTAGTTCAGATAAACACCAATAATTTGGATGATTTTCTGAACCATCTGGACCTCTTGAATCTGCAACATTTGGCTGGAAAGTCTTCAAGATTTCTAGTACTTCCTGCTTCTGATTAGCATAGAAACACTATGACAACAATCTCCTTCAGAGTGCGCTGGTGGTTCCAGTCCCATATGGGATCCCAAAGCACAGAGAACACGACATCGGATAGAACAATTTGAGCCATTATTTCAGCAAGTTGAAAAACACGTATGGGGCCAAGGTTCTAGAAATAAGGCAAAGTGGCTCATTTATTCACATAAGGAGCATATGCTCTGGAGAAACTAACCAAAGGTGGTTTGTAATGTGTTTTTACTACCACTTGACACTACCCAAGTCTATAGGACTAAAAAAAAAAAAAAAAAAGGACAATGAAAAGGCTTCACCTGGGGTGAAGAAACCCTTTAGTCAAGGGGTACAGAAAAGGTCTTTAAGAAGTAACCCCCCATCAGTAATAGTTGCTGAGGCCTTCTCGAGGGCCTGGAGCTAAGTTTAAGAAACACAGTCTTGCCATCTCAAAACGTAGGGGACAGAACGAATAGAAAGGAGAGGAAAAAATCCACCACACCACTTCAGAAATATAAAGTATAAGGGATTGGGCATGACGAATATGATTTCTGTTGGGCTGGGGGCATCTAGGGAATCTTCCTCAACCTTTAGAAGGAACAGGCCAGGCCAGGCAGAGAGGAATCCTATTCTGGTCGTTAAGCCACACTAATTGTTCTTAAAGGAATCTGAAGCTCTGTGCACGTCATTCAAATTCAGAAGGATATTAAAGAGGAAAAGAGATGAAAATAAGGTACAGAATTTTTAAACACGTGCTAGAATCGTGTGCCTTTTTATGGCATGACTGAGTTTTTTTTAAAAAAAAAAAAAAAAAAGAAGGGCAAGGTATACGGAAATAATTCAGAGGTAGATGGGGAGAAACCTACGTGCAGGGGTATGTTCAGAGCTCCTTTGCCACTCCGTTAAAGGTTTTCGAGAAATTTACCAAGACAACTTGACAGACTTTAGCATTTTTCCTACAAACAGTGTCTCACTGCAGAGATGCATACAGTACCAAGCCCAACAGAATAAATGAAAGGACACACGAGAATAGAGCCCTGATAAGTGAAACAAGTACAGAATTATTCAATCGAACAGAACACTTTGAAAAAAAAAAAGCTAAAGATGCATTAAAAAAATCAATAAAAATCTAAGTTCAACGCTATTTAAATCTTTACAAACGCCGTTCAAACTTTCTAAATCGTCGACGACACCTAAATGATTTAATGATTCTGATTTGGCGCGCCTCGAAGTACCTCTGTTCATTTGTTGAAAGAATCAGCCTTGACTGCAAACCCTTTCGACCCCCTGAACTGCCTGTTGACAGCGATTGATGTGAATCAGTCTCACCAGGAAGGCTCCTTCGAATGCAGAAGGTTCTTATAAAGTGCCACTTCTCCGTGATCTTCCTGATTGGAGCCAATAAATGAATCACGTTTCCTTCGCAAAAAATTCGAAAGATCACCATAGCAACAATATTCCGTAATGACCAAGGTGGGCCCTGCAGATATGTAAGAGAAGGTGAAAGAGAGGTGAGCTCTCTAGACGACCCTGCGCCCTTTACATAGACTCAGGGGCCATCATGACCGGTTTCATTCAGGTTCCTTGATAAGGCAGATACTTAGCAGGCTCGGCAAAAACCAGCATTCTGAGGAGGACGACTCAACAAGTAAGCCTCCTCGTACCCCTCCCTAAGCGAGGTCAGGGCTCGGGGCCTGGCCTGACCTACATCCAAGTTACCAGCTTCCAACAATATCCTACAATCATCATAATTTCCTGCACGAATCCTTCCATCCACTTCGCTCTGCATCAGGGCTTCACACCCTCTCCTCATGTTATTATGGAGATGACGAAGGGCAGAAAGTGCAGCCTCAGAGGAAAACCAATGGCACGGGGTGGCCAGCTGAGATGACCCTGGAGAGGGGGAGCACCTGGCACGCCGGGACACCACCTGCCTTCTGAGCACCACCGGCCACCGGTGTTTCCGGGGCTGTAATTAAACCTCACGCTGCAGCTCTGAAGCCAAGAGGCACCCGATTAACTTGGGCAGGAATTTTTGCCAACAGGTCACGATGTGGAAGCAACATTAATGGGGGCTGTTTTAAGAAGTAAGTTAAGCCGTCAACTTGACTGCGAACCTCAGTACATCTTGAGGAATGGCTCATTCTACACATCTCTGTTCCTTTAGACCAAAAGGTTTTCTGGAAACATCGCAGAAATCCTTGAGGGAAGGCTCTACCTCAGAATTGCTTCCAACTGGAAATTTACTTTTTTTTTTTTTTTTTTTTTTTTTTGCCGAGGTGAAGTGTTTTGTCTCATTTGGTGTGTACTGGAGAACTTGCAGGCTTCAAGGTCTATCTTTAATTATGGATAGTGACCCTTTAGTGACTAGATGTGCTCCGGTAAAATAGCTTGCAAGATAAAAGAAAAGTTTTCTGGAGGAGATGAGAGGTTCTCGAGGTACTCAAGAGGTTGATGCTGATACAACGCCCATGACAGTAACTAGGGCATGTCCCCATGGTGATAAAACTCAAATATACATTCTTAAGAATGGCTTTTGGGGCAGGGGTGTGAAACATCTACAAGAGGTAACAACCCGGGTAAAAATCTTGCAGTAAGATATAACCAAGCACTGTCGCAATCATATTAAGATCTCCCCTCTTTAGATAATTCGAAAGATGACGAAAGTCGATTTGGTCATGGCCCTACCTCCAACGGTGCATGCTCCAAGAAGATTCACAATATTCATATGATTACCGAGGTAACTCAAGACTTTGAGCTCAGACATTAGGGCTTCTTGTTCGGTTAAATTGGCATTTGCTAAAATCAGAAAAAAATCTCATTTTAGCAAGAAGCAAATCTGGCAAGCCAATGTTGAGGGCATGCAGCCACCTGCAGAAACTTACGTTTGAGCATCTTAACGGCAACGGTCATGGCCGCATCTGACCCAGCCAGGCCATATGCAATGGCTTCAACCACTTTCCCGAAGGCACCAGCACCCAAAGTTTTCCCTGCAGAAAGGAAGAAAAGACTAAGGGGTGGTGGTAGGACCAAAGGAGCATCTGGGCAATTTCAAAGTCAACAATCGAGGAATTGTTAAGGAATTAAGGACAAATCCAGCTAGAGACATTTCTCTATAAGGTGCTTTATGCGGAATCTATCAAAAGTGATGGAACTTCACAGAAAATACTTATTGTCTCAGTTGGAACAGAACAAAGGAAGCTAATGGGGTTCCCTAAAGTCCCTGTTACACGTGCACAAAAACGTTACATGGAAAGCCCCTGTTTCATACTGACCAAACCTCAGCCTGTGTCTGGGAAACTCCCATCTGTGATCGTAAGGAAGCTGTGTTGGGTCTACGTAAACATAATTGTTTCCATTGATCTCCCCAACAACCCTCCACTGTAGTTCATACATGGGTTTCTGGTGGGGGGAGAAAAGAGAGACAGATCATCTTTTAATGATAACAGTTCGATCATTATGGCACTTGGGGCAGAGAACAAATGAATGGTTACCTGTAGATATTTGTAGGTAAGAATCATCACGATAATGCACATGATTCCAGCTGCGGTCACAAAGCCAATCAGCAAAGGTGTGAACAGGGTGTGGGAATGGATCTGTTCTAAAATGAAAGGGGGATGCGGAATCACAACGTATTAGCAGGGGTGGAGCTTCATGACAACCACCTGACCCCAAACTCACCCATCCCCCGCCTTACAGACCATGGCAGGATTCAAAGCCAAGGGCATCTCATAAACTCCTTGCCTTGCTAATACTACCTTCCTCTGGTTATTCAAAGGGATCTCTCGAAGGAACGACCTCAAACCAGACTACTGTGCAAGTTGAGATTTCTGTAGCCCACAGATAATTCTATGGCTGTTTTGTCAATGAAAAGCAACATAATAAGTGAACTTTGTATTTCAGCTAAATTCCTGCCTTGGACAACTTTAAGAAGTTTCCTTTACGGATAGTTATATTTTCTTCCTTGGGCTTTCCTGTATTTTCCAGATTTTCTACACTGATGAGAATTTCTTTTACAACCAAGAAAATATCTTTAAAGTGTTCTTTTCATTGCCTGAGGGGGAAAAAAAAAACCTGTGATGAAGAACAACGTAAGACTCTTCCCCTCGTTACTCAAAAACCGGGAGTATAGCACTTACTGGCACACACCTTTGCCAACTCAAGAAAACAAAACCAAGCGCTGGGAATGTAGAGGCCCAGCTTCTTTGTCTTCCACCTTCATACCAACTCATCAATGTATCCACAAGGATCATTTAACTTAATGTTCAGAGCTAGTCCCTCATGGATCAAATCTGGCAGACACGAAAGAAATGGCTCACTGACATGACTTCATAAAAGGCAACGTTAACTTTCTCGTATAGCATCCGGCAACGTGTTCAAACACATGATTTTCAAGGAGTAAAATTAAAATTTTTAACTGCCCTAATTCTGGTCATATCTGGCTGTGAGGCAAATATAATTCCCTATTTTCTTTCCCCGCCCCTTTTCAGTAGGAATGACTGGAAATACGCGATTCACTACACACACACACGCACACGCACACGCACACGCACGCGTACATACCTACGTGTAAATATACATGTATGTGGTTGAAATCACTGCGTACGTGTTATCAACAAACTAGTACAGGATGAAACTTAGTGAGTTTGATGACAGCATGGTATAATGTGGAAATTACCAGAAATGACTTGGTCATTGATGGGATGGACTTAAAATCATGATTGATGTGGCCGGCAGAGCCTAAACGTCCCCTTACATTGGATCAAAAAGAAATATACCTTCGCCATTACCTTTAAATGCAAAGTTAAAAAAGGCAGAACTCCTGCCTACATTGTTGTAAGCCCTACACTCGACTGTGCCATTGTGCTTGAAGGCACTATAATCGATGGAGCTCTGAACCACTAGTTTTCCAGACGGTGACAGAGACGAGTTTTGCATCTGCACATCCATTGGCCCAATAGGGACAGAACATCTAGAGGGAAGAGAAAATAACAGCCCGGATTTACTCTAGGAAAATCAATCAATCAATCAATCAATCAATCACATTGGAATGGGCATACGTTTAAAACTAAGGGAGTGGGTCATGATCAGAAATGTCCTTTTTCAACCAAGGGTGTGAGGATGCATGAGCACTCCCCTGGCGCTGTGAGCAAGAGAAGCAGGGCGGAAAGGAAGAAATGGGGAGTGAGACAGGAGTTTGAATCCAGATTCAAATACCTGTTTGGTTGACAAGCTACTTAAAACCCTCCAGGACTCCGTTTCTACAGCTAGAAGGTCGGGATGGTAATACCCACTTTGGAGAGCTACGGAAAGGGCTGGAAAGGAATGGAAGAAAGGCAGCGGGCACACAGTAGGCCTTTATAAAGTAACTGTGAAAGGGTACATGTGTGAGGGTTGACAAGAGAGCTTAGAGGAGGAGAGAGTTCAAGTCTGCGAGAATGAAGGCAGGTCAGCCCCCCAAATCCCAGCAGCTGAGGTCCTGATCCAGGTTTTAGAGGGAGACAGAGGCCGGACCACTGGCTTGTACTCCAGGTAGCAAAGCCCATCCATCAGGGGCTGGACCCCCAATTTATTTTTTTTTATTTTTTTTTATTTTTTATTTTTTTTGGACCCCCATTTTAAATCACGTCCCCCATATACCTAATATTTTTCTATTCCCTTACACCTTGCTTGGTTTTTCTCATTAGCACTTACCTGTTTATTTCATCTTTTGCTCACCTCTCTCTACCCATTAGATATGAACTCACAAAGCTGGGACTCCGAGGTGTGTTTGGCTCACTAGACCAGGGTATGGCATACAAGTGGCACCCCATAAATATTTGCTGTATGGAGAACAGTAACTGCTGGGGTTACTTCCACTGTAGGGGCTTTTCCAGGGGCCCCGGGTCCTTCTTACTGTTCCCCGAAGGAAACATTCCACTAAAACGCCGCTGAAAACAACAGTCCTACGTAACCTCTTCCAACGTGCTGTGATAAAAAGGACTATTCTGTGAGAAATGAAATCTCTATTATTATCCTGACTATTCAATTGTGATGTTACACTGGGCTTTTAAAAGCCCGAGCGCAAAATAGCATTTGATGGATAAAAACAGCCATGGTGACCCCATTTTCATCTCCAGGTAATGTGAAAGGACCATTTAAGGCTTAAGTGCAGATTGGAAGGGAGAGGGAGCACCCTGCCGGATGTGCTCTGCTCAGGGGCCGGGCACCTAATCAAGGAGGAAAAAAAAAAAAAAATTTAAAAACCCGCAGCTTACAAATGCCGTATGTATGTTGTAACTGCACGATCATTACTTTTTGGTAACTTGGCAATTAACTTCGAGGCAATTTTTTTTTTTCATGAAAACTACAGCCACATCTCCCACACACGTTGCCTCCTGTGTACAGAATGGAAATCTAATTACTCTGTCCTGGAAAATTGCTTTATCTACCTGCAGGCTAGAAACTGCACGATAAATCCAGAAGATAACCACCAAGACAGAGAAGTAAGTCACTCAGTAATCATGTCTCAGCAAACAAAATTAATGTCTACCACGAAAAATATGGCAATTATGCCCCCCTTAAGAAGCCACATGGGTAGGGAAAAAAAGGATAATCAAACAAAGCTTTAAAAAAAAGAATCTGGGATCCCTGGGTGGCGCAGTGGTTTAGCGCCTGCCTTTGGCCCAGGGCGCGATCCTGGAGACCCGGGATCGAATCCCACGTCGGGTTCTCGGTGCATGGAGCCTGCTTCTCCCTCTGCCTATGTCTCTGCCTCTCTCTCTCTCTGTGTGTAACTATCATAAATAAATAAAAAAAAATTAAAAAAGATTAAATAAAAAATAAAAAATAAAAAAAAGAATCGGAAAACCTATCTGAAGTTCAACTACCCTGCTGTCCTTCCCTCGTGCACGTTAAGTAGTAGCCAAAATAATCCCCTCACCTCTGCTCAGCTCCTGGACAGAAATACCAATCTACCGCGGGCTCTGGGAATCCTGCAACCACACACTGGAGCATGCCATTCGTGAGACTTTCGAGGGTCAGGATTTCTGGCTTTGCTGTAGGAAAAGAGAAATGGCCATAGGTCAGGCTGCCGGAACACCTCACCAAGGCTCCCCTCCACGGTTTCCGAATCCTTAGAACTTTCTTGAGTTTAAAGAGGACCCTGAGGGGACATAGTCAAAGGGGAGCATCGGAACCAGTGATGGAAGGCACAGGGAGGCAGAAGCGAGGGTCAGACCAGGAAAGGGTTTCCCCCCGTTTAGAGCTGCCTGGCTCCATTGTGGACTGTCCACACTGCAGGTGACAACTCCCTGTCTGGGGTCGAGTGAACGGAGGTGGGGTTCGCAGGACCCCCGGCCGGGTTTCTGCTTCCAGTTGGGGGGTGGTGGGGGCAGAATTTGCAAGACTGCTTCTAATCCAAACTTTAGGATTCCAAACTGTTGTGAAGGTGGAAATCGTGTTTAAGGTTCTTGCCATCAGACTTTCAAATTGCTGAACCTGTCATAGAGAATTTCAAGTTATGGCACAGACTGGGATGGATAAAATTAAGAGGAGTTCTAGGAAATGGGAAGCCCCCACCCACCCACCCACTTCCCCCCTCCAAGAATGTCCTCTTTTTCAGGGGTGGGGGCAGAAGGGAGTGGGTGGAAATAAAAGAACTGAATCACCCTATTTACGGAGAAGCCAAAACATAAGAGTAAAATACGATACGGGCTTTTAAACTCCAAATTTGTATTTCAAATGCAAAATATGGACAGAAAATTTTAAGAGGAAGCCAGCCCAAGAGTTTTACTCACATGTCTATCTATCTAAACCTGTATATAATCCCTGAAAAAGTAGGTTGTATGAGCAGGCATGCTCTGATTTGACATTTCTGGGGAACGACAATAATCAACTGATATTCATCCAATCAAGGGTGCCTAAAAGCACTGCAAATTCTTGAGGTTATTCTCTAAAGTGAAAGGAAAATGAACTTATTACATTCAGTTGTTCTACAGGAAATGTAAGTGAAGGGGTCTAAGCCTTGGAGAACAAGTAAGCCGACCTGTAAGGATCCGATGGCAGGGCCGGGGATGCGCTCACCCTGGCGCTCACCCTGGATCCTCAGTATGACATCGGACACAGAATGGGATGCACCCCACTGTGTGCTGGGGGGTGAAGGGTGTCCTGCCGCCGGCTCCCACGTTTACCAATAAACTGTCTCTCCATCAAGCCTCCTTGTGTGTCATGTGGGAGTAACAACAGTCCCCATTTCACAACGATGCTGGGACAATCAAATGAGACGGAGCACCCAAAGGAGGAAGAATGCTTCGCAGACACGAGACAGTTTTATTAACCACTAATTTATTAATGGTTCAGCTATCATTTCCTATTTCGGAATACCTACCCTCTCTGGTTAATCAAGTTTGCTACCCCTCAACTGTGTTTGCCACCAGGAATATGCTCTTCAGTGATCCAAAAATCTTCAGAGAGTGTGACGATGAGTGTTTTAACCCGACGCGTTGGGAATCTGACCTTGATTAGTTTGCAGCTGATAGCAAAATTGTGTACGGTGAGAAGATAGGGACCGACAGATCGGAGGCTCAGGAGTGTCTTTCTTCAAGGGAAGGGACCACTGTAGAACCACCTCCCAGCACCTCACCTCCTTGCAGGCAGGACGGCTTGGCGGGGATCGGTGTCCACATGCGTGGCACACCCACCTGTCTCTCAGCCTGGCCCGACGCCTGGGCAGGCCCTTTGGCAAATACACACAAAAGAGTGGCCCTCCAAAGCGATCTCAAGGTAGGGGCATCCTTGAGAGTTTGGATCCAACGCCAGCTTTCACAAATAGAGCAAGAAGACGAGCCATCGTCTTGCGAAAGTATCCGTCTGGCAAGTCTCATTTAATTATCATGGGCAACTGTGTGATTGTGCTGGAAAGTAGGACAGAACACAAAAAAACAGAGCAACTTTAGGAGAATGCTATTTGCTGAAGACGGCAGGCGCCATAAGGCAGGTCTCTCTGGACTCCATTCGAGCGTCATCTCCTGTTCCAAGCCATCCTCAGCTCTCCAAAGCCAAGTTGGTTGGTCGCTCCTCCCTCTTCCCGCAGCATGCGAGAGCACCTGACACTCTTCCACAACCTCCTGGGCTGCCTCCTCCATCAGACTCTACGTTCTCAAGGGCAGAACCACATCTCCCTGATTGTACCTCTGACTCGGAGCAGAGTCTGACCTGCGGCAGACGCACAGAGGAAGAGCTGTTTGAACCACTAAGTCCCCTCTAAAAAACCAAGTTCCTCGGAGTCCAAGGAATTCGATTAGAATCCTAAGAAGGGACCTGGGACAAGAGCCCGATGCTGACTTTGCTGTGCTAGGGGCTCTATTCCCACTCTTACAAGAAGCTATCCACACACCTACCTGGCCAGGTGAATTCTTCTTTAACACGGAGATTGTAGGGGAGAGGGGAGGTCTACACAGAGATGGCAAAGGTAATGGGATAGGACTTAGACTGGAATCGAGGTCCTAAGATGATTCCCTCCCATCGACATTCCTTTTGTCACCCATCCTTCCTAACCCAAATGATGAGATTTCTTAGAGTGGAACTAAATATTAATTCAATAGAGAAAAAAAAAGGTTGAAAGGGAACCTTAATATGTTAACGATGGTTACCTCTGGGTAAAAGGATTATGGATAGTTTCTACTTTATTCTTTTGACTTATTTTCTCTCTCTCTTTTTTTTTTTACGGTGAGCGTGTAGCTAATAATGAACCAATAAAACATTTTTTTAATTAAAAAAATTGGAACAGCTCAAAATCACATAATCAATTACATTCAGCTCTGGCTACCAGTGCTCAAGAGCCAAGCCTTCCAGCGTGACGCCTGGTGGCAGTTACACAACGGCCAGGGCTGGCAAGTGGTGCAGTCCGGCTGGCCTACTTGTTCCCGTGTGCTGGTTAACTGGGCAGATTTTTACCCTACCGTCTCAGGCCGGCTGTAACCCGAGGCTAGCAGAGCAGCTTTGTCCTGCTGGTCCTTAGCCTGGCCAACCAAGCCCAGAAGGTCTCTAAACATCAATGTGTGTTCGAAGCACTAAGAAAATAAAAACTAAAAAAAAAAATAGACATTTTTGCCCCCTACCCCTACTACCCCCATCCCAGAGATTCTAAGCCAAGGATCTGACCCAGCAACGCACCTTTTTAGTGGACCTACAAAAAAGACCCTGACTGGGGGTAGGATGAGGGTGAGGCAAGAGAAGCACATCAGGTGTGGAATTTAAGAAGGCACTCACCCTCCTCAAAGTCTTGCAAATACAGGGCTGGCTCCTCGAGTGAGCTCTTCCTTAAATTCTGCACCCCAGGCGCCTCGCCCTAATCCCAGTCGTGTCCCTGACATTGGTGATGACAGACCTCATTTTGAAAAGGCTAAATTACACGAGTACAGTTTCAGCTCTACATGGCAAGTTGCGCCACGAAAATGTCTGATGCATGAAGAATGAGCTAGGTATAAATGTGATTCCTAAAAATGAAAATCTGGGCTCATCTGCATTTTGTAAGTGCCTCAATGCACCGTGTAAGGCATTAGATATGCATTTTGCTTTTAAAGACACATGACTGCAATTCTCCAGGTTAAATCTGAGCTGTGGTTTCTGAGATATTCGGCAATCGGCAGAATACCAAATGACACGTCCCCTAATTCCTCCCAGGTTGGAGGTTTGGATAAGCCTAAGAGGTGCATGCCTTATGTATTTGCTGCGGAGATTAAGAAAATAGCCTTTTCTCCTTTCAAAGCGTTGGGGGCCTGGGTCATTCCAGCGTCTGCAACGACACTGATCAACTTGTCGGCTGATTTCAGAGTGCTTACGGCTCTACTGAGAATTTACGGCTCGTGCAATTAGAAATCCTAACCATTTGCTGATTTACCCCAAAGATATGTGATCTTGAAAAAATGCTCCTTCTCACCACCATCAGGTCCAGACGGGAGGCAGGAACAAAGCACATTTTTAAGACACAGCACAGATAATAAGTGCTGGGGTGCGGTGGGAGGAGATGCACGAGTCATTGCTGGGGAAGCATTTCTGAGTTGAGCTCCCCTCTTGCCCCTGAGCGCCTCGACCAGTTCCTGCTAATAAACCACACTTGCCCACACTCTATAACCAGCAAAGAACATAGACTGAAGCCTCCACCAGCAATAAAAGACTAAATGAAGAGGGATCATAGGATGCATTTTGTTTTTACGATTGTGGGTCTGCTGTAGTTTTAATGGCCACACAGCAATGCTTTCCAGCAATTTGGCCCTATTTGGGCCTGGGTCAAATCTACATTCCAGCCATAACACTGCTATGAAAAAGGAACTGAAATCAGCTAAAACAGGACTATAAAAAATTTCAGATTAACTTTCACTTATATAAGGCTATACTTAAAAAACAAAAACAAAATAAAACTGGAATAGATGTCCTGAGATTTAGCCCCGCTGAATGGATTCAGGCTCCATGCTGGGCAAAGAGCCTACTTAAGATTCTCTCTCTCTCTCTCTCCCTCTGCCCTTCCCCATCCCTCTCTCCCCTTCTCTTAAAAAAAAAAAAAGATTGTTAGAAACTGGCATATGGGCACTTTGATAGAAGTTTAACAAATGAAACAAAACTTCAATTATAGTTGCCTGTATCCAGCGGTCTTTAACAGAGTTTTTACTATTAAAAAAAAAAATCACCCTCCTAACGCAGTGACATTCTAAACTAGGAGTAAGCTAACTTTTAGGGTAAAGACTGAGGTGTAAGCAATTTCGGCTGTGTGGGCCTTAGGGTCTCTCTTGCAAATACTCGACTGTGCCACTGTACCACAAAGGTAGGCAGACGTGCAAAGCCATGCACAGCTGTGCTCCAATAAACTTTACTTATGGACACTGACATTTGAATTTTATCTTCACGTCTCACAAAATCTTCTGATTTTTTTCGACCATTCGACCAAAAATCTTAGTTTATGGGCCCTCTGAAAAGAGGCTGCAGGCTGACTCCGGCCCTAGGACTACAGTTTGCCAACATCTGTTCTAAACAGCCAGTAAAGATCTCCTAGTCCTGAGATTAAGTTAAAAAAATTTAAAAAGTGATACAACTAACTGCACAAAGCCTTGCCCAGCCAGAATCACGATGCTCAATTTACAGGGCACCACTGCCATGTGACCCAGACACGCAGAGAGCAGATGTAGACACACACGTGGAGGACTGGCATGTGATATAAATGCTATTTCTCTATTCAGTAAAAGCAGTGAATTCATTTCCAACATAATTCAAAAGTGGAAGGCAAGGGTTATTGCCATAAAACCCATGGAAAAATCATGCACCTATTCTCGGGTTAATTTAAATTTACACTAAATTATAGGTGAGCCTGGATCCACGTATAAATGAAGGGAGCTAATCTGATGTAAAAACATATATGGGCTCAGATAGCAAGGGAACTTCCACAGAGTCTAAGTTCCACTAACACGAAGGAAGAGTACTCACACCGTCTTTAGAAAATTATGCCCCAATTCAGGGTCCATTCCTAGCAGACACTGACACAGTCACAGAACTTAAACCTGTTTCTCCTGCTTTTCTACCATAAGCACGAAATGATGGCCAGACCACACCAACAAAGGGCCTAACGATCTAGAGGGGTTTCCTGTTCTCAGTTTCGGCCTTTAACTAGATCCTCCAAATTAGCAATACACCCCACCCGACCAACTTTCTCATGATACACGAAGGAAAAAGAATACTAATACATTTCCTAAATTTTTTCAGAACATAAGAGAATCAAAGTAGACTTTAAAAGTAGGTTGCAGTGATATCCCTTTTTTCTTTCAACTCAAATGTCTACAGCAATTCTTGCAGACAGAGAGATCTTCATTATGAGAAGGAGATATTAAAGTGTCACATCAAAACAACACTCATAACTCCAAAGCATTTAACAACAAAAACTCATTTCAAATTCAGTAACAGAATCTGAAAAACAGAGCTCAGACGCTGTCAGGTATCACAAATGAACATGCACTACCTATAAAAAGATTAATATAAAAAGACAAGAGACTACTTTTACATAGACTAGCAACCATACTAAGAAGACCTGAAAATTATTCCTTAATTTAGAACTGCCCCAAAAGCCAGGAGAGTGAAATCTTCTGTGACATATGTTTAAGACATGGGCGAGCATGAAAAATAATGACAGATGATAACCTTATTTACTGCCAGGCACTTAAGCTACGTCACTCATTTGAGATTAAACAAGATAATTATAAACCTTAAATAATTTGATGGGTTTCTTTAAAACCCCAGTCAATCATTTGTGACCCATCCCATACTATACAATGTCTCAAAACTGCACCAGATGTGGGTTTAAAAAAATGATGCACTATCCATGCAAAAGGACACCAAAATGAGGTTGCAGACAGGTATCTCATGTCATGGAAAGGTGTACTCAACGCATTCATTATTCAGCACCAAAACACAAGCTCATGAAGCATTAGGACCTCAGTTTTGTAAAAAAAAAAAAAAAAGTTAACAAAAAATGTTCACAAAGAACATATACAATAAGGGATATATTAAGGAACAGTATAAAATGTAAACCAACTTTAAGAGGCACAATTAAAATGTGCTTCTTGCTTTTGCTTATTTACTTTTTCCAGTTTTTCCTATCCTTTGCGTGACATTTTTACAATAAGAAAAAACTGTTTTAATTTAAAACTGTTTTATGTATACATATGTTTGCACTAACCAAGCTACATTTCTGGTTACTGTGATAGCCTTACAGCAAATTTTCAAAAGCAAGTAAATCAATCAGAAAGGAGTTCTATTCAGCACTGGTTTTATTTAATGTTTAAGAATTCCAGTCATTTGGGGGCACTTGGGCGGCTCAGTCGGGTGAGTGTCCGACTCTTGATTTTGTCTCTGGTCATGATCTTGGGGTCGTGGGATCAGGCCCTGGGTGGGGCTCCACACTGGGCTGGGTGTGGAGCCTGTTTGGGGCATTCTCTCTCTCTCTCTCTCTCTCTCTCTCTCTCTCTCTCTCTCTCTCTCTCTCTCTCCCCCCCCCCGCCTCTCCCCACTGCTCATGTGCTCTCTCTCTCTCTCTCTCTCTCAAAAAAAAAAAAAAAAGAATTCCAATAATTTAATATTAGAGATTTAATAGAATCCACCTAATAGGGGGAAAAAACACTAAAAAGCAAAACCTCTTAAGCAAAACTCAATGGTCAAGTGTGTTAGTCATAAGCCTTATTAAAATGTTTAGCCTCAGGGATCCCTGGGTGGCGCAGTGGTTTGGCGTCTGCCTTTGGCCCAGGGCGTGATCCTGGAGACCCGGGGTCAAATCCCACATTGGGCTCCCGGTGCATGGAGCCTGCTTCTCCCTCTGCCTATGTCTCTCTCTCTCTCTCTGTGACTATCATAAATAAATAAAACGACTTACAAAAAAATAAATTTAAAAAAAAATAAAATAAAATGTTTAGCCTCTAATGCAAGAATGGTTTGGACACCCAAATGTTTGAAAGGTCCTATCAGCCCTGAAAAAAAGGGAGACAGATGGTAGAAAACATTTCTTCCTCCCAAAGAGGCAAGGTTCTAGTAACTCTGTTCTCATCTCACAGGGATCATGAAAGACACAGACCCAAAGCCCCTAAACTGAGCAATCCTTGAAGGCCAGCCCACATTACCATTTAACCCTGGGTGAAGGTCCCTGAGGACTTCCAGCCAGGTGGGTGACTCAGAGGGCTGGCTGGCCAGGGGGTCTAAGCCATCTATTTAAGTGGCTGACTTGACACATCTGCCCTCACCTTTGGCAAATGTGCCACTTTGTCTGCGGGGTGTTCCCCTTCAGAGTGGCTTCTCCCTAGGAGGACAGATTGAACTATGACCAAAACTATATAAAAGGCAGCCCAGATTTTGCAAACGTGGTCAAAGAGAAACTTTCTCATCAAGAGACCTCACTCTGGATGATTTATTACTTTGACTGATACGGGCACGCTGTATGATCTAAAAATAATTGCTCATACCAGACAGGATGTTAATTACATGATACGGTGATTTAGAAATAATGCATTATTTAGCATTTCCTTAAATCGTTTCAACCCACTGTTAACACTGCCGTAAATGAAGTAGAGTCAGTGACTTTGAAAGTTAATTTGGTGTACTTCTGCAGTCATTTTGGATAGCCGATCTAGCTTAAAGGACATGTGTTCCACATAAGCCCCATGGTGAAGGGCAAGCCCCTGACTGAGTTCTCTCTATATGCTTGTCCTCCCTCCCTTCCTGTGACCACCCCCTGAGCCCCCCCCCCGCCCCCCCGCCCCAGTACCACAATACTCTGACTCACCTGGCGAGGTTTGTCATTAAAGGGCAGACCTTTAAGACTTGCCAGAGTTCTACTTATGGCCCCTGGATACCATTTACCTCAAATTTTAGATTCACAAAACTGATCTTGGAAAGGTTACCCGATAATGTGTTCAAGAGGCATTTTAAGACTATGGGTGAATAAAAAAAAACCAAAATGAGGTGATCACCCACACCGTGAGCACACGTAGTACCAAAAAGATAAGAAATAACAAACGTTGACAAGGGCACAGAGAAAAGGGAACCCTCGTGCACTGTCGGTGGGAATGCAGACTGGTGCCAGTGCGGAAAAGAGCATGGAGGTTCCCCCCAAGAAATTAAAAACACAACGACCATATGATCCAGCAAGTCCTACTTCTTGATACATATCCTCATGAAACAAAACTACTACCTTGAAGAGAGATATGTACTCCCATGGTCACTGCGGTGTTACTTACACTAGCCAAGGTATGGAAACAACCTAAATTTCCTTCGATGGATGAGCGGATAAAAGAAAATGTGATACACACAGACACTGGATTATTGTTCGGCCTGAAAAAAAAAGGAAATCCTGCCATTTGCGACAACAAATTAGGTTGGATAAACCTAGAGGGCGTTATGTTCCATGTAATAGATAGAGAAAGACAAATACTGCATGGTATCACTCAGATGGAGTCTTTAAAAAAAAAATCAAATTCATTGAAAAAGAGTAGAAAAGTGGTTGTCGAGGCCTAAGGGATGGGATGGAGGAATGGGGAGAGGCATTAAAGGAATATAAACAGGTGTAAGACAGTAAGGTTTAGGCATCTAATGGATTACATGGTGACTATAGTTGATAACTCTGTATTACATAATCAAAATTTGCTAAGAAAGTAGAGCTTAAATGTTCTCACCAAAAAACAAAACGAGCACCCCGCCCCCCAAAACCCCAGAAAATCAAAAACAAGAAGGGCAAACATAAACACGTGAGCTGATGTGTTAATTCACTTGATGTGTGTGTGGGGGGCAGTTTTTTCAAAATGTTTACATATATCAAAATCATGTATACACTTTAAAATCTTATTTTTCCCAGCTTTATTAGGGTACGATTGATAACATTATAAGTTTATTAGATCTTCTTAAAACCATTCCACAGGGGAAAAAAAAATCATTCCACAGTTGTGAGAAAACAATTGTTTTATCATATTAATCATACTTTCCACCATCATGTAGGTCACTTCAGGGTTCACATGGGGCATTTAAAATTACATGTCAAAATAAACTCCTTAAAGATGTACATTACTAACATTTAAGTCCACTGCAACGTTTGAGATTTAATCAAGAAATAGTGGGTGGGGAGGGAAAAGGGAGAGTGGATCACTTAGAGTTAAATGTGCATTTGGCCTTTTATGTGTCCTGGATCTGGTAAAAACCTCAATTGTGTGACATTTATTGCAAACAAAGAGACCATAGGTTTCTAACCAAGTATCATAGGCTACATATAGAACCTTGGTGGTGTTGGTTTTTCTAATACCTCTAAGAATTTTAGAAATAGTAGGTCCCATTAGGAAAGCACCTTTATCATGTATATTATGTCATTGTAGCTAAATATATTTTTTTAAAAAAGAAAACAAGAAAGCACGTTTGGGTAGCCCTATAGATTTTAGAACTCTTTCCTCCCAATTTTGATCTGCAAAGGAACCAAATGGCCAATTTCACCAAAGATCTCAAACTTAAAAAAAAAAAGATTTTATGTATTTATTTGAGAATGAGTGAGAGAGACCACCGAGGGAGACGAAGAGGGAGAGGGAGGAGCAGATTGGTCACTGAGCGGAGAGCTCGACGCGAGCTGGATCCCAGGACCCCAAGATGATGATCTGAGCCAAAAGCAGATGCTTAACCAACTGAGCCACCCAGGTGCCCCTCACACTTCTTTTTGGAACTAAGAACCTGATTTCTTTTTCTTTTAATTCAATTTTTTAAAAGATTTTATTTATTCATGAGAGACACACAGAGAGAGAGAGGCAGAGACACCAGCAGAGGGAGAAGCAGGCTCCCTGTGGGGAGCCCAATGTGGGACTCGATCCCAGGACTCCGGGATCACACCCTGAGCCAAAGGCAAACGCTCAACCACTGAGCCCCCCAGGAGTCCCAGAACCTGATTTCTATATACATCTTCAATAAGTAGGGCAAGGGTGATTATAGTGATGCAAATTCAACGTTTTTGTTGTTTGTTTTTTTTTTTGAATGAAAACTCCGCCCCACCTTCCCCCCAGCCAAAAAAAAAGTGGGGTGGGGGGACACCTGGGGTGGCTCAGTTGGCTAAGAGTCCTACTCTTGATTTTGGCTCAGATCACGGTCCCAGGGTCATGAGATTGGAGCCCCGCTTCAGGCTCCGTGCTGGCTGTGGAGTCTGCTTAAGGTTCTCTTTCTCCCTCTTACTCTGGCCCCAACCTCAACTCCACACACTCTCTCTCTCATTCTCTCTAAACAAAACCAAAACCAAAAAAAAAAAAAAAAAAGAAAGAAAAACCCAAAAACTCCCATCAGTTAGTTTCCACTGGGAGTTCTGCTCAAAAACAGCAAACATGTCATATAGCTCTTGCCCTAGAAACACCACCTTTAATGCCATGGGGCCAACTAACAGACCCCTGTAAATCATAGCTTGGTTAGAGGAGTTAAAAACAGACCTAAAACACTATCAGGTTTAATACGCTACACATTTTTCTCTAACACAAACTGATAGAACATGGTATTTTTCAAAGCCTCCCACACAAGCAATTAAACACACACGCATACGCATGTACACGCACATGCTCAATGTACTCAAATCCACATGTGGAGTTTCTAAAACAAATGAATTTTTCAACGATCAAACATTTAACCATTCCAAATCGGGGATTTTCATAAGCATTTCTCCCAGTTGAATCTATTAAGCAATCATGCAGCAATGTCACTGAGGAAAAGTCACTGAATTTCTGCACTAATATCATGCATTTATTATTCTGGTTTTTATCAATTCTAATTTTTGCACAGCAGAATTCCTTCCCTCCTTGGGGCTAAGCTTATTTACAGAACAAATCACACAGTGGATCTACTTGGCTCAGCTGAAATGTTACGTCAAAACGGACACAACCGCTCCGATTTTAAATTTCAAAACTATTTTTACCTTTTGATTTTAAAGTGTAACATTAGAAACCTTATCCAATTAAAGAAAAATCGACAAAGTTATTAGCTGACTTCATCTGTAAAGAGCGACTGGACACACTTCGCAAGAGGCAGATGTTTTTTAAGTTTCACACAAAAAATACCACCTCTGTCAAAGCGTGTGGAGCTCAAGAAATCCAATGTGTTAGGTAAATGCAAGAAATGCCTTTTGTCAGTTAAGGGTTTATAACAAACTGACAGCAACGAAAGACTTCCTGAAAAACTTCACCTAAGTGGGGAGACACTAAACCACCCTTATCTGTGTGCCCAGTGCCATGGAGCAGCTGTTCATCAGTTGATGCTGGGTGGGCATCTGAGACCTGGGCCCCCGAATAATCAAAGTTCTGCCCCAATAGGGAATCCGCCCCTCCAAAAAAAAAAAAATCATCTGGAAAGCTTAATGTGGTTCCCTATCTAGTTTCAAAGAGGCAGGGTTCACCAGCAGAGGTGACTAACACCAATCGTGCGGGATGGAAAATGAGCCTGGTAAGTAAAATTGCAGCAATTTTGTCACCAGAAAAATGGGACTTCAGAGACATCTTTGTAAGGTCAGTGACCCACAGCCTCCTTGACCTTGAAGCCAGGGAAAGACAGATGCAAATGGCACTGAGCTTTATAAAATTCCCCGCTCCCAATAGGGCTGCAGTGAGGCCTGTGGAGTAGGCCGAGGCCATGGTCTGCTGTTACTGGTCCGCAAAGAGGTGAGGTGCAGCTGACAAGAAGCATTTAGCAGGAGCATCCGGACAGTCTATCTATGGAATCTCCTTAAAAAAAAAAAAAAAAAAAATTTTAAACTTGGGTTTTGCATACATCATTATTCTTATTCAATTCACTTTCCTAGTGATAGGTTCTTACCGTATTTTGTAGCAAGGATTGATCCCGAATAACTTGGAAAATTAAAAAAAAAAAACAGGTCCTTTCCCATAGACAGTTTGAGAAGCACTGCACTAGAGCACCCAAAAATCCAGTTTTGGGTGGATAATATGCATATTCGGCTCGTAAGAATACTGATTTACCTGTAATCGTCTCTTAAGTTACTTGAATATTGAGATTTTTCAGAAGCAGGTAATTTTGCCCATGTGCGATATGCTAAGCTCCTCTGATTAACATCTGAATTAATCTAGAGCTATTTGAAATGCAGGCCAATGAGATACCATATAATCAACACTGTACTGAGGAAGGGAGACGTTAATGAGTATGATTCCCTCAAAAAAAAAAAAAAAAAAAGCTAAGTTCTGTGGTCAAACAAGTTGAGCTGTATACCCCATCCCACAGCCTCCTCCTGGCACATTAAGAATCTTGACAAGGTCTGTAGTTAAGAAATTCGTCTGGCAGGGGATGCCTGGGTGGCTCAGCGGTTTAGTGCCTGCCTTAGGCCTAGGGCGCGATCCTGGAATCCCAGGATCGAGTCCCAGGTCCGGCTCCCTGCATGGAGCCTGCTTCCCTCTCCTCCTGTGTCTCTGCCCCTCTCTCTCTATGTCTGAATAAACAAATAATAAATAAATAAATAAATAAATAAATAAATAAATAAATAAATAAATAAATAAATATAAATAAGTAAATAAGTAAATAAATAAATATTCTTAAAAAGAAAGAAAGAAATTTGTCTAGCTCCACAGATATGATTTTAAGGATCCTGGCAAGGTCTATAGTTAAGAAATTCATTTAGCTCCACAGATATGACCCTCTTGTTCTTGGAAATGAGGACAGAGTTAAAAGTCTCCAGATTAGGAATCCAAAGCCTTGAGTGTCACTTTTCTGTCTTCATCTGCAGCTGGATCATGCTACCCCTACCCCGTAGGGCTGAGTTGCAGCACCAACGAAGTAACTTGTAAAATGACTTCACAGAAGGTCAGCTCTTTGAGGACAAGAAACTGGCACCCCTCCTTTGTTCCCACAGCCCCTCCTGCACCCCACACACACACACACACACACACACACACACCACCACGAGCACTCAGCACAGTTACTAAGCTATCCCCTAGGGAATGTTCCAGATTGTCTCCTAATCCCTCACCTCCCAACACACACCCAGGATGGCTAATCCCAATGGTCCTGTTGTTGACCACTCCCCTGGAATTCTGTGTCTGTGGAGGCCTCCCATCCCCTGGTCCCCTGGTCCCCTGGCTGGTGTGGTGTGTCAGACACCTGCTGTCCTTCCTTGGATGTGCAGGTGGGCCCTAGAGTAGAGCCAGGAGGGTGCCCTGCACGGAGCAGAAGCCCCCCAGCTGGCGAGCATGCTCCCTTGGCCTCAACCTCTGTGCAAAGCCATTTCTCTGAGATGCTGCAGGGGCCACAGTCCAGCAGGGCAGGACTCAGGTGTTCAGGTTCCCACGCCCAAAGCCATCCTCCCGCCCAAACCACCTGCTCCCTCTCCCACAGTCCCCACATGCTTTGCAGGAGGGTCTCGTTGAGCTGGATCGATACTGCATTCGTCTTAGTGAGAGAACAATCTCAACACAGATGATATCACAGCCCTGGAAGAGAAAGCGCCCTAACAGAGAACTCATGACGGAGCCTGATAGCATCTCTTGCCCAACTAACACCACAATCCAGGTCCTATTCAACCTCTGGCTCCCCATTTCAACAATCAATAATAATACATTCCCCCCCCGACATGACAGTTATTTTTGACTTCTCTGGCTCCTCTGTTTGCGTCAACGGCAGCACCCGGAATCCGAGTGACCTCTGCGAGGTCGCGTGGTCAGTGAAACGTAGGGCAAGGAATTGGCTTTCGTGCACATTCTTCCAACCACCAAACCACAGGGTCTTTGTTAAGGTCAAAATCATCATGAAACATTATTTACATAGTACACAACGAGCTCAGAGCCGCAGCCGTTCCAAGCACGAGCCCCAACTTAAAATAATAAAAAATAAAAAGATAAGGGACTGTTCGTTTTACTCACTGTTCACATAAACATTAAAGGCCACCGAAGAATTGACATCGGAATTGGACACTTGAAATGTGTAAGTGCCTCCTTCGTTCCCTTTTAATCTGGTTAGATGAAGTTCACTCACATATCTACAAAGGATAAAATAGAAAAGAAAAAACCTTTAGGGATCCCTGGGTGGCGCAGCGGTTTGGCGCCTGCCTTGGGCCCAGGGCGCGATCCTGGAGACCCGGGATCGAATCCCATATCGGGCTCCCGCTGCATGGAGCCTGCTTCTCCATCTGCCTATGTCTCTGCCTCTCTCTCTTTCTCTCTCTGTGACTATCATAAATAAATAAATAAATAAAAATTAAAAAAAAAAAGAAAGAAAAGAAAAGAAATCAAGCTCTCGCGAACGGCCTGCCTCGGGTGAGCATCTTGTCCACAGTTTCTCTTGGAAACACACGCCTGTGGGAGGAAGGACCAGACTAAGCACTTAACTCAGTATTAACAGGATCCATGTTAACAGATACGAACCTATAGGCATGTATTTAATTTGGGCCCAATGGCTGAGTGGGGAGAGGCTTTCGTGGCCTTGTGGAGGCCGCAGCCTCTTTGGCCTCCTGGCTGTCCTCATGCCCAGGTCCCCCTCTGCCCATAATCCTTCCCCGGTGTCCTGAACTCACCCACCCTGCTGCCCTATAACGCTGTGCCCCTGGCGGGGCCCCCAGACGAGCAGGTGCCCACGTGGAGGACCCTCACCTTCCTTCTTGCAAAGATCATAATCGCCCAATTCTCCTTTCACCCCCACTACTTCCTCCTGGCATCCTTTCCAGTATGTGCTATTCAAGCTTCTGTTTTCCTACCGGGATGATACTAGATATGGCTGTGTAGACTGAGCCCACAGGCCTGCCAAGGGAGTTCCCGACGTGGGCACTGGTGTGGGTGGAGCGCCCTGGGCAGCCCTGGACCCGTGTGAGCAACATACACAACCGCCCAGATATACGCAGGGGCCTCTTCAGACTTTCATCTCCTCTCACAATGCACACGCCCCCGAGCGATCCACTCTCACGATGAACTCCTTGCTGTTTGCTCACAGCTTTCAAATCCTTACCTCTGGTTCAGAGCTCTCGGTCCTCGCCTCCTCTACAGAGCTATTTGCATGCCTGCATCTCCCTGCCTCATGGGTACAGCTTATAATGATTCACACCTGCAACATCCTCCCAAGTCTTGCCCTTGGACACTTGGCCCCTTTTGGACACTGACTGCCTCTCTAGGTCTAGGGCTGATGAGTGACTGCCCGTGGGGAGGGACAAAAGCTCTGGAGAGCGCCCCTGAGATCAGCCTGCCAATCACCCATCCATCCTTTCTCTCCTCCTTTACCCTTCCTGTCCTGCTCTCCCTCTCCCTCAATGAAGCTCTTGACCCAGAATCCCTGTCTCAGGCTCTGCTTCTGGGGAACCTGCCCTCGATACTTCCTACCTGAATGTCCACACTCAAGAGCCCGTGGACATTCTCAAATTCAACCAACCCCAAAAACTCATGGTCTTTGCCCTCCCAACCCTTCCCCCTCCTCCTTGAAAGACATCACCTCTCACCCTCCAACGTAGCTGATAAATACAGAATCTGAAGGGGTATCTTCAGCTCCTACCTCTCTCTCCTATCCCCTCAATCGCTGAGTCTTACTAAAGAGGTAGCCTGGATACCTCCCGAATCCATCCTCCTCCCTCCAGCCCCTGCACCTTGACCCAGGACAGCCTCACCTCTCACCCATATTCCTACAACAGCCCATAGCTCTTCACTGGGGAAAAAAAAAAAAAGTCTACGAAGGCATCCACTTCTGTTGGCCATTTGACCTTGGTCAAGTTACATCAAGACTCATTTGTGTCTCAGTTTCCTCTTCTCAGAAACGACAAGAATAAAAGTGCCTGTCCATGGGGTTTGTGAGGACTGAAATTATTGACTTAATATATGGAAGGTACTGAGAACAGTGCAGCGCAGGCAAGAGCACCTGCAGCCTACATAAAGTAAGCTACTTTTATGCTTTTGCTTTGTAGTTTTTATTATTTTTATTAATTTTATTTTTACTTACTATTTTCATTTTATTTTTTACTATTTTATGATTGCTACTGTTTTTTGTTAGAAATGTCTTGAGGATCAAATGAGAGATGTGGGGGCGCCTGGGTGGCTCAGTCAGTCAAGCATCCAACTCTTAGTTTCGGCTCAGGTCATGATCTCAGGGTCGTGGGACTGAACCCCACATGGGCTCTGAGCTCAGGGAGGAGACTGCTAAAGTTTCCCTCGGCTCCTCGCTGTGTGCGCTTGCTCTTTCTCTCTCAAATAAATTAAATCCTTAAAAAAAAAGAGAGAGAGAGAGAGAGGTGTGATGTCATAGAACTTGGAGTTCACTGCCTGGACCAAAGCTACTGAATGAATGAGGCTTAGTTTTCATATAGTTGGTTGTTTTACTTACTTACTTACTTACTTACTTATTTTTTATTTATTTATTTTTTATTTTTGAGACAGAGAGAGAGGACGTATTTATTTATTTATTTGAGACAAAGAGAGAGGACATGTGAGCTGTGGGGCCAGGGTGGGAAGGAGCAGAGGGAGAGAGAAGGAGAGAAGCAGACTCCTCACTGAGCCGGGAGCCCAACTCCAGGCTTGATCCCATGACCCTGAGATCATGAGCTGTGCAGAAATCAGGAGTCAGAGGCTTAATGACACAGGCACCTCTCTTTTTCTGACAGTTCTCATTGTTTATTTTTAAAGATTGTATTTATTTAAAGATTTTTATTTGCTCATCTGAGAGAGAGAGAGAGAGAGAGAGCACAAGCAGGGGGAGGAGGAGAGGGAGAGGGAGAAGCAGACTCCCCATTGAGCAAGGAGCCCAACGCAAGGCTGGATCTCACGACCTGAGCCAAAGGCTTAACCCACTGAGCCACCCAGGTGGCCCTGACAGTATTTTCAAAAAGGTTTCAAAGCACTCACTTTCCTCTTTCCTCTGAAAAATAATTTAATGTGTCCCTAGAATGTGCCATTCCCTGCTTTCGATCATCCTCCATATCAGAAATGTGAAAACTGATGCACAGACTTTTTGTGCGGGTTTTAAACACAACACAAAAGGCAACACTGGCCTGAAGACTCAGGAAGGAGCCCCACACTTCCTCCTATGCCAGGTGTCCTCTCACACACTTATGGGCCACAAAAATAGGATCTGGTAAGCGAAGGGAAGTGGGGAGAAATGTCTAATCCCCAGCGCGAGGCTCTTCTCTTACCTGATATTACTTTCGTTGTCAGACTTGGGGTAATCTTCCCATTTATCAGTGAAGGTTCTGTTCATACAGATCCACTGCTGGTGCTCCGGTTTGGGATATGCCTCATATTCAACAATCAGATCCACATTCTCTCCATCATTTACAAATATTGTAGTACTCGTCACGGGGAAGATATTAATGAATCCTTTATCTAGTTATAACAGAATAAAACAGGGAGAAACTATGATCCACAACCACACAACAGAAAACACAGCTTCCCCTTTGGCTGTAAGGATAGTGGACTGGGGTCAGGTATTAAGAATATTTTGACTTGCCATTGTACCTTTTTTGGGTCTTTTTGCTCTTGTAGAATCACCGTCATAAAGTGAGAAAGGACAGCCCTCAAATGTTCATTCTCCCACCTGTCTCTCAAGCAACTCTCTTAAAGATCTAGCACCATCTTGTTAAAAGTCTTCTAGAATGACTGGACCTGATGCTTCTTAGGTCAAAAAACTTTGGACTAAATAGTCATACCCAGACTCAATATAAATGTGATGATATGAAGGTGTCCAAAATCAAGATGAAGAAGAGATCCTAATGGTCAGTGGAGATGTTGAAAGAACACCATTTAGTATTTGAAGAAAAATAAACATCCATCTTCTCATCACATCATGTATCACAGATGAAATGAAGGACAGCACCTTAAAAACCCTACCGTATTTTTAACTAAACAGAATTAACTCCTATCAAACTTCTAGGTGGGGAGGGGGAAGGGCAGTTTTCTAGGCTTTTTAGGAACCACAGAAGAAAAAGAATCCTAAAATCATAAAAAATCCCAAGAATCTGAATATATAAGCTTTTTTTAAATGTCTATATAGTAAAAGTAAGGTAATAAGAAAAAGAACATGAAAATATAGATGGAGAAATATTTAAACTAGTACTTAAAATAAGTCGTCACTCTTCACTTATTAAAAATAGCAGAACTTCAATAAAGCTGCTAAAAAATAAAGTATATCCATCCTGTGGAAAAATAGGAAAACTAATTTGAAGGAAACTCAATAATTTTGCAAGTGTGGTAAAAGTAGCACGCCGAATTACACACTGTAAATTGGCACAACTCTTTCAGAAAGCATTTAGCAATATAGATTTTCTATAATTATCTATTCTCCCATTTAACCCTGTAATTCCCACTTGAGATCCCTTTTTAGTGGATAACTACAGACCAAAGGAACAGCTATCCACCCTGGACATAATAATTTTCAAAATCAGAGAACTGGTTTCTCAAGCAGCCCTTAGAAATGGTTATATAATAATAAGATAAGAAAGAGTTTGAAAAAAAAAGTAATAAAATTATTGCCAATATTAGTTTTATGGCCACCATTTATGGAATGTTTGCTATGTGCCAAGAACTGCCCTATGCAGTTTAGCATACACTCTAATTAATAATTACGGCAAATATATAATTGTATAACAATACTGAAAGAGAACACTTAGAACTCCTAATTGACACATGAAAAATATCCAGTCCTGGAAAACTAAACGGTTAGCTACCCAAAGGCAGAGCCCAGATCGGAGTACAGGTTCATGAGAAGCCAAGGCTGGCCTCTTCTTACAGCAGCAAATTCCCTAGATTCTCTACTTTCAGTTCGAGAGAGAGAGAGTGACATCTTTTGTGTAACTGAAACCCTGCTGCGTGCAAAAATATAATCAATTTACCAAATCTTTAAAAACAGTTCTATCACATTAGTGGAAGGGTTTTCACATTTTATTCTTCCATTTCTTTCCCCAAATTTAAGAATTATAAAATTTAAAATTATTCATTATTTTTGGCACTACTCAGTTGAAAATGTTAAGGTCCTACATGAGTTGTCGTTCTAGTATTTACTGCCCTTTAGTTTCCTAGAGATTCAGAATAAGAAAAGAGTCCAACTGCACCAATGAAAAGGATGTGTCACAGATGAGAATAAAAAAATCATCCGGGTGAAAGATGGAGATGGAAACCACCACCCTGTTCTAATGCCTGAATCATAAATGAAGCTCCCTCTGCCATTTTTAAAGCAAATTTAGATTTTCGGTTAATTTTGAAGGAATAAATCTTTCCTCGGAGTGCTGTGTTACAGTTTCAGGTTCTTAGGGTCATAAATTGATCCCACACAATGCAAAATGCTCAAATATTACGGACCACAATATTTGCACTGAAATGAGTTCCCTCATCATCACCATACATAAAATACTTAAGTTCCTCCTGAGTTTCCCAGAGTCCTTTGGCTCAATATACTTTTATGTCCTTCAAATTCATGAAGTATCAGAATTATTCAAATCAAAGAATTCCATCAGGGTTGTTTTTACATAAAGTATGATTTTTTTCAGGTACTTCTGCATTAAGAAATTGGTGATGCATTAGTATTTAACCAGTACAAACGCTATGTGAGGTACTTCTATGAAATCTATTGCCTTTTCTCCTCTCTATAACCTCTGCAGTTAGAGGTAGGGTTTCTCATAAGAGAAAATGCAGGTAGAGTTAAAGTAGGCTGCATTCAAAAGTTGGGTGGCACGGCCCCAACTTAAAACCAGGTGGGGACCATCCCAAAGCCACTCCACATGGTATCCAAATTCTCCTACTCCCAGCCCCCAAAGAAATTACTTTTCTCTTTGTCTCCTCCTGTTCGTGTCCCATCCCAACCCACCCCAAAACAATAAAAAACCAGATTCAGGTTTCAGAGCCACAAGCCTTTCCAGTTACACAGTCATATTCTTGGAAATTGATGAATGGATTTTAAAAATCTGATTACATACAATAATATGCTCAAAACGTCCTTACTAATTGCTTTCTGGAGCTGAAGCTGATATATCAACATGCTCCCTAATCAACTTAGCAAATTAGCACTTATGGAGTTTAATATTTTGAAAGCATAGCTTTCCATTCAAATTAATAAATGGTTCACAATCACGTTTAGGGAAAAAGTAATACTCTTTCTGCATGCTGGTTCTATCACTGCAAGTCAAGCGTGTTTCCCACGTTTAGTCTGGTGAGATGCTTTCCATTACAACATGGGCAGAAATGCCAAAATTATATGAGCTCATTGTGGGATAAATCACAGACCTCTAACACTGCTTCATAAATTATTGAGGAAACATGGGGGGAAGAGGAGAAATGAAAACAAGTATCACATCATTTTATTATGGCTCATGATGAAGAAATTTGCCACCCTACCAGTACTTAATCAAAGTCAAGCACAGAGACTGTACTTGCATTAAAAAAAAAAAACACAAGAGATTAAATTCAGACAATACTCACAAAACAAAAAAATGTGTAAATAAAGCAATTTAAAAATTACTCTTATTTCCAGTAAATCAAAAAACATCCAGTACATTCACTACCTTCTGCTCCCATTAAGTAAATCTTGGAAAATAAATATTTAGTGAGATTTCCAGAGTAGGGAAGGAAACTAAACCACTTGTGCATACCAGCTATGATGGGGTTAGGATTATAGGGTAACATGACCCAGTTTATGCTGTGCAGAACCAATGATTCAGGCCCCAGGGGACCTCCTTCCTGAAGGTTCACACTATGGCCTACACGGCTGGAGGATGGGGTAAAGTGAGCGGTGTCCTAGGAAGAAGCAGCCCAACTCAGCCCTTCCTGTGACAAATGAACTAGACCCATGAGTGGTAAAAAGATAAACCAAAGGCTCAGGTGCCCCCCTAAAAGATTCAGAGAACTACTTCAGGCTCTCAGCATCTGGACTCCTCCACTGAGAAAGTCCACACCCATTTCTAAACTCGAGTCATTCAGTAAAGACTCGAATTTTTGAAAAAAGTTCCACCTAACATCTTACTTGTTTAGTGGGGGGGGGAGGGATGGGAGAAAATGACCCATTTAAACAACTTCAGTTGCAAGTTTCCACTTCCTCTTTATTAAACTAGTGGAATTTGCTTTTGTGCTCTGGTTGGAAAAGGCGACAGTGATCATTTTCATTCATTCATTCATTCATTCATGTGGTGACAATTAAATTTCTAGTAATCTCTTCAACATTCTATTAGCATAAAAAGGAAGCTATCTAGCAATTTCTTCTTTCACTACTGCCAATAATTTATACATTCTGATAGAGACATTTACCTACTACTTCCAAGGTTGTTGTGACATTTGCTGATCCAAAAGTATTATTGGCGTAACACATGAACACTCCAGAATCATTAACTCTTGCTGAGCTGATAATCAACTTTTCCTGACGTTCAAAATTGAAGTCACCGCGATGCCAGCTATTACTCTGTGTCTGTGCATTAGTCTGCTGGTTTTGGAAAGAGAGAAAAAAAAACCAAAGATTACCATAAAATTTATATTCAGGATCTTTCCTAGATAAATTAAAAATAGCAGCAATTAACTTCTCCATATTAACATTCATTATACACTACTTAAGTAAGAATAATAAAGCATCATGACAAGTCTGTCATTGGAACACTTCATATTACAGGATTATATTGAAAGATAGTCATTATTAATGATTGGAAAAAACATGAAAATTCATTTCATGATAACCATGGCGTACATCATTCCAAATTCTCTGCAGCACTAAATATTTTAACGTGCCAAATTTTAGAAGTTACTATATAAGAAATATTACTGAATACTGATACTTTACATTTAGTCAGCATATTTAGGTCATATCAAGAACTCAAATCTCGGGATCCCTGGGTGGCGCAGCGGTTTGGCGCCTGCCTTTGGCCCAGGGCGCGATCCTGGAGACCCGGGATCGAATCCCACATCGGGCTCCCGGTGCATGGAGCCTGCTTCTCCCTCTGCCTGTGTCTCTGCATCTCTCTCTCTCTCTATCATAAATAAATAAAAATTAAAAAAAAGAACTCAAATCTTCCAGTTAATCAAAAACATCCAGTACATTCACTACATTCTGCTGTCATTAAGCAGATCTTAGAAAATAAATAGTGAGATTTCCAGAGCAGGGGAAAAAAGCGACACCAATTGTTCATAGTTAGGTCATATCATTATCTCTATATCCCAGTGATTGAAAGAAAACACATCACTATTAATAATATTCTATTTTATCAACATCTATATTATTTTCACGAGTAAAAATTGAACCACAATGTCTAAAACTAACTTGGAGACTCATCCTACAGTTGTTATCCAGTAGAATTTTGGCAACTATTAAAAAGAGTTCCAAAGTATGTGAGACGTCTAAGACCAAACCCCAAATTATTTAAGCATGAGTGGAAGAGAAAAAGTTGCAAATTTACTCTTGTGCTATCACCATTCTACTCGTATTATTTGCCTGCAGACAAGACACAGAGAGATTTCTTGTATGGAAAACATCATGGGAATAAAACATAACATAAACTATAGTCACTCTGAAAATATTAGAGGGAGTACTATAGAGCTTTCTGCAGCTTCCCAATTTTCGGTAAAATGAACACATTCCTACGGAAAAAAATAACAACTGAAAACAACAAACAACAAAAAAAGAAACAGGAGCTGATACTGACATGAAACGAGACCAAGGGTAATGCGCTGGCCAGGCTATGGTCAACCTATCAGCACGAGACCATTCTGACACTATTGTAAATCAGAACAATCCCTGTGGAAAGCAATTTGGCTGTTTGTTCAGACCCCTGATCAGTTCCAGCAAACTTATCTCAAGGAAATAACTCAATTTTTTAAAAAAGCTTCAAAATATTTACTGCAGTGAAATCTCAGAGATGACCTAAATGTATACCAAGTATCAAAATTATAAATGTGAAAATAAGAAAAGGGTTCATATTACTTAATAAGCATAAACCGAGTGTACCTTAAAACTGCAAACATGTGGTAATACATATGCATGGGAGCAGAGGGAAAAGAAATATGAAAAAAAAAGTGGGCAATATAGTATTTATAAAGACCAGACACACAAAGAATACTGAGCTCTTGGAATGCTTGAGGTCCAACCTGTGTTATAAATATAAAGTATGCCCCAGATTTTGAAGCCTTAATATGAAAAATAGTAGTGCAAAATAACCCATTGATATTTTTATGTTAATTACATTGATAAGATAATATTTTGGCTATACTAGGTTAAATAAAATGTGTCGATTTTACTCTGGCTCTGTCATGTGCCTACTAGAAAATGTTAATCACACAGGAGGCTCACATTTTATTTCCCATTGCACAGCACTACAACACGCAATGGTGGAATCATATCTGTTTCTTTTTTCCTCATGTTATTATATTTTTGGAAATTTTTTTTACGTTAAAGTGAGCATACATAAGAGCAGACTGCCAAAGCGGAATGTTTTGAAATAAAAAGAAGAGAAACCTGCTTTCTTAACTAACTGTGAGATCTTGAGCAAGTCGAGGATACTACTAGTCTCAGCTTTTGTTTCTATAAGGAAATGAGACGGGGGGGGGGCCTGGGTGGCTCAGTAGGTTAAGCGTCTGCCTTTGGCTCAAGTCATGAACTCGGGGTCTTGAGATGGAGCCCTGCGTCGGGCTCCCTGCTCGGCAGGAGTCTGCTCTTCCCTCTGTCTCTCTCCTTCTCTGTTTCTCCCTCCCTTGCTTGTTCTCTCTCTCTCTCAAATAAATAAAAGGAAATAAGAAAGCAGAGGTCTTTAAAGGCCTTTTCATTTTGAAGCACAATGCAGATATGAAGACACTCTCTTCCAAGAGATTCTTCTAATAATTGGCAGAAATCTGCCATTTCACTGCAGAAGAGCAATCAAGAAGATGCAGTAGCAAGGTGAGGGGACACTGTTTTGTCCTCTCCCGGTCCACCAGGTCACAGACTTCTCTGCAAAGGCAGAGTAATCACAGACAGCTAACATACCACATTCTAGATTTGTGGTATAGATATATGTAGCCCGAGGGTCTATGACAAGGAGCTAACCAGGAACAAGGAACACATGTCAGCGCAGGAAGGAATAGCTTGGTCCGATGTGATACAATATCAACACCTAAACCCAAAGACCTTAATTCAGGATGATGTCAAATAACATAATTAAAAGTAAAAATACAAGGGTTTAGAGGCACTAGGAAAGCTAACCAAGAGTCACGAGTGGTGAATAAACTCCAAGACTCTCTTAGGGTTTAAAACAAACAACTGCAAAAACTCTAGAGTAGTCATTTTATCCTAAATTTCTCTGTGAGTTTTAAACTTATTCTAAACGGTCAGAATCAAATACCAGGAATTTTTAAGATAATTTCATAGCGCTCACAGTGCTAAGTATTCCCAATGAAGCCAAAGGATATCAACAAAAGATTCACGGCTGAACCTTGGCATGGAGCCACGAGCCCCATCTGCAAGTCACACATTACATATTGTTTGCATGTGATTTGGTTTTCCTTAA
Source organism: Nyctereutes procyonoides (assembly GCF_905146905.1). Classification (NCBI taxonomy): domain Eukaryota; kingdom Metazoa; phylum Chordata; class Mammalia; order Carnivora; family Canidae; genus Nyctereutes; species Nyctereutes procyonoides. The sequence continues at coordinate 83,919 of NW_026575035.1, read as the reverse complement.
CCCTTGAGGTGCACACTGGGATTTCCCCAAAGAGCTCCCAACACTGAAAGCTTATCTAGCAGCGCCAGTGGATTAATTGGGAATGGCACGCAGGACTCCTGGGAAAAGTGGTTCAGAACAAAACTGCCTGGGGCAATTGAATTTCTCATGAAAAAAGGCTGATTTTCAAGTTATGCAGAGGCTCAAATACACACATGGTCTAAACTGTTCTCTCATCTGAAATCAAGGATTATGGAAAGCCAATTAATATAGGATTGCGTTCCGTAGGGTCAGTCAAAAATCCATACATAAGCTATTGTTTTTATTAAATTATATGATATGGAAACTAAAACTTGTTTCTTTAAGCCACTGGTCTGAGAGAACAAGACTCTAGTACGATCCAGTCTCTAGTCAATGGCAGGCTTCATCAGCAAGGTGTCATCCATCACAAGTCTACGCGAATACCATCATAGTACTTTGCATTATGCTAATCACCATGGTTACTTATGGAGCAAAGAATTCTTTAAAGAGGCATGAAATTGGCCATGTTGAATACAGAGCATGAGAAGGAAGAAGAAGAGGAGGAAGAGGAGGAGGAAAATATATCTTTTCTCCCATGCAATGCATACATGTGTTCTGAAGAAAAACCACTGTGATAGCAAATTACCTTAGATGGCCAAGATTATGCAAATAAAAATTACTGAAAATTCGGTGGATGGGAATTTTAAAGCAACATATTTGGGAAATTAGAATTTGAAAGACCTTGCTATTAATGATTATTTAGGGGGGGGGAAAACTTCATATAACTGGCTGAAATTTACTTAAGATACGCCTTCCACAGTATCTGACATATAGGAGACATTCAATATGCATTTGTTAAATGAATGAGAACTTAAACATGTCCAAATGTTTCAGATTAAAGATAACCATTTTATGAACAGTGACTAAAACAAATAGAAAACCATTAGCAACTTGATCTCAGGTAACCAGCCTCAGAGGGGAGAAGTCAGATCAAGAAAAAAGGAAACACAGCTCTCAAATGGATAGGCCACTTTGTGGGAAAGGAGGGAGCGCCCCGGTTAGTATCTGAGATCATTGACTGTTTTTAAATATGGAAGGGGGGAAAAATTGACGACTTTTCCCAATATTTTAAATCATCTGGCCTGGATAATTTTAAGAGTCTTAAAACTCAAGGTTAACGTACGTGGCTAACAAGAAGTGTTCTTAAAATTTTCCCTACAAAAGTCAAAGAAACAGCACACGGTATAGAACAGGAGGAGTCTGAAGTTCTCTCTTCGGTCTTCTCAAAATAAATTTACAAAATGACACGTATTTGTCGCTAATAATGAATACACACATCCACATATGGTGTTACGGAAGGGGGCAATGTGCATCTCGACATACGCCCAGACAGCCCCGCCTCAGACAGACACACCAGCGGAGCCATCCCCAGGATAATCAATGGACTGTTTTAAGGGGAAAACCTTAAAATGTCCCCCACAGAGAGAACAATGTATTGAGAAAAACAAAGGAAACAAGCCACTTACCTGGCTGTTTTCCTTTAGCCACATCGAGTCCACGAAACTAGACACATCTTTTATAAAGCACGTCACGGAGAAGGCTTCCCCTTCCTTCAGGAGAGAGCTTGTTTTGGACACTGACACGACGGGTACAGCTCTGAAGGCTAGAACAAGAAGAAACGTGGCCCTCAAATTATTTCTTCCACGATCATATGCCATTGTCACCTACTGCTTTTCCTCGAATGCACCCGACCTATTTGGGCATCTTTTAAATGAAATCTCAAGTACTGATCAATCTGTATTACTTGCCTATCTGAAGACATCAGCAATCCAATCTTGCATCCTTCAAGCAAATTCATTAATATTGAGCGACAAAAATAGGAATGTCTGCTTTGAGATGATAATGCTCCTGGCCAAAGCTATTTTGAAACAGGGAGAAGCCCTGGCACAGGGAAAGTGGCTTTAACCTTGATGGTTTCATGAGGACGTGACCTACGACTACTTACAGTCTTTCAACCAAACAGGCATCTTTCCCATGTGCCGTAGTAATAATAGCTTGCTCATTTCTGAAAAATCTCCATTTTTAAATAGTCGAACTTTCCTTAATCCCAATGAGCACCCTTTTTCAAAAGCCTCCATAAAAACCCCTCCGTAGCAGAATGTCACCCGGTGTGGAATTTGATGAGCTCGGAGACACAGAAATCCAGACATCTTCCGGCTACGAATTCGATCAACATAATGCCACGATGATAACAAGGGCCACACTCTGTTGGTGCTCTCCTCCTCAGACTGGGAATAAGTCTGGGAATGCATTAAAATCAAATCGCTGAGGAGAAACTCAATTCCTCTCTCAACAATAAATCAAGGGGTGAATAATGTATGTGCTAATCTTTCCCAACAGTGGAATCAAAGCTCCCCAGTGAGGTTCCGTCGGAAGCACACCTCATGCAGTCATGAAACTCTGGGTGTCCTGATGTTGTGAGGTTTCACAGCTGTCCCTTTGGGGGTCTACGCACCGGTTTCTGGCAGATGCACCTGCCAACGGTGGCCAACGGAGGCCAACGGCGGCCGTGCATTGGGGGTGTGGGGCTTGGGGCTACGAAGCAAAGAATTCACCGGCCACGGACAGTAGTTGGGAGCTGGGGAAAGTGATGAAGAGCCAGAGAGTAAGACAGACCAGGGAGAGGAGACAAGTCACCCCTCCATCAACAGATGCTCCGCCTCCCCACAAGAAAGAGAGAAAGGGCCCCTACCTGCCCTCACTTTCAGGGTGAATTTCTTGGACAGCACCGTCCTCCCCTTCTGGTCCGCAGAGCAGTGCAGGCAGAGCCGATGGTACTCGCGCTTCACGTTTCTGATCGTGATGCCAGCCTTGGGATCAGCAACAAACGTCAAGTCCTTGGGAAAAGGCTTCCCCTCGCACCCCCTGAGGGAGTAATTGGTCACTTCTGGGTCCGTCAGAGGACAGCGGACCAGCGTATCGTTGCCTTCTTTCCCATACAACGGAAGGTCTACGAGGAAAAGCTTTGCAGGATCTAAAGCAGATCAAAAATCAGTCGTCTGAGTGGCAGGCAGCAGGCACCGAGGACATTTTAAAAGATCACGGATGACTCCGCATTTTGTTCCTTCTTTGCAAGCAAAAGTAGAATTTATCCAAATACTACGAATCGAGTAACAGTTAACATTTGTTATACACTTCCCATGTGTCGGACACTAAGCTCGGACCATTACACTTTAGCTCATCTCATCCTCGAAGCACCCCGACGTGATGGGCACTATGCTTACCCCCGTGATGTGATGGGCACTATGCTTACCCCCCCCCCTTTTAGAGGTGAAGAAACTGAAGTCTCAAAAGTGACTCTCCTAAAAAAGTGACATGGCCCAGAAATGGCTGAGCGGAACTCAAATCCCTGCCCAACTGATACCACGATTTGAGCCCCTAAAACTCGGAGGGTATTTTACTGCAATAGTTCCTATTCTTCTACAACAGGGAATACTCAAGCAGCATGGGCCAAGACTAAGGCTGTGTGATGATACCCATTAGGGTCAGGGAAAGCTGATCTTTCTCTATCCTTCTGGTGGTGGGGCGGGGGCCTTTCCAGAACTCCCCGTGGCCAGGACCTTTCAGCTTCTGCACAGAGCCTGGGAGACCATCAGCCGGCCACCCTGTACAAATGTCATCAGGGGCCCCACTCTTCCTATTTCTTGAAAGATATGGATAAACATAAACTTCTGGAAATCCAATGAAGCCATATTCCCAAGGGGGGTCTTAGGAGTTTCGGGAATGCTGTGGCAAATACTTCATCATCCGAACCAGGACGCTTGTGAGTGAAGGGCAGTGCTATTAATAATTACGCCAGGACACCAGGTGTGGCCTGGGAAAGCCTCGGGCAGACTGGGACCTCCTATAAGCAACGACAAACCTCATTCTGTGCACACAATATGCGGCCACCCCTACCGTGTAAAGCTAATACAGACAGACGGTTGGGCCAACAGATCATGTTTAAAATGTTGTTTGTTTTTTTTTTTTAAAGGGCACTGAGGGGGGGCACTGGATGGGATGAGCACTGGGTTTTATACTATAGGTCGGCAAATCGAACTCCAATAAAAAAATATACAAAAATAAATAAAAATAAAATAAATTTCAAAAAATTTCTTTATTCATTGTCCATTCCACTTGGAATTTGGTGTCCCACAAAAAATCAATTTGACATTGGTGAAATAGATTTACCATTTAATTTTAGGGAAAAAAAAGATTCTAGGATGAGTAATTACGCATGTCCCAGCCTCACTCCTCTGTTCTCTGAATAAAGCACCTCATGAGGATAGAACTGAGGTCCGAAGCCGTCGCTGGTTATCATTCCATCTACTCTCTCTCAGTTGCTGGAACCCGGCTCCTACAATGCCCCAATCTCCTTCCCTGCTGTAACGTAAACTACTCAAGTATCCAAAACATCTCAAATCAGCAGTTTAGTGTAGCTCTGATAGCTCTGACTTACTGAGGAAGACTTCCCTTCTAAAAGAAAAAAAAAATCCATGAACTCTGCGAGACTGACTTGGCTACTAGCTTCCCCCCATTTCCTCAGTCATCTACCCACTGTATTCATATGCAGAAGGAGACTTCATTACCACCTGGAAATTAGAGTATCTTCTCGAATTCCAACGACCAGCACACAGGATACCTCCACAATTACGAGACATACCCGGAGGCTAAGCTGTGCCTTATCCATGGGTAGGTCTCAGTTTACCCACGTAGGAGAATAACAGATACACTAAGGAGAGGCAACCTTCCCTACAGCGAACACAAGGGGAGTCTACTTGATGAACCCTTGAGAGAGCCAGAATTTGCACGATTCTGGTCTCCTGAACGACGACAATTACACCAGGAAGACAGAGCAGGAGACTCTCAGGGTTCCGGTGAGAAACCGAGACTCCTGAGGTCCCTCAGACCTGCAATCTAGGACAGACGTATTCATTATTCCCCCACAATACTGTGGATGAGGCCTCCTACGTAGTCCCGTGTTCACTGGACAGAAACTCAGAGCCAGAACCGGGACCCTATTCTTCCTCCTAGGACCTGAGGATGCGTCTCCTAAAGCTCAAAGTCCTTGTTTTTACATCAACAGAAAGAGCCTCCTGCCTCCCATATATTAGCAAACCTCCTCTTGACAAGGATGTTCAGCAAACACAGGCGAATCACCGAGTTTATCATAGGAAATGAGGTGCGGAAATCCAACAATCGTAGTTTTCTTCTGTTTCCAAAAAGGTCACCATTTTGATTTGGTTCTTTGTTTCTTTTTCTTTTCTTTCTTCTTCTTTTTTTTTTTTTAAACGAATCAACTGACAACTATTAAAGAACCTAAGAGGGACATGGGGTGATTTAGCTGACTGGGTTGATTTTCTGGAATTTGCTCCCCTAAGAAGTGGGTCAATTCTTTTTGAAGTGTTGGTCTGTTTGGGCCTCCCGAGGCCTTTCGTTCCCTGAAGTGTTTTTACTAAGTGGGAGCATCTAGGATCTCAAGGCATTAAAATGAAGCTTTCCCAAAGGGCCTCATTTATTCTCAGGGTTTACTCAGAGAGCCAGGACAAATGGGCTAACCATATCGTAATCTCATTAGGAAGAGCAGCGCAGGCTCACACACCTTCGGCTGAAGTCACACCCACAGCCACGATGGATCAAGAGATGGGGCGGGGGGCGGGGGGTGACCAACAAAGAAAATTTTGTTTTAGGCTTTCTAGACCTAGCCATATTTTCTCTATGGCTCAGCCATCTCTATGTCACCCATAATTAAGAACAGGATATTAAGTCCTCTAAAGCATAGCATGAAAGAAAGCCACACATTTACCTCTGACAAACACATAAATGGACCTGCTCAAGCCATCTCTGTTGGTGCACGTGTAATTGCCCGTGTGGCCCGCCTCTGCCTTCTCTGTGATCCATTCGTTGTGTGTGTTCTCACTCAGCTGGCGCAGGGTCTCAAAAGTCCACTTGACAAATCCTGGATCGGTGCAGGTCAGCCTAAGCTCGTCGCCGACACTGACTATTAACTCTGATTTTGCTGGATGGATGGATGGGAAAGACGGTTTCCCCGGACGCACAGATGCTTGAGAAGGGCCTGCCAAGAAAAATAAGAATCGTGTTGAGTACGATCTTTTCCTTGGCGAAATAAAGCGACTCTTCCGATATTGATTTCCATCTTCTGTGCGCTCTACAATAAAAATAGGACAAAGTTGCCCCACTATTTACAGTTAGAAAGAGTTCTGTTTAAAGTTTCTTAAGTTCTTCATCGAGAAAATCATTTTCTGCAACTCTCCATTAATCCTGAGGGTCACACTTGGTAGGCAAGCCGTCCTTGCGGGATGCCACGCATGGCCCTTCTCCGGGGGAGAAACACAGCTGGGTCACGTTTCCACTCTGAATATGGGCCATCGAAATGGTGCTGACATGCTGACACCCTGCTCAGGAACAACAAAAACAAAACCCCACACTATTAAAAACAAACAAAAAAACCTGCTGGCCTGTTACCCTTCTGGCAAAATGTACGTGACCATGACATGGGTTGGCTGTGAATTCAGTTATTTGTGTGAAATTCTCCTTATACGGTGATGTTCCCCAAAGGAGAACTATTTAAGAGTCTCAAATAATAAGGCAGCACATGAAAATCCCATTTTAAAGATCAGACCATGAGGGCAGCCCGGGTGGTTCACACCTTCAGCCCAGGACGTGATCCTGGAGACATCAGGCCCCTGCATGGAGCCTGCTTCTCCCTCTGCCTGTGTCTCTGCCTCTCTCCTCTCTCTCTCTCTCTCTCTCCCTCTCCGTATCTCTCATGAATAAATAAATAAAATCTTAAAAAAAAATCAGACCGTGACATATCTCATGACATATGTTGGGCTGCAGCCTAATCAAACTAATGCCTAAATAGGCTTCTTAATATAAAGATGCAAACTTTAGACTCGGAGTATGAAACTTGAAGCTTAGAAAATTCATGGCAGTCCATTCATTCATTCATTCATTCATTCATTCATCCATCTGTTGCATGAATGCAAATGTGCCTGTTCCTTATTCACGGTCTGCAAGAGCTTCGAGCTGGGTGCTGGGGAAACGTCCACATAAGTGCAACACCTGGTTCTTACACGCACCCCAGAGTTTAGAGAATGCACTACTCACATGTCACAATAAGTGAAACGCAGCTGTTCTGGCTTCAAGCTGAAGAAGAAGGAAGAGGTGGGCTGGACCTTGACCATATCAGAAGAGGTGAAAGAGAAGACAGACACGGGCCGTAGATGTATACCACAGAGACCACACAGACCGTGCAGAGACACTCGATATTTTCCAGCAGAGAAGTGACATGCACAGTAAGATACCGAGATCCTCCAGATTCAAGGAACTCCGTGAAGAGCTCCAGGCCTCAGAGGTTGGCAGAAGGAACAAGACCGACAGTAAGGATCTGAGACTAAAGGAGCATTATTATACCATCAGAGGGAAAACACATTAATGGTTCTAGTGTAATTAAAACTACAAAGACTGACTCACATTCGACCTGGGTGAGTGAGTGGGAAGAAAGGGTCCCGGGGTGAGGTAGGCTAGAGCAACAGGGGGGGGGTGGAGGAGGAGGGAGCTTTCAATCGCTTCCGCAGGGTCATAGGCAAAATGGCATATCTATCCCCTCCGCACACATACAAGGTCGGAGACAAGAAGCGACCTGAGTTCTGATGTTGGAGTAAAAATCCTCCAATCCAGGCGGAGAAAGGAGCAGGTGGGAGGCAAAGGCAGCAGGTAAGCCAGGCCAGGAAGCTCTCCCCAAGTCTGGCATGACTGGGGGTGGGGAGACATGATCAGAAACGTGTGGGGCCAGGAGGGCCAAGAGCCCTGCTCTCAGGGGCTCCCGGGCCAGTGGATGGGACTTCTCACCTTATGACCTGCATTTCATATGGTGGAGGAAGAGCAAATAACGTGTGAAGTTAAAAGACAGGATCAGGGGACGCCTGGGTGGCTCAGGGGTTGAGCATCTCCTTTGGCTCAGGTCATGATCTTGGGGTCCTGGGATCTAGTCCCGCATCAGGCTCCCCCGCAGAGAGCCTGCTTTTCCCTCTGCCTACGTCTTGCCTCTCTCTGTGTGTCTCTCAGGAATAAACAAATAAATAAATCTTAAAAAAAAAAAAGGCAGGATCAGATAGTCAAGGGTGAGGGCTTGTGGAAGAAAGAGGCACACACAAAATACCAATCTTGAAGAGCTCGTCCAGCTAAGAGGGTGTAGATTTGAGATTTAAAAGTCAAACAACAATGAACAAGCTACAACAACAAAACCACCACCAGAAAGGAAGAGGGTGGGAGGGGAAGGCAACACATCAGAAGGTTTCAAAGAGAAGGTGGTGGGGACTAGGGCAGATGCTGAGCGAGATCAAGAGGATGAACAAAAGCGACCAAGGGAACAAACCGAATCTATTTGGTGAGAAAGAAACTGCAGGAAATGCAAGAGAACAATTTCAGGTGAGTGGGAATTTCCGTGTGCTCCCAGGGTCAGAGGCTCTACACGTAGACCTCTCTGTGAGAAGCTACGGCACAGGAAGGCACAGAAACAGATCTATAGTCAAAGGAGGTGAAAAGTTCCAGAAGAGGGGCGCCTGGGGGGCTCAGTGGTCGAGCGTCTGCCTTTGGCCCAGGGCGTGATCCTGGAGACCCGGGATCGAGTCCCACATCGGGCTCCCTGCATGGAGCCTGCTTCTCCCTCTGCCTGTGTCTCTGCCTCTCTCTGTGTGTCCCTCATGGATAAATAAAATAAAAATCAAAAAAAAAAAAAAAAAAAAGAAAGAAAGAAAGTCCCAGATGAGACTTGTTGACACGTGAGGACAGAAGAGGAGAGGGACACACCAAAGATGCTCTAGAGCAGCAGTGAAACCATCCCCTGCAGGTGCACATAGATGATGACTGGTCTCCATTCCAATTTGTTACCCAATATTTCATCTGGGCACCTTTCAACCATGGCTTCAATTGCAGCTCCGTGAGGTCATGCCAAGTACACCCCAGATTGAAGATACTCAGCAAACCTCGATTCGCAGAAGGTAACAACAAGGTCGATTACAATCATCAAACATTATTAAGCACCAATAACACATGAAGGGCTATAGGCAAGATCATCTGTCCCTTGCTGGGCTCAGCATCTAAATGCAGGGGGCCAGAATAGGAAACGAAGTGCTTGGGATTGTTTTCAAAGTCATATGCAGTGTTAAATAATGAAAATGGGCACAGCAATAAATGGAGACACTATTATGTCAATTATTTATCCCCTTTTAAAAAGGGAGTTGTTGCAAGGGAATAGCAGTGACGTTGACAGAAAATTTAATCCAAAAATCCTTAAAGAATTTATACTTCAAAACACTTCAATCAATTTAGCTTTCTCGGGAGGGGATCTTAAGGGCCATAGGTATTATGACAATCCAGCTGAATAACCATCGCCAACTTCTGGAGAAGGACCGTAACCAATGGAAGCTAAGCCTCGCTGCGTGACCTCAAAGGCAGGCCACTCTACTTCTCTGTGACCAAGTTTCCAGATCTGGAAAATGATAAAAATACCCTCATCTCATAGAGTCCTTATGGGAATCAAATGTGACAAATCCATGCAAAGAGCTTAAGACAGGACAGGGCACTTTGAAGATGTTGGCTTTCACACTGAGATGGTCGAGCATACTCAGTAAGAGCTTGGCTCTGGAGTTAAGACTCTAGATTTGCATCCTGGCTCTGCCAAGGAGTTAAGTGTGTGATCCTGAGGCGAGTTACTAATCAATTCTGTCTTGGTTTCCTCATTTGCAAAGTAGGGACAGCAACAGAACCTATTTCATAAGGCTGTCATACAAAGCACTCAGAACTGTTTCTATTACGTAGAAAATACATAATAAATGTTAGACACAATTATTCTAGAAACAGAACCTCTTATCACCCCTCCAGTCAGTCCTGACTCACTCACTTCCCATGAATGTAAACGGTTCCATCATTTCCCAAATGGGTTCCTGCCTGACTTCTGCCTCCTTGGCAGCAAATCCCAGCCATCTCCTCCTTTGGAGCCTCTGCCTCTCATCCTTGCCTGCCTTTCCTCTCCTGCTGCCCCACCCCAGACTAGCCACCTACTACCACCCAGACAGATGACATCTTCTCCTAGGAGATTTCTGTGCTTCCAGCTCATCAAACTCCCAACTCATCAAACCTCATGGCCCTGAGATCCATCAGGCCAAAAAAAAAAAAAAAAAAAAACTGTCCTTCAACAACCCCAGTCCCAGCTTCAAAAACCCTGTCAGAGGCAGCAGCAGCTAACACTGACCTCATGGATAGCTTACAAAGCACCTGCATGGGACTTGGTTTCTAGCTGCTTCCTCTGGACTTTTACCTCCCTCTCCAGTAAGACAGTCTTAGGCTGGCGGGCTAAGGAGCCTATAAACAATTCCATCCCTTCGTGGGCCCATCTTCCTGCCCCCATTCCCAACCCCAGAACACATCTACTCCACCAATTCACCTTCTTGCCATGTGGAAAGCCCTGTTTTCCACAGGCATTGGTCCCTAACCACGATCACCTGCCCTCACTAACTCCATCCAACATGTCCAGCACCATCACCCATCCGTTTGTTCTGATGCTCACCGTGTTCTAAATCTAAGTCTTACCTCCTCCACCTAACTCCAAGGATCCTAAATTGTATTTTCCCCCTGGCAAAGCCATAAAAACATACCCTTCAATCCCTGAACATAGAAAAGATCGGAGGAAGGACAGATTCCTAAATACCTAGCCCCTGTAACGGGTGTCAACAGTCCACTGACCTATCCCCAAAAGAGGACAGATGTCATTTCTGGTGTTCCACTAAGAAAAGGGAGTGGGGTTCTATGCATCCATTAAACTGCTATGGATGCTTCTAAAAAAGAGTCCTCCGAACTTGAGGTCATTGGTTTCTGCTTTACCTCTAGAGCTTTAGAGAATAAATTTTAAGATAATTGGCACCAAAAGATTAAGGGTTTTATTTTCAAAGTAAATTACTTATAAGTTCAACCCTCAAACTCATCCTATAAAATGAAAATAGAACTTATATTAGAATGGGACTCTAGGTATTATTTATTCTCTTTTTCCCAAACTATCTTGAATGTTGTTATGAAGCTCTTAGAATAAAGACTAGAGATTCATGTTAAAAAGTATGTACCTACCCTTATTATATTTAAAATTCAATACCAATAAGGTATTCCAACTGAGCTTAGAAATTGCCCTGAAATTACACATTTTAAAAAGGTGTCTGGTACATAGCAAGTTCTCAACAAATGTTTGTTGAATTGGGTTTTATCTACATTAGGAGTCTCTGCATTAGAAAATGTACTTCTCTAATCATGTTTGGCTAAGGCTAATTTAAGAGTTGTTTTCTATTCCCTGAGCACATGTTAATTAATGAGCCAGAAAAAAAAGAAAACAAGATAGATGGCAAAACCTACCATTCTGGGGGCCAACTACTAGAGCATATGATGGTTCTGGACTAAGAATTCCAGGAACTAATCAAATATTGATATATTTATCCCAGGTACCTGGCTAAGGGCTGAACCTTGAAGGCAGTCCGTGCTCTCAAAGAACAAGAATAAGGGAGAAAAGGAGCATTTATGAACAGTCAATAAGGTTGCAAGAGTTTAACAATATCACGATAAATGCCAACATACCCTCTATAACCCCTTTCGCTCATGTAAAATCCAACCATATCCAAGAGAACCGAGAAAGTAGGGATGCAAACAGATATTTGCACGCTCATGTACACAGCAGCATTATCTACGATAGCCAAAAGGTGGAAACAACCCAAGTGCCCATCCTCAGGTCAATGGATGGACAAGTGGCAAGATCGTGCAATGGAATATTATTTGGCCATGAAAAGGAAGGAAATTCTGACACAGACTACCACATCCGCGAACTTCAAAAACATCCTGCAGCGTGAAATTAGCCAGAAACAAAAGAACAAATGTCGTATGATTCTACTTACGTGAGACACCTCGAGTACACAAATCTGTAGAAACAGAAAGTAGAATGTAGACACCAAGAGTCAGGGGGAGGGAGGAATGGAAAGTTAATGGGGCTAATGGGTACAGAATTTCCATTCACAACATTGTGAATACACCTAATGGCACTGAACTGGACATTTAGAAATGGTACATTTTGTATTGTGTGTATTTTACCACAATAAAAAAAAAAACCCTAGGGGCACCTGGGTGACTCAGTGGTTGAGCGTCTGCCTTTGGCTCAGATTGTGATCCCAGGGTCTGGGATCGAGTCCCACATCGGGTTCCCTGCGAGGAGCCAGCTTCTCCCTCTGCCTGTGTCTCTGTCTCTCTGTGTCTCCCATGAATAAATAAATAAAATCTTTAAGAAAAATTTTAAAAATTTAAAATAAATTTAAAAACCCTAACATTAAACAAAAAACAATTCTTCAAAGCCCTGGTGAGCCTCAAAGCTGCTCTGCTCTCCTGGCTCTTTCTTAGCTGACTCCTCTGACCTCTGGTATTGGCCTCAGTGAGCCCCCTGCCTTTGTTTTAAATCACACCATCTAAAAAAATTAATTGTTGTCATTATTTGTATTTGTCCCACACAGTTGTGCTTGCGGGCAAGCATACCATCTTGGTTCCCATCTCTCCGCTACCTGACACAAAGCAGGCATTCATAAAAGTGCTTTCAACTTTCTGGGCTGAATAAGCTCTAAGTTTTAAACCAGGGGACTTTGAGTGCTCAAGACTGTGAGGTTCTTCTCTCTGGCACCTCTGCTCTCCTGCTTGCACCATCAGAGTCACATGGTCTTATTCTCAAACTGTCTACAGAAGCTAGACTTGTGGCGTATTATATATACAGATTAAGTGCATATTATGAAAATTGATGAAATAGGAGTGTGTGTGTGTGTGTGTGTACGCTGAAAAAGAGCTGTTGATTCTCTGGTAACAAAGAAACCCTCAAAGGGTGACTCAACTAAAAGGAGTGTCCAATTAAATGGGATTGAAACATGAGAAGCCTGGGGGGGGGGTGCTTACCACCAAGGGGAGGGGGGGCTCTTTATCCCAAGTGCTATTTCATAAACACTACACTAAAGGAAACTGAAGTTAGAAACTGCAGACCTGGCTTGCATTCTGGGTGTGGTGTGTGGTGAGAACTCCCGCCCCTCATCCCAAACTCAAAGTCAACCAAAACTCAAAGAAAAGGTTTTGCTTCTCCATCAAAATGAACACAGCTGTCCATCTTTCTTAAGGGAAAATAAACTATTCAAGATACACCTGTCATCTTTGCCATCTGTCGATTAAAAGACTAATTGAGAGTCCAGGCTGCACTGGTCCTATAGAATGTTCTCGATGACCAGTGTAAGAGCCACCTGCTTGAGTGCAAGGCGCTCCCTGGTCAGCTCCGCCGTAGCTGGACCACCCATTATTGCAAATGTTGTCCCAAAGATCCCTCCGCCCTAAGGGGTCTGTGCACTTCACAAATGTCTAAGCTGCAAAGACTGGATTTATAGCCGGAGTTAAAAGTAAGGAAGTCATTTCAAAACCTTTTCTCCTTTGGACACAAATATAAGGAACCAGGTAAAATAACGGCAGGGAGGAAAACCCACGTAGAGAGGCCTATTTTGGTTTTGAGGAAGTAGAAAGGGACCTATAGAAAAGACAAAGCTCCAAGCTCCATTGTAGTCCAACTACTCTTTAGTTCATGTACTATTTATTTAAATATTCTATTTAAATTCAGTTTGCCAATATATAATGCCCAGTGCTCATCCCATCAAGTGCCCTCCTCAGTGTCCGTCACCCAGTTACCCCATCCCTCCACCCACCTCCCCTTCCGCAACCCTTTGTTTCCAGAGTTCAGAGTCTCTCATGGTCTGTCTCCCTCTCTAATTTTTCCCCCCGCTCACTTTCCCTTATAGTCCTTTTCACTATTTCTTATATTCCATGTATGAGTGAAATCATATAATGTTTGTTCTTCTCCGACCAACTTACTTCACTCAGCATAATACCCTCCAGTTCCATCCACGTCGAAGTAAATGGTAGGAATTCATCCTTTCTGATGCACTATTTAACCACAATTTGTGATTCAGGAAAAAAAAAAAAAAAAAGCTCATGATTTGTATATCCTACTGTTTCTGACATACTTTTAGATCCCCACAGGAATAAACTGGATAAAAACCAAGATGGAAGGATCATAGTAATTGCCCACAACACCCATGAGGCTTTAAAAACAAGTAGATGATACTGGAAATAGAATAAAGCTGGGGTGGGAGGAGAGAGAGTATGAGCTCAGTGAAAACCAAACAAATCTGAAAAAAAAAAAATGCTCTTGCCCAGAGAGGGGGTGGGGGGCGGCACTGTAAATCCACTCTGGATCACCCTTACAGAGTGAAGGAAGCCATGCAACGGAGGATCCCAGAATGGCCTCCACTCTACTGTGGTGAGTTCATGCTACCATAAGCACTAAAATCTTTGGCTTCACCATGCATCTGTTGCATAATCATTAAAACAGTAGTGAACCAGATGCTGATGGAGGAGCTCAGAGACAAATGCAATACAAATGAAATAAAAATATGGAAAGGGGATGAACACGTTCCAGGACTCAAAGGGAGCGGCTACTCTTCGGACTAGAGCACCACGAAAATGTCCAGAGGGATGGGGGCCCTGAGAGCTGGGCCAGTAAGACTTGGTCCATTTGCATGTGTCCATGTTTATGTGTAATCAAAGAGGGGAAAGGCAAAGGCAAAGCTCTCTGAGTGCAGAGGTGTGTGGTAGTCAGGAAAAGCTCCTCCCTACAAGCACCCCCCCCTCCTGCTCCTACCTCACCCTCAAACGGTAAGCTCTCAGAATCCAAAGCAAAGTCTGTGTCTATCTCCATCCCCAAAGCCTCACAGAGCACCAGAAATACGGAAGGGGACAATAAGTGCATGGTGACAGAGTTACTACATATATTAACTAGGGAGGTGCGGGGCAGGGGAAGGTAATTTGGAACACCATCCTACAGAGGAGTGCTTCTCGGGATCTCGGGTGCTTTCACCCCGTCTTCTGGGAGGTCCATTTCTTGCAGGGACAAATCATTTTTTAAACGCTTTTATATTATCTATCATAACATGGAAAGTAAAAGAAAAATTCTGGTGGAAAAACATGAGCTTTCCGAGAAACTTAACTACCTTCCAGCCACATCCTCCCAAACACACCACCCCAATCCCTAACTTTCAACAGCACCTCCATGGACGAGTTTAAACAGTCCCCGACTGCATCACAGGATTCCAGATTCACAACTCTGCTGTTTCCAAAGGATTTTCTGGGTAAGGGGGAGTTCAGATGTATCTCTAACCTTGTAATACAGAGATTAAAGCACTTACCCAGAAAGAGCTCATTGTGAAAATCTACTCGGGTCAGACAGGAGGTAAATACTAATAATTGACACGATCTCCTACTGTCTTAAGTCTTTCACTGCCCTAGTCCTGTGTCCGTGGACTCAAAAACCAATTCCTTGGCACGGTGCAAATTTGTACTTAGTCCTTAAAAACAAAATAACTTTTCTATTTGCGGGCCAGGGCTCGATACTACAAAATCATACAAAACATGTTTCAGTACTGGAGACAGTTCACAGTTTTCAAGCCTCGTACAATGATCAGCCATTTGGAAGTCAGTTTAAAATCCCAAAATTAGAAAGACTTCACTGAAACACAGTTTAAAAAAAAAAAAAAAAAACAGCTCCTTAAGTGTATTCCAGCGTTGGCCTAATGATGATGAACTAATTGACAGAAGGGAACCAAAGGACAGGGAAATAAAAGCTGGAGCATTAGTCATTACTGGCAGAGAGAAGGATCAGTAACAAAGCAGGCACTTCTCAAACTGTCTTCATTGATGAACCGGTAACTGAGCTCCTACCAATGGTCCTGGGAGAGGCTGGGAACCAGGAATACAGAGCAGGAGCTGGGGGCCCAGTGGGGAAGATGGACTCAGAGATAATCACCATAGAAGCGAGCCAGCACAGCCAACAGGGGAAACTGGGGCAGCGGGAGGGTCAGAAAAGGATTCCCAAAGCTCAAATTAAAGAATGTGTGTGACGTGGTGAAGCCCAGGGGTGGAGGAGGAGAGAGGTCTATTAGGTGTGGGAACCGCAAGAGCAACTATCCCAGACCTAGTAAGGTGTGTGCTTAGTATCACAGGATCGTTCAGAATCGCTGCAGCATCAGGGTGTGAGGCCACGGGTCCTGGGGGGCACCATCACCTCAGGGCCCCCTGTGTCACAGTTAAGGGGGTGAGCCCACCCTGATGGGGAGCTACTGATGTGCGCTTGGGGGGAACCCCTCAGGGAGCAGTGAGGGTTAGGACTGATGGGTAAGGGTCTGGGCTGGATCTGGGCAGCAAAGGAGTGAGAGGAAGAGAAGAGAGGACCCCTGTTTTTGGCTTAGGTGATGGGGAGACGGGGTGCCAACAGAAGAGAAGAGGAAGAACAGGTTTAGATGCATATGTGGACCAGTGGGAGGCACTGAAACGTCCTGGAGATCAAGCCAGGGGTGGTGGCCGGTGTCAGGGCCACCAATGTCCTCCGCAGCACACCGTAGGCAATGCAGGGGGGTGAGGGGTGGTAACCAGCCGTGTTCATAAGATCATCGAGGGTGGGCGTGGGGAGTACAAAGAGATGGCCCAAAACGGAATGACAGGTGCAAGGTGACTGGAGTTGGGTAGAGACGGGGAGCAGAAGTGAACAGAGAACCAGGCCCGCCACCCTCCACGCACAGGACTGGTCCCTGACCGACGTGAGGAGGGACAGGCCATGGCGTGTCCTGCATCCCTCCTGACAACCCTAGTCGTTCACCCCACGTTCACCCCTGGCATCACCCCACGCCCATAGCACCAGGATCTCCCACGGTGCCACAGTCCTGGCAGGTGGGAGGAGCCGCCTTGGATGGCTTGGGCTACTGGGGGAGGGCAACGTCGGGGCCAGCCAGGGGCAGGGGGAGGAGCAGGGGGAGGACTCTCAGAGCTGGAAAGCAGGGGAGCCGAGGGCTCCCAGTGAGGGGGGGGGGGTGATGAGCATCCTCAGGGGCGCGGGGAGGATCACAAAGAGCAGAGAGGATTGGAAGGGAGGCAGAGAGGACCGACCAGCAGAGAAGGCCAGAAAGTATCCCGGCCACAGGCTGGTGCGCTGTTCTTGCCTGACCTTGGGGGCTGAGGCATGTGGCTATAAGGGGCATGAGCCCACTTGGGGTTTAAAGGCACCAAAGCCAAGGTGAAAACACCAATTTCAGGTCCCTTTTGCTCCGGGCCTACTCATTTCGGAAAAATACCTGTGGCCCAAAGAGGCCAGTGGTACCACACGTGGGTCCTGCATTCTCACGGACGTCCAAGGAAACAGGGGTTCACCAGGCTCCCCGGTGCTAAGAAAGGGATGTCCCCCCATCACCAGGGGTGGGTGCTCTTCTCTGGGGGGGCAGGGCCAGGCCGATCACCCATCCTACCTTCTCACCCACTCGCTTTTCTGTGGGCTTTTCAGCCGGGGGGTGGATTCACCGGTGGTTTGGACCCTTCCTGCCTCTGCAACTGAGAGCGGTTTCCTCCCGGGGGCCGGGCCGGCTCCTCTCCTTTCTGCCTTAACCACGGAACCGGTAGGGTGCGTGCCTGGAGAACCCCAGGCCTGCTCAATCACCTGCGTGGAGCACACCTTTCCCGTTGCACTATTTGCATTCGCTGCTTTTCCGGCGGTTACCGGGATCCCTGGTCAAAGTCTGCACACCCAGGTCCTCTTCCTTTAAGCACCTGCCACTCAGGTCCCCCCAACACCGCACAGCAGGGAGCTTCACTGTAGCCAGAGCCTGGATCCCTCCCTGTCACTAGGTCCTCATTCACAAGCATGCCATCTGATGGCAAGAGAATACCCCCACCCCCAACCTCACCCCTTGAGCTGACTCTGATGTTTGAAAAGGACCCCCCCAAGATCAAGGAGATGTTAAACATTCTGCTTGCCTCTTAGGACACTTACACTAAGAGGACCTAGGGGCCAAGGTTCAAACTTCCGGTAAATGCCTTTTCAAGATACAACATCTATGAAAGCTTTGCTCAGGTTGAAGGAGACTAGCAAAATTATTAATTGTTTGGTTTCTGCTACGATATGCAATATTTGTAGGCTTTAGATAAAATGTATAACAGCCTGTTTTTGCTCTTAAGCAGTTCAGGGAAGGGTGTGAAGGAAAAAAAAATGTCATGGTGGAGAAATGCAGAAGTTCTGGATTCTAAATCTTGGCAAGTCACTGAGGTTTCTCTAGGCCTCCGTGTCCTCTTCTAAAAAATTATGAAGAGGTCATCAGAAGCTCTAGGATTCTAGGATCTGTTATCAAATATGTAGGCCACGCAAGGGTCAAGATACCGGACAGTGGCTGGACAGACCAGGTACTCAATTCACTGCAGCAAGAATGAAGAGCAGGGATTCTCTTGTGACATAAATAATGTAACTTATCACTTACTTTGTTTTAAAAGTACTGTGGGAACAACAGAATAAGGGCCTAGACGTGCAATCTGATCCCTGGCCCTCACCTCTTATAAAAGGAACAGGAAGGGGGCACCTGGGTGGCTCAGTGGATGAACATCTGCCTTCAGCTCAGGGTGTGATCCCGGGGTCCCGGGATCAAGTCCCATATTGGGCTCCCTGCGAGGAGCCTGCTTCTCCCTCTGCCTGTGTCTCTGCCTCTCTCTCTCTCTGCCTCTCTCTCTCTCTCTCTCTCTCTCTGCCTCTCTCATGAATGAATAAATAAAATCTTTCAAAAGGGGGAGGGAGACAGGAAGTGTGGAAAGGTACAGATCATTCAACCCTGGAAGAAAGGCCCTTCTCAGCTGATTATTTTGCAAAATTTCTTCTTGCTATGCATACGTCGCCAGCAGCAGAGGCTTTCATAGGACGACTTAATGTATTTCCTACTCACTCACTGTAAGAAAAATACAACCCAGTGTTGGAGGAAGCAGGACTTCCTCTTTTGATCTCAAAGACACACAGGGAGAGGAAACCTTTCTCAACTATTATGAAGTCGGTCTTTGGGGAATCAGATAAGGTCTGGATTTGACAAGCATGATATATTAGGATCCATCCCTGCAACAGAAAAGAGGAACTTTCTCATTTCCAAGGGGGGTTTTCCCAATAGCCCAGTACAGCTCCTGTTGTAAATACGCAGACTTCCGTGTTTCTGAGTTCTGGAAAGCACTCACTGAAATCGGAACCAGATAAGAAGCATTAAGGGTTTGAATACAATAACCACCACAAGACCCTCGCCATCTGTGGGGTTTGGGTGGGGGTGGGGGCAGGGGAGCTCTTGACTTCTTTCAACTTGAACTTCCTTAACTTAAAGGACTGAGGAACGACGTGAAAAGGAACAGGGCAAAAAGAGCATGGGGAAGGTTATTGACCAGACGAGTCAGTGGCCAGCTCTACCCCAAGACTCACCAAGCTCCAAGAAGCCCCACATGTGGGTGTCTCATCTCAAGGCCGACCCTTCAGGCTGCACGGCGGAGATCCTCCTAAGAATTTGCAAGAGGACCTGTTGGGCATCAACTGCCTTTACCTTAGCTTTGTCCTGGGAATGGGGAGCAGTGTGAGCCATACCATTTCCTCCCAGCAGGAGCCAAGAACTCCTCAAAATGCAACTCCCAGGTTCAGGAGGGGGAATGAGGCTGAGCTCGCAGCCACTGAAAATGCGAAGACATAATACATACCTGCCAACCATAAGCTCTCTTCTAATTCCACAGCATCTAATTCTAATGATGTCAAAAAAAAATGCCAATAAGTAGGGGTTCGGCTCACAAGCAGAAAGATAACCCCAGTGTGGCATTGAAAATTTTGCTTTAGATCGAACCTAAAATCTACCATTTTTACCATTTTTAATGATACAGCTGAGTGGCATTAAATACACTTACAATGTTGTACCACCAACACTGTTATCCACCTCGGGAGCTTTTTTATCATTGAAACTTTGTACCCGCGGAACAGAAACTCCCCAGTTCACCACCACCTCCCCGCAGGCCCTGGCAACCACCATTCTTCTCTGTGTCTCTAAGAATGGACTATTCTAGAAACCTCATATAAGTGGAACCATAAAATGGTTGTCCTTTTGTGCCTTGCTTATTTAAATCGGCATCATGTCTCCAAAGTACTTTGGTGTTGTAGCATGTAGCAAAATCTCCTTTTTAAAGCGGAGTAACTAACATTCCATCCCAGTACCTACCCCGTCGATCTTCATCCATTCATCCTGACATCTGGGCTGTTTTCCTATGGCATCTTTTAAACCTTGTCTTCAAATGTGGATCTACATTTCTGAAAGGCCTCCCTGATTAAGTTCTAAAAAATGTTAGGAATTATGCTTGGCTCAAATAGATATTTAAGCTAATTTCCCCCATAATGGGTAAATCAGTAAGTTTTACTGATAATAAATTCCAAATCCTGCTTTTAATGGACCTGTCGGATGAAGGAAATTGCACCTTCCCCTCCATCCCATACCCAAACCGGACAGAAGGTGTTTTCCTTCTTTTTCCACTTTCAAAATGTCGTTTTCTAGCCACAGGGCTGGTTTACACCAAAGGAAGTAAAAACAAAAGTAGTCATTTTTTTTTAAGGGAATTTTATCTGAGCCAGTGGCCAGAGAAAAGGGTTAGCAGCATTGATAACTGTCTTTGCAAACAGACTTGAACTAGCGGAGACCACAGTTTAGCTGCAGGTCTGGATAACAAGCTGAGGGATTTGGAATCCCCCCCCTCGCCCCTTGCCACAAAATAGGTAGAAACATACAAAAAGCCCCTCTCTATCTGCCCTTGTAGTGCCCTGTCAAGAACACGTTCTGGGTTTCAGGTGCTAGAGAGGGCAAGTGTCCGGGAAGGCGCATGAGTTTTAGGGTCTAGTTGAGGGCAAAGTCAAGAAAGCTCAGAGGTGTACCTCCTTGGATCATGGTCCCATGCTAAAAGAAAGAGGGAGCCACCCTTGGGTTAAGGACAGAAGAAGGCAGTCGGTCGTTCTGGGTGGCCCTCAATGCTCTCATAAAATACAAAGCAGAGAGAGAGTTGCCTTCAGAGGGCTCTTCAGGGAGGGAGGCATATTAGCAACTTATTTTCAAATGGTTCAGAAAAAATATAGTATGTATATACACAAAGGAAATGTGTCGAAATGTTGACCATTAGAGAGTCTAGGTGAAGGGTATGCAGGAGTTCTTGGGACTCATCTTGCAACTTCTTTGATTTGATTCAGCACTATTTTCAAGGCTTGAAGCCAGCTCAGAGGCTGGAGGTAATGGTGCTCCCCTGAGCCTCTGGGAGCAGGTGCAACAGGGATGGAATGAGAAAAGGGTGTTGGTTTTGGAGGCAGACAAGCATGGCTTCCAATCCAAGCTCTGGGAGACTTCGGGGAAGCTCCTTGACCTTTTCCAAGCCTCAGTTCTCACGTCTCTCACTGGGGGTAAAATATTTCAAGATTCTGACCTCGTCTCCAAATCCTGCATGTACCTGGCAGTTGCAAATGGTCCTGTTACAAATCACTTGCTAAGATGACTTGGCTGCAACAAAGGAGGGCGAGGGAGACCCAGAGAAAGCACCAGAGCCAGGATGGAACCAGAATGGGCCTGAGAGCAGGGGGAGGCAGCAGGGATGGGGAATGAACCACAGTTGAGGAGGAAAGATGGCATCTGATAAACAAAGGACACAGGCACCAAAACATAAAATTACAGCCATGTGTGCCATCCCCGCTCCTGGCCAGCTCAGCAGATTATAGCTATTCTGATGATAGCTGTTTGAGTGAGAAATTGTGTTTATGATTTTTGTTGCAAAACACATTGCATTTATTACATTCGCTTAATCTAAAAGGAGTTTACAATAGGTCTAAGAGTATGTTAAGCCTCAGATGTAAAAAAAAAAAATTAAAAAAATACACAGCATAACAACCAACTATGCTTGACAAATAGGCAACGGATCAGTTCTATTAATAGCAAGATTCCCATAAGCATGTCAGCATCTTTACCCTCTAGGTCTTGAAAACCCTATCTTAAAAAAAAGAAAAAAGAAAATTGAGCCCCTGTTCTCCATGTATGTATTTTTATAAACTTCACACGTGCAGTCTCTTGGCAATCCTATTAAATATCAGCACAGCTTACTTGGTGTCTTATACGAGACAGATGCCCCCACCTTGAAGCTACTGCCTCTGGGAAGCAAATGCCATGCTCTCTCCTTCTGGAACAGAAATAAAAAGTCTTACTTTATCCAGGTCAAGACCAACAGACTAAAATAAGGCAAAGGAGGATATCTCTGTTCTATTAAATGGACTTGGAAGTGGGTGGGAAGACACATAGTGCCCCAGCATCAAACTCTATCAGCAAAGCAGGCAGCTCCCTTCTTGGAGGCTCTTGAGGGGAGTGGGGACAATAGCCACTTCCCTGAGAACTTCTCAGGTGCCACTTCCTCCACTAGAGCTGCTGGCTTCTAGCACATGTACTATGAATGTCTCCAAGATCATATGATCTCTCTCCTTTCCCATATTCCTGGGATAGTAATACTCAAGAACTTCTATTCTTGGATGTCCCAAAAATCAGACCCCAAATTAGAATCAGGTTGTGAGGGAACCCTCGGTGGCGCAGCAGTTTAGCGCCTGCCTTTGGCCCAGGGCGCGATCCTGGAGACCCGGGATCAAATCCCATGTCGGGCTCCCGGTGCATGGAGCCTGCTTCTCCCTCTGCCTGTGTCTCTGTCTCTCTCTCTCTCTCTCTCTCTCTCTCTCTCTCTCTCTCTGTGACTATCATTAATTAATTAATTAATTAATTAATTAAAAAATTAAAAAAAAAGAATCAGGTTGTGAGACTCCGCTGCCTCTGTGCAAGGGGCTCGCCAGTCCAGTGGTAGGATTCGATGGTGGTGACCATTGATCCCATAAATAAAATTTATTAGGGGACACCTCTCTCCAAATGCATACATTATCCAGTCCTATGACCCAGGGATAAAAAGAGGACTGTGTCCTCCCATTCATTCCTTCATTCAACCATCTGATAATGTTTACTAAAAGCTTGCTCCTTGCTGGGCCCTTGGGCAGCAGGGAATATGCAAGGTCTGTCCCCCTCTTGGAATTTATATTGAGCTCCAGAGATGAGCATGAGGAATAAACCAATCATTACATAATTGTATAATTACAATGTGATGAGTATGATGAAGTGCACTGTACAGTGAGAACTGACCTGACCCACACTGGGGGGTCAGAAAGGATTGCAAAGGCAACAGGCCAGTTGCAATCTGAAGTGCACTAGAGACCAGGGAGGTTCCCTGGCAGCTGGCAGAGGGGAGGCTCCTGCAGAAGCCACAACTCCAAGGAACAGGATACCTGGAAGGGGTGAAGAAAGCACTGACAGCGAAGGAATGAGGCAGGTGTTGTGTGCAAAACAGAGATCTGAAGGAGACCCTGGAGGCCTCCAGTGGGATTTACCTGGATTTAAACAGAGAGGGGCATGGTCATATTTGTCCTTTCAAAATACGACCTCAAAAAAAAAAAAAAAAAAAACCACCTCAAGGCACCTGGATGGCACAGTCGGTCAGGTCATGGGTCAGGTCAGGTCATGACCTCGGTCCTGGGGGGTCAGCTCAGATCATGATCTCAGGATCTAGGATTGAGCCCAGGGAGGCTCCACACTCAGTGGGGAGTCTGCTTCAGATTCTTTTTCCCTCTCTCTCTCCCTCCCCCCTCTGCCCTGCCCCTCCCCACTTACATGTGCTCACTCTAAAATAAATAAATAAAACCTTTAAAAATTAAAATACAACACAATACAATACCACCTCTAGAGGGGCCTTCCTGTCCCCTCTCCCTCTGGCACATGCACTGTTCTGAAGGCCCCCTGCAGCCTCTACTCAGGCACCGTCCGCCAGCACTGCGATTGTCTGTTTTCCTGTCTGCACTAACCGAAATTCATATCTATCTTTTTAGTGCAACAGAAAGAGAACTGAGAATTGCACCCTGGTCTGGCACTCACAAGGTCACACACGCTTTAGCTTTTCAATTATCACTGCCTGATGCCGTGACAAGGCCCAGTAACTATAGACTCCTGGTTTGCAAACTTCAGCCTGTACCAGAATCACCTGGAAAGTTGTTGAAATGGACTGGGGGGCCCTTCCCCGAGCTTCCCATTTCAGTGGGTCTGGGGCGGGGGAGGAGGAGTGTGGGGGAGGGAAGAGTCTGCACTTCTGAGAAGTCCCAGGTGATGCCCCTGCTGCGGTCCAGGACAACACTTGGAGAAGCAGTTACTCAACCCCACAAGACCATCAGCTACCAAAAGAAACCCATGCATGGCATTAGTGCCGAATAAGAGAGAGAGAGACAGAGAGACAGAGAAGGAAAGGAAGGAAAAGGGAAAAAAATGAAACGAAAGGAAAAGAAAAGAAAAATTTTACCAGTATCTGTATCTTGGAAGTCAGAGCAAACCTACAAAAACAGATTTTCTTGAGTGAGCAAATCTGCCTGGCTTTTACACCTAGAAATCGGCCTCGCACTGGGTCCCCCTGACAAGCTTTGGCAGCCACTCGGGCACCAGATTTCTCGAATCCCCAAGCTTTAGAAGTGGGAAATGTTGCAGAATTCACCAGTCACAGCTACAGGACTCCAAATAGTGACACTGGGTGGCAAATACAACTTCTGCAGCACATCAGACCTCAATCTGGTGCACTCCATCTGAGGGCCCCGAGCCCAAGCCCACAGCCCCTGCTAATCCAGTGCGGGCCTCTGAGCTCCCATTTGCAGCGGGTGAGAAACAGAGCAAACAGCACAGGCTTCTCCCGAGACTGTACGTGTTCTTGCACATGGCCCTATCAAATACCAGACATTTCTTGGTGAGAAGTCAGATACCATCCACCAATTTTCTAAATTGCTAATCAGAAAATTGCTGCAATAGTTAATTCTGCATTCTACATTTGAATAAACAAAATAAAAAATAATTAGACCAAAACAATCACAATGGTCCTAAAAGCACACTAATGGACAAAATTAGCTTATTCAAATTTGTTGCGACATTCATCAGAACACTTGCTGGTCAATTTGCTTAATGAGTGCTCACTTTTCCCTTAATTTTTCTTGGGTGACATTCACTTAGAACAACACATTAAGCTGGCTACCCTTCTGCAAAGAATTCTTAATGACCAGCTCTGTTTTCAAAATGATTTCTTCTCATCTCTTTGTAGAAAATAAGAGGAAATGTCTGAAAATGATCTTACTATGTTTTCCAGAACTTTTTTTAAAAAGTTTCTAATATGTCCATTGAGAAAGTTTTACTCCTTCCTTATAGGACTTTAGAATGATGGCTATCCTTAAAAGCAGGGGGATAAAGAGGCCAATTCTAAAATTGTAACCTTCTAGTAGGTAATTTAAATCAATGGCCAGTTGAAAGAAACTCAAGCTGGAGGAAAGAAATTTAGTATTTTTGGAAACCTAAATTAATATTATGTCAAGCCCTGGGAGCAGATTTTTTTCAAATGACTATAATTAAAGATATGTGAATTTTTCACAGGAGAAAAAAAGCTGAAAGTGAAAAATGCACCTAATTAAGTAATGATTTTATCTTTATTAGATGGTATTAAAAATATTATGTGGTTTAATGCTTTTAGAACCATAAAACAGCATTCTCTCTTTCACAATTCAAGGAATATTACACCAAACAATGGCAAAAGTGTGTCACTTTCTGTATGTTTTTCTCAGAAACAAAAGCTCAGATAGGAGTTTCCTGGTACTCTTATGATTTCAACCATTACATTTTGTCATAAATAAGCTTAGAAAGTTAATGCTAGGTAGACCATAAAGTGTTCAGTTCTGGTTTTCAGATAGCTACAACTACTAACTTTTCTCTCTACACCACATTTTTAATAACTTATTTTGTAAGAAAAATATTTTTAAAGTCAGCTACCAGTGATGTTTCAAGACTTTTCTACTTCGGTCCCAATTTGGTAGACCAAAAAGTTACCGAATCTTATGTTAAAAAGTCTATGTAGAGGCACCTAGGTGGCTCAGTTGGTTAAGTGTCTGCCTTTAGCTCAGGGCACGAGCCCAGGGTCCTGGGATTGAGCCCCTCATCTGGCTCCCCACTCAGCGAGGAACCTGCTTCTCCCACTTTCCCCACCCCCAAATCTTAAAAAAGAAAAAAAAAGTCTATATAGATTCTGGCAAGGTGGCAGCAATGGTAGTAGCCTAATTATTGGATCTCCCCTACCTGCACCCACCCTAACGCTAAAAAAAAAAAAAAAAAAAAAAAAAAGACAAATAAAGCAGAACCAAAACCCCAAGAACAACATCTACAACAAACCCAAGGTGATAGAGTATTCCCACCAATCCTATATATGACAAGATGAGGAAAACCAACCAACAGCTTCAAGAAATTTCAGAGAGCCATTCTCGAGAACACCCCCTACAAACTGGATGACATTACAGTTTTTAATTTCCCTAGTTAAGTGCAGAGGGAATTGTGACCCACAGATGTCTCAGTGCTGGAATGTCCTGGGTGGGGGGAGGACTGATTCTTATAAAAAAACAAGAGAGGAGAAAGCCCCCGTATGGAGGAGAAACTGCTGAGGATGAATCTAAGAAGAGCAAAACAGGAGCAAAGGTTGGGTGGGCAGGTGGGAATGGGAACCAAAAATGTAAGATCTTAGACTTTTGAAAAGTAGAGTCCACATACCACTCTGTGAAAACAACGTAAGTGGTACTCCAGAATTGTGAAACTAGGAAAGCTATACCGGCCCCACTAAAAGCACAGGAAAACCCATAGTGAGCAACAGAAAGGAACCACAGCTGAATTCCAAAGTTATTTAAAGAAAAAATAAGGAGCAGAATAACATCCCCAGTACAGACAATAAAATCATGCCAGAAAAAAGGAAAACAGATGTAAACCACAACCCGGTATTTCAAAATAAGCTAAAAGAAATGAAATCAAAGAAGCTATAAAGAACCACATAAGACGTTTTAAAACCCAGAAATTAATTGACTGGAGAGAATGGAAGAGTGGAGGTAGTGAAGAAACCCAAGAAAAGAACTAAGAAAAGAAGTAAAAGAAATGAAGGGTAAATTTTTTTAAAACACACACACACACACAGCACATAAAATGAATTGTGCCTTAAAAGAACTGGAAGATAGAGAGGAACAAAATTTTTTAATTCACATAAATGATGAAGACACTGAAAGGTTTTGGGAGAAAGTGATCATCATAGAAGACAGGCAAAGAAGATCTAACACACATATAATGGGAGTTCCTGAAGCCAAAAAAAAAAAGAATAGGACAAACAGCTAAAGCTATGCTACAAGAAAACTTTCCGGAGTAATTACACATTTAAGTAGCATTATTATGTGACTAGAAAACTCAACACAGAGTGGCCGACACCGTAAAATACT
Source organism: Nyctereutes procyonoides (assembly GCF_905146905.1). Classification (NCBI taxonomy): domain Eukaryota; kingdom Metazoa; phylum Chordata; class Mammalia; order Carnivora; family Canidae; genus Nyctereutes; species Nyctereutes procyonoides. The sequence goes on along the minus strand of NW_026575035.1, from coordinate 56,531 downwards.
ACTGGACTTCAAAGAATAAAAGCAAAACACATTCCTTTGGGTATCTAGGCAAACCTACCAAGTTAAACGTGAGGAAAAGAAAATCAGAGTATCAGCCGACTTGGACAACACTTTATGGCAAAAGACAGTACCGTAAAATATTAAAGATACTTGAGCAAAGAAAAGATGAGCCAAGGACTTTACATCAGCCAACCTGACTTTGAAGTAGAAAGGTGACAGACAAGCTGTTGTGAGCATGTAATTCAGGAAATACTTCCCATGAGTGCTTCCTGAAGCATCTAGCAGAGAGGATGAGCTTCAGAAAAACAAACAGCCAGGAAAGACAGGACAGAAGGACCAGTGGCCAGCATCAAATAGATATTTACCAGGAGAACAGAGCAGTAACAAAGAAGAGAGGAGAACATGTAATTATCATATATTCTGATAAAGCAATTTTAGTACAGCTATCATTAAAATTAGGGGAGGGAGGGAGGGAGGGGCATTTGAAAAGTAGTATATGATCAACTGATTGTATAGATAGTAACTGGGATGAAAGGACATGACTTCAAATGCCAAGCTGGGGGTGGGGGAGGGAGAAGAAAGAACAGGCTTCTAGCTAATTTAAATGTTACTCACAGAAATAGAAAATAGCACCCCACCACCACCACCAAAGAGTGAAACAAGGGTATTATAGAAAAGTATTAGCATAAAAGCAACCAGCAGAATGAAAAAATACCAATTTTTGCCAGCACCCCAAGGAATACCAAAAGAGCGGAAAGAAAGTAGACTAACAGAAGAACACTCCAATTATTAAGTAATCTTGTTAGGGGAAAAAAAAAAAAAAATATATATATATATATATATATAAACCGGAATAGGACCAAATCTCTAAATCACAAATGCATAAGAAATACAGGGGACAAAGAGCCTGTTCACCAGCACCATGGGGATGCAACCAGAAGAATCAGCAGAATCCTGCACAGGACCAGTACTCAGTTCCTTCAACGGAAATGGGGGAATAGGACCTATGGGTGGCCCAGCAGTTTAGCGCCTGCCTTTGGCCCAGGGCGCGATCCTGGAGTCCCGGGATCGAGTCCTGTGTCGGGCTCCCGGCATGGAGCCTGCTTCTCCCTCTGCCTGTGTCTCTACCTCTCTCTCTCTCTCTCTCTATGTCTACACTGAATAAATAAATAAAATATTATAAATAAATAAATAAATAAATAAATAAATAAATAAATAAATAAATAAGAAATGACTTAAAGACCACATGAACCAACTGCAATATGGAAATCTCATTTGGATTCTGTATCAAATGTGTACAAATTGGTGTGCCTATTTTCATACATATTTTTATAGGTATTATATTTCCACAGGGAAACTGTGACTCCTGGGTAATCAACAACATCGTGGGAAATACATTGACTTGGAAAGCTGTGACACTGGCATTATCACTACATGTGGGGAGGGTAATCTTTGTATTTCAGAGCTACATACTGAAAACATGTCTAGATGAAATCCCACGATGCGTGAGAGGTACCTCGAAATAATGGAAGGATGAAGTGGACAAAGATGAAACAGAAAACGCTGCTTGCTGATCCAACTGTTGAAGCTGGATGGTAGGTATAGGAAAGTTCATTACACTATTACCTAGGTCTGAAATAGCCTTGTGCTTTGTATATTTAGATATGTAGATATATATCAATTTTTATGTATATACACATATATCATTTTCGTTTTTCAGAGAGAGAGAGAGCATGAGTGCCTGGAACAGGGTTTGAGGGAGAGGGAGAGAGAGCAGCATCTTAACCAGGGAGGGAGTGGGGCTCCATCTCACAACCCTGAGATCATGACCTGAGCCCAAATCAAGGTTTGGATGCTTAGCAAACTAAGCCATCTGGGTGCCTCTATATTTTAAAGTTAATGTGAGGTTCAATTGCTCCATCTTTTTTTTTTTTTAAGGTTTATTTATTTCTTTTTTGAGAGAAAGAACCCATGTGTCAAAACAGGGGGGTAGGGAGGGGGAGAGGGAGAGAATCTCAAGCTGACTCCCCGATGAGCACGAAGCCTGAAATGGGGCTGGATCTCACCACCCTGAGATCGTGACCTGAGCCAAAACCAAGAGTGGAATGCTAATGCAACAGCCACCCAGGTGCTCCTCAATTGCTCCATCTTAAGATAAAATGGCTACTACTAGGTTTTCAGACAACCCAAGGAATAGTCTAAAAGTTCCAGGCCCCCTACTTTTTTTTTTTTAACCCTTTTCTAGTTAATTGATAGCAAACTTAAACAGGATCTATTTAAACTAGGCCCTGAAATTCTCACCCAAAACAGTGGGAACTAACCAGTGATGACTGACCACACTGGATAAAAATAATTCCCTGACTTAGAAACACCAGTCTTTTGTCAAACGTGAAGCAAGTATATGACAGCAACGGGTCCCATCATTACTTAAGGACCCACACTTGTATATCTTAAAGCTGGTCATCTCAGCAAAATTGTTAGCTGACACCCTACCAAGCACCTGGGGAAATTTTGAAGGCCTTCCCGCCAAAGCTGTGGTCACTGGGGCCGCACCGTCTTGCCCACAACTCACAGGGGTACCACTCTCCATTGCCAGATGGTCTGTATATTGGATTCCTTCCTGAGCATCAACCCACAGTATACCAAAGGTGACAACAGTCCTACTCCATGCCCAAGAAACCGACAGAGAAGGAACTTTCTAGTCCTCAGTAATTCTCATCTGGGGGAGTCCTAGATTTGAAAACTAGAGAGCTTATCACTTCATGGATCTTTGAGAGGCCACTCTCAGGCTATACAGAGAGTCACCTGAAGCCAAGCTGCTGCCACCCCACCCTGGCCACCTACGGTGACAAGAGAGTGGCACACGATGCGCCCAATACCTGTCCTGGGCTGAATGGCCCAGAGTCGGACACAAGCTGCCATCGGCGGATCGTAGTTATCATGAAACCCAAAGATGGTCCGATTTTAACAAGAAAAGGCTGAATTTAAAAAGGAGGTGAAGAGTCTCTAGTCCTTGGAGACGACCTGAAGAGCACTCAGGCTTGGACCCCTGGAGGATCTCTCTCAGCTGTGAAAAAGCATTCTGGTACATTCTGAGAAAAATGATTCCAAGCCTCCAGCCGGTGGGTCCTTCCAGGAAAACCTGCTCATGTGGCTCATCGTTGTTCTGGAGGCCCCTTCCCTGGGCCCCTCGCCCCTTCCCTGTCTCTCCTCTTTCCCCTTCTGGTTTGCCTTCTCCAGTCCCTCCTCCTTCCTCGTGAACCCAGGCCGCCCCGACCCCCCTGAGAAACCTTTACCTTTCTCTGCTCTCTTCCCTAAGTGACCAGAACACAGAACTGAAATAAATCTATATTAAGCCGCTTTCTATGAGAGACCCTAGGCTTTCTTCTTCTCTTTCTGGGCTCTTTGTGGGGCCTGGGCTCATGAGCCAAAAAAAGAATTCACTGGAACAGAAGCCCCAAAATGAGGAGGATTTTTGCTTGGTGCTCTCCCCACTGCTCTCCCCACTCCCCCGATGCTTTAACAATCCTGGATGAGCCAACCTATGAATGTTAAAAGATCTTAAATTTTAAATTTTAAAAATTAAATTTAAAAAGATTTTATTTTAAAAGGTCAGTTTAAAAGATATTAGAAGGGACCAAGGGAATGAAACTGAGTCATAAGACTACAATTTTATGGATAGAGCTGCTGGTCCAGATTTCCCATAGGGACACAGAAGCCGGCTTATACCCTGCTAAGGACTGTCCTCACCTGCTGGCCTGCCACCACCTCAGCTCTCCAGCATCCCCCTCCCTTGGCCAGCCTCTCTTTGGAAGGCAGTCATTCCGAACCTAAGGTGATCATTTTAAATAATATCCCTTGAAAATGCACAAATGTAAATTAGGCTACACATTCAGATCTACTAAAAAATTCATAAACCCTTCTACATATGCTAGTTTATTTTAAAAAGCAAAAGAGGAGGGGGGGTTCTTTTTTTTTTTTTTTTTACGAAAGTGATGCCTTTGGGTTGAGCTAGAAACGTGTCTACTATTTCCCTGCAGTAAATACCCTGACGATACTATAAGTAGAAAAAAAAAATGTTTCCACATCCCAATTAAACCTTTTCAAGTGGCTCTTCTAATGCCATCTTTTGGATTAAGAATCCGGGTTTCATTTAACAATGACAAGAAGCCTAATGACCACCCTGTGTGGTTTTTATTACCAGGCCAGTTCTTAAAACGAAGATCTTCCCAAGGTACATGGACTCAACGTCACCCATTAAAAGAGAAATCAGTGGAAATCAGAATGGAAATGCATTTAAAACACTTCACAAGCCAAAAGACCGAGTCGGTTTAAAAGTACCCATAGCCTTTCCAAGTAGAAGAATTCTCAATTTTTTTTAACATGCTCTTGTTTTCTTTCAAACATGCGCCAGCCCAGTAACAGAGAGCCAATGCCCCCACCTCCCCACCCCATCACACTTCTAAAATCGCCAGTGTTTTCCCCAGAAGCCAAATCTATATTAGAAACCTTTCTATAAATACCTCCTTCCAATAAAAAGACACACCAAATAATCCCCAAAATTCTTTGTGATGATATCCCCTTTGTTCTAACTCTGCTAAGCAATTCTGCTGCTGTTTACCAGCCTACCTACATAGGTCATTCTATGTAAATTACTGGCAGCCCGGGATTGTTTTTGAAGAATTTTCTAACACCCTTTGAAATAACCTGAATCATCTGGGGTAAAAATCCCAAAGAAGCTAGGTATTTTGCCTCACTCACTCAACTCACTCGGGAACTTAAAAGATGCAAGCGAAGGAGTGAGGGTGTCTCCTCTTTTCATATTTCCCTATAATATTTTTTTTCCACTTGGTCAGGAACAAAGGCACTCCCAGGTGAGTGCCATCACACACCTTTTTTTTTTTTTCACACCTTTTCTTTAAGTGATTGACTTTTTCTCCCACCAACAGCCACCTCCTCACCCAAGGCTCCCTGCTTTGGGGAGGGCGGGAAACCAGTGCCCCCAATTACCTTCTAAATGCCCTCTAGTGCAGAGTGGAGAACCCAGAACAGAAGCTCAAGATGTCCTAAACCCTACAGGAGAGCTTGATTATCAAGGTTGAGAGGCTTTGCTTATTCCTGGTTTTTTTGGAGTGGGTTTTTTTTTTTAAAGGAATGGGTTTATGCAGATTGCCACACGCCTGGATTATCATTTTACTAAATATTTAAAATCTGCTAATAAGTAAAGAACCAAAAAAACCATCTAGTGCCACTACGGGACGTTGAGCCTATGAAATCTGTAATCTTGGCTGGCTGTGGGGAGGTAGGAAGGTGAGGGAGGGTAATTAGCCCTGGACTTAAAAGCAACTCAAAGTACGTATCCGTGGCCCTACTCTGGATTTGCATTGTACATGCATCATGTGTAATACATGCAAAAGGAAAGTCTGTAGTTTTTCCATTTTTTAAAGTTAATTTCTCTGAATAAGTAACTACCTGACCAGATTACACTTAACAAAAATCTCCTCACATATGGCACCGGAGGAAATACTGCAATTACTGACGAATCAAAAAAAAAAAAAAAATCCTCAGAAATTACCATATCTCATCTTCCAGTAGATTCTTTCCATGGGAGTCTTTTGGCTAGCTGAAACCCTTTCCTTTAAGATTCACACCTTACCCCATGCCTTCACCGAGATTTAACTCAGGCCCCACATCTTCCTCTGATTCAGCCTCTCTCCTCCAGAAGGATGCCTATGCCTCTAATCCAGTGGTAATGAATATGCATCCTGGCTTCTGGTCCAGGACTGGTATTTAAATCTTATTACAAATCCTATTACATTAGCACCGACCCCAGCCCTTATCTTCCCATAGCTCTCAGGCTCCTTCAAGGCAGGGATCACATCTCAGAGCATCATCACACATTTCAACATGACAAGTGAAATGGCATAATCAACTGGAAGCTGTTGAATTGCAATTTCATTTCTACCGTCCTCCCTACTGGACGGCTGAATGATCTGATCTGTGCCATTGAGCCATGACCATGAAATGACCCAAGGGAAAGGGCAGGTGGGAAGGGAAGTCTGGGGGGTGGGCAAGCCACAGGGCGAGCAATCCACCCCTGAGCAATCAAGGAAAAAGGACTTCCTTCATCCTCACAGATCTCTGGGCCTAGCTGCAGCACGGCTGGCTTTCTCTCAAAATTATCAGTGGGGGGATCACAGAGCACAGTGGTTCTCAGGTTAGGGTGAATTATGATCGATTATAGATTCCTCTGGACCTCGGACTTCCTTTTGTTCCTCTTACTTTGGCACTTGGCTTAAGCGATCCCACAACTGCATGATCCACTCTGGTGAGACAGCCCCAAACCCTAAGAGATCAATAACCCAGGCTTAAGCTGTGGGTTCTTTATTGGCTATTTTCAATATGGCCAAAAACTGTGAAGAGTGGTGGATCACGTTAGAGTCGAACCCGAATTTAGAGAAACACTCTTCCCAAAGCCAAGGCAGGAAAGAAGGAAAAAGTGGCTGGTGATTTTATTTAGAAACGATTTCAGACAGGCCCTTAAAGGGTCATCAGACCAGCTGAGGTAAGCAGGACCTAACCATTTCAATGACAATTATGTGGCTCTCCTCATACTTGCAGCAAAGACCCTATAACTAGCTCTGGCGATGCAATAACGTATTTTCCAAAGCTCCAATCAAAGAATCCACCCCCCGCCCCAACAAAAAAAATCTCAATTTCCTTCTGGGGCAATTTAAACTATTCTCACTTCGTCCCATTCTTCACTCACATATTGCAAATATTTGAAGACTGTCATTCCCTAAAACTTCCTCACCTTATCTTCTCCAGGCTTAATAAATCCAATTTCTTTAAGTTGCCTTCAAAGGGCCTATTTGCCAAAGCTTTAATCAACTCTGTCCTCCCTCACACCCACACTGTCCATTCTGTTCTCTGAGAAAACCAACAAACACTCTTGAAAAATGGCTTCATGTGGAGAATAAATGCAGAATTATCCTCCTGCTATGTATTTCTTTTCGTGAAAATTTACCTTTCATTGTATGACTGACACACAACACGCAATTCCTTAAAAATCCCCAAATCCTACCATTCATATCACACAGCCATGTCCTGTTGACTTCTGGGGCACAGTTTTGCTCTTACGTGGACCCGACCCTAAGAAGTATCCCATTTGTATCTACCATCATGAAATGGAGTTTCAAGGAAATGTGGCCTGTAAATAGTCAATAAATAAACACAACAGAGTCCAACGCCATATTCCTCTTCCTCCCCTCAAACGGACTGCTCCTCCTCTGGCTTTATTTCCATGTATAACATAGTACCTACCACCAGTTCTCTCAGTTACCCATGCCTACTGGGAACTCATGCTCCCCTTCCCCTCAATCTCATCCATGCCTGACACATCCAAGATGCCTGTAAATTTGCCAAGTGAATTTAGTCTGCCATCTTGATCTTCCCCACATCTCATTAGTGTTTTCCCTGCTTCCCTGAACATGCACCCTTAACACTCAGGCCCTCACGCCTCCTTCCCCCAGAGGCCACCTAAAGAGTCTGACCATCGCTCTACCCTGCTCCCCATCAACACATAGCTCAGCCATGAGACTGTCCCCAAAGAGGCTCCTGAGAAACTCTCCCTTAGGTGTCTATACCCCCATGTTCACAGCAGCATTATTCAGAACAGCCAAAAGGGGGGGAGAAGCCACCCAGTGGTCCATTGATGGATGAAAGGATAAACAAAATATGGTATAAACTTATACATGTGCATATGCATATGCATACTTACATACACATATACATACATTTCCCTCCTTAAAGAGGAAGGAGATCCTAACATATGTTACAACGTGGATGAACCTTGAAGACATTATGCCAAGTGAACTAAGCCAGTCACAAAGACAAATCCTGAACGATTCCACTTCTATGAGGTCCCTAGAGTAGTCGAACTCGTAAATACAGAAAAACAAAATGACGGTTGCCAGGGGCTGGGGGAAGGGGTAATAGGGAGTTAGTGTTTAATGGGCACAGAGTTTGTTTTGCCAGATGGAAAACGTTCTGGATATGGACTGCCCAACAACGTGAACGTATACTTAACACTACTGAACTATACATCTAAAAATGATTAGGATAGTAAATATTACGTTATGTGTATTTTCCTAAAATGCACACACAAGCACATACACACCTCCCTTGGTCTTGGTTACCCACAGCAAGGGGGTGTCCAAGTTTTCAGGGGAGGTTGGGGATTGGATGGAATGGTGGAGCGAGCAGTCCTGGCCAGATGGTCAGCAAAACCCAGAGTCACTACGGGGTCAGGTCCACACTAGTCCTGACCTCTCAGCTCTTTTCAGAATCTGGACTGGGACGCCTGGGTGGCTCCGTGGTTGAGCATCCGCCTTTAGCTCAGGTCGTGATCCCAGGGTCCTGGGATCGAGTCCCACATGGGGCTCCCCGCAGGGAGCCTGCTTCTCCCTCTTCCTATGTCTCTACCTCTCTCTGTGTCTCTCAGGAATAAAACGATAAATAATCTTGAAAAAAAAAAAAAAAGAATCTGAACCAAACGCAACAATAAATATTCCCTCCCTCCAATGTTCCTTGAGGCTAATCAAAGAGCCCACCTTTCCTGCCTCTCTTCCCCTCCGATTCTCTACCCACCCCAACCACCACACCAACTGGAAGATGTGACAATCCTCAAATAAGATCCTAAGACTTGTCCTCTGTTCCCAGGGTTTTTTCCCAATTGAAGCCTCAACTACACTCTACCCTCCAACGCACAGAAATCACTTTGCACTTCTTTTGACACCAGGTTGGATTTAAATTGGAGGCTCTGCTCTCAGGCCCCCCTCCCCTCTGGCCCACACCTGTAGTGCCTGCGAGGACGAAGGCCTAGGGATTGACAGATCTTCCTAAGACCCGTTCTGAAAGGTTTACTGAGCATTTACTATGTTCAAATGCTGCACAAGTGCTGGAGAACGGGAGATGTTAAACTCACATCTACGGAGCACCGCTGTGTGTCCAGCCTGAGGCAAAGGCCAAGGTCAGCCAGGTCCCTCACTCCTAGGGAAGGTGGTCACAGAAAAACCCCTCACTCTTGAGGTGCTTTCAACCCCACTTCACAAAGTAACAGGGTCCCTGGACCCTAAGTGAGCTACCCTTACTTATTCACCTTGAGAAAATGGCCATTCTACAGACCTGTCCCGTCCTAAAGTTTCACCTGGAAATCCAGATCCACCAAGACAGGGCTAAGAATAAAGTGGAACAAAGAACCAGGGGGAGAACTATGCATTGTTGCCACTACCAGCGGATTTTTTTTTTTAAAAAAAGCTAGACATAAAAATAAAACAAAAAAAAAAAAAAGCTAGACATGAAGTGTACACATTTCTCACCTTAGTACCAAAAACAGCCCTCTACAAAATCTGGTTTCAAACCATTTCCAATTTTTTTTTCTAAGAGACAAAGCTGAAAGAGGGCCATGGAATCAGCCTGATGTGGAATTCCCATGCTGTCCCCGTGAGACACCATGCTAGGGCATGTGATCCCCTTTTGGGAGCCCATGCCATCATCCCCGGGTCACACATGAAGGACTGAGGCTTACAGAGAGGAAGAGTCCTCACCCAGATCGCACAGGTGGCAAGGGGCCCAAGTGGACACAAACCACAGTTGGTCCCATTTAGGAGCCCAAGGTCTTAACTCTGATGCCACCCGCCCTGGATAACAATTTAGCCTGACGTTTGCAAGTGTGGAAAATGTAACCATCAGAAAAGGAGGCAGGTACCCAACAAAGTGTGTAGTAACCAAAATATAGCATGAAGGCCAGAGCATAGGATGAATGGAAAAATCAGCAGATGTGAATGTTTTCACTGGAGAAATCTTCTGAGTTTGTTTGTCTTTCTGGGGGAGGAAAAAAAAAAAAGTTCAACATCCATCCAGTCTCCGAGTAGGGATTCCCAACGGTTAGGTCAAAAGCTATATAAAACTCAAAACACGAAGTAAAGTTTATTTCACGTTAAAAGCTGTCATGTTCGTACTTAATTGGTACCTTGCATGAAAGGTTCCAAAGAGAAACCGTCAAATTCTACATCCTCACAGAGCTCACTCACTCATTAGGTGCCCATCCCATCCCAGGCCCTGTGCCAAGCATCTGGACAAGAATCTCTTTCTGATTTTTAGGACAATCATATGAGAGTAGGCATGATTTCCATCTTGGGGAAAACAGTAATTCCTATTTTACAGATGGTAATTATTGACTGACATGTATTGAGCTTGTACTGGCAACCATTCTAAAAACGCTACACGTAGAACAGATTTACTGGAACAGAATGGTTTCGTAATTTAAAGTCACACAGCTGAAACGAGGGTGAAAAAGGAAATTCAGTGGGGTGACAGACTTGCTCCAAGCCCCCAAAGGTCTCAGCCACGAAGCCAGCAGACTAATTAATACAAGGCTGTCTTCACTACTTAGGCCTGTGCTCTGTCCCCTAGGTACCTGTCCACCAGGTACCTGTCCACCAATTACCTACCAGATACCCGTCCACCAAGTACCTGTCTACTAGGTACCTGTCCACTAGGTACCTGCATGGCCCATCTACGTTCACCAGCGCCTGAGGCTTAAAGTCTACAATGTCTAAGGGCTGGCAGCAAAGAGTGGTATCTCCTGGAGCCTCCTAAGGAACACAAATCCCATCTAAAGAGGCAGAGTTTTCCGTTCTTCAAGAGAACAGAGAAATCGAGAACTTGACATAAATTCTCCAGATTTTTAAGCACCGCCTCGATGTTTTCCTAAAAAGCAGCATGTGGGGGGAAACAAAACAAAACACACACGTCCAGGGGCCAGCAGCCGGTAACGTCTCCCTACCTAGTTAGAGTCTGAAGTCAAAAGCTGGGCTGTCTCGGGTCCCAAACGTCCAGAATCAGAGGTCCTGGGCCAGGCTTCCTCAGAGTCCCCTCCCCTTCGACACAGATTTACCCTGGCTTTGCCCTCTACTCACACCGGTGCCTCTGCTTACTCCCTGGCAGGTGCTCCTCGCTCTGGACTTGCAGTCACAAAGCCACCTTATTCAAGTTACAGAAACCGCCTATGAAATTTTGCACACTTGAGATTCCTTCCAAGGCCTTTCAGTCCCTTATTTGGAAAGTCCCCTCCCGTGCATGCTGCAAAACAAAGCACTTCCCTCGTCCCAGCCTGTGGACCCTCCAACTAAATCCATTCTGGAGCCAACGCTGCTGCAGCCTTGACCACTGCCTCCCTCGGAGAGGTTCTCATCCTGCAAGGCCAGCTTTAAGATTTCTGCTCGCTCGGGACACCGGGACACCGTGGCTCATTTCCCGGTGTCCTCTCATCGGCTGGTGGGGGTGGGGGGGTGGGGGGAGACTTGAGGAAATGAGTCAAAATCCTAAGGGCAACTTCTGGCAGCTGTCAACAACAGCAGCAAAATCCATCAGCACAACAACATCTGTCCCTAAACAAACGCGCACGACCAGGGAAGCCCAGGAAACACTTGGCCCGTTTCTGATGAGGATGTGTTTGGGGCTATGAGTGGTAAACTGCCTTTCTGGCTCAACTGTGCCCATTCAGGGTAAATGGCCGGTGGTGTGAACTCATTCCTGGCAGTCTGCTCTTTCACAGCTATGCCACAAGTATATGATAATGCTAAGAGCATTTTAATTTTTTTGGAGAGGGGGATGGAAACAAAAAATCTCAACTGACTTTCATCATCATTTGAGAGACCATTGGTCTTCATTTCCGAGGCCTTTGGAATGGGACACCTAGAGCCCTCAGGAGCAGGGTCAGTTGCCTAAGTACCCCCCCAGGGAAGCTATATTGAATGACTCCCCCTCCCCAGTGAATACTTCCCTCAAACTGAGAACACTTTAAGTCAGACATCGTAAGACAGGCAATTCTAGGTCTTTTTTTTACCAAAATTTGGAGGGCCATCCCATATTCTCAGACCCTCCAGTGATACCCCGGCATACAATATGTGCTCAGTGAATAGCTTCAAATGATCTCACAACTGATTCTGTTAAGGCTGTGAATGGATATACAGTTGGGCTAATGTCAGGCTTCACCACTGATGATTTTGATAACAGACTTATCCTCAGCAGTGTCTCCAGCTATAAAATGGTAAGGATGGTAAGACTACTGCCTCCAGGGCTTGTTGGGAGGACTAGAAATACCACATGAAACCCTCTCCCCGACTCCCCCACCCCAAAACACGGACCTGGCCCAGTTTTGAATAAAAAACAATTACACAACACACAAAATGAAATGTAAGGCACATCAGAGAATGCGTCGTGATAACACAGCATACAGACATTATCAAGTCATAAAAAAAAAAAAATGTGTGGATGAGGGGGAAAGACCAGAATGGGGCTAAGCAACTTTGCTGGGATCCCTTTACAGGACCACCGTATTATTCCCAACAGGATAAGAACCAAAATGTCCCTTGGCCAGCTGCTGGGTATGACTCTGGCCTCACACCTGCAGGAACGAGAGAGGAAAGTGTGATTCACTATTCCTGGCAGGCTCGTGTTGCCGGGCACAGGAGTTGTAAATACTGAGGGGAGCGGTGATGGAGGGTCCTACACGGAGTTGGCACCTCCTAGGTTGTATTCAAAGGGAAACTAGGCAAAGGTGGGGACTGGGGAGGAAGCAGGAATAAACCACACCCCCCTGCTTTAGCATAGGGCTCGAGCAGTAGCAACCACCAGTGGTCCCCGAGAGGGGAGAGGCAGAGCAATTTCAGGGAGCCAGAAAGGAATCAGGGAAAGAATTCCGAAAAACTGTAGTCTACACCCAGAACACTGGAAGAGGAGAATGTGGAACCCAAAGGATCCTTCATGATGCCGATGCCTCACTGTTCTCTGGAGGACACTGGGACCTCCAGAATTTAAATGACCTGCCAAGGGCACACCGCTAATACATGCTGCAAAAAGGAGAACGAGAAGGGCAGCTCAAGGCTCTGTCACTATACCACACTGCCCCCCAGGAGCCAGCCCTAAAACTCCCTCTGCCAAAAATCTATTGAAGGGAGCAGGATATTCACGAAGACAGAGGCGACCGATTCACGTAATTTTTAAAAAGGGAACTATTCCGCGTGGTCTGCCTTTTCTGGCGCCCTATTCGGGTCCCTGAACATACCTTAACTGCAATTTAAAATGCCAAGGCACAAAGACAGGAGGACCAAATGTGTCATTTGAAGCTTAAGCGGTCAAATCCGCCACGGAAACCGGGCCCTGGCTCATGATCCACGCCCCCACCCCCCCATCTCACAGGGTCCAGATGCAAGGCCTCTCTTCCTCCACAGGAAAGCCCGCACAATGCCTTCCAAGCCCGGGAGCAGGCCGGCTGGACCCGGGGACTTTAGGGGAAACGGGCCGGCGGTCAATGGAGTACACGACAGTTCATAACGATGCTTCCTTTTCTTTCTTTCTTTCTTTTTTTTTAAGCCCCTTAAATTCCAGTTGAGACTCACTTTCTGTCCTTGCACCATCGGGGTGGCCTTAAAGGGTCTTACAAAAAAAAAAAAAAATGACCTGGGTTTTACGGCTTAGCCGGGCGCCCTGCACTCGCTCGTGCACTAGCGACACCCAGAAAAAAAAAAAAAAAAAAAAAAACGGGGGGGGTGGAGGGGAGGGGAGGAATCTGACCCAGGGCTTCCAGGAGCCTGCAAGTCCTCCTCCTCCTCCTCCACCACCACCACCTTCAGACCCAAGTTCCCGCGCACACAGAACCGGGTTTTCACTACAGATGCAAGTACGATTTGCAGAAAGTTCCACTGCGTCTCCCACCCCCGCCCCCGGCGGCCCCGGAGGAGTGCAGCTGTCACGTGGGGCGGGGTGCTGCAAACCTCCCAGCTCCCAGGGAGGACGGGGCCCCCCGGCTCCAGGGCGCAGACCCGGCTGGAGCGGCTTGCAGAGCCCCGCCGGGCCGTCGGGGGGCGGGGGGGGCACGGGGCGCCCCGCGCGCGGTCCCTGCCTCCCGGCCGCTCGGAGGCGCGTGGCAGGAAAGAAACGGCCCCGCGGCGGAAAGGGGCGAGCCTCCGGCGTGGGATCTCCAACAGCAGAAAGTCTGCAGCCTAGCGGCGGCTTTGCACGCGCCCTGCCCAAGTTGTCCCCGCAGCCGCCGCCTCCAGGCTCAGGGGTCCGGCTCCCCGGGCGGACACGCCTATAACCGGGGGCGGGGGGCGACCCGGGGCGCGGCGGGGCCGGGCGGCGCGGCTCTGTCCCCAGCTCCGGGCCACAAAGGGCGCCCGCGGTGTGCAGAGAGGAGCCTCTGCAACTTCGCCCTCGGCGCGGCCGCGAACCTGCGCGCTCCGGCCTCACACGCGCAACTTTCAACAAAAGGAAGCAGCGGCCGCGCCTCGGTCGGCGCGCGGAGGTAACGCGCTGGGTGCGGACCCCGGACCCGCCCGCCTCGGCCCCCGCGCGCCCCGCGCACAAAAGCCGCCCCGAGCCGCACGGCTCGCGCCCTCCCGCCCCGCCGGACCCCAGCCCCGCGCCCCCGCCGCCCGCCCCAGGGGCTCCCCGCGCAGGTGAGCGAGGCAGGGCGCGGGGGCGTCCCGGGCACGCCTCGAGCCTCCGGAGGCGGAGAAGCACGGGCACCCCTGCGGGACCCCCACCCCCACCCCCAGCCCCAGCCCCAGCCCCGGCCAGCGGGCTGCAGCCCCGGGGCGCGCCGGCGGCGCCGGGGTGGGCACGCGGGGCGCGCGACCCGGGGGCCCACCTGTCTGGACGCCGAGCAGCAGGAGCAGGACGCAGAGAAAATCCCAGGCGCCGCGAGCGCCTCTCATCGCGGTGGCTGCGCTGGGACCGGAGCTCCGTTCCCCGTTCCTGCTCGCGCCCAAGTGCTCGGAGCGCGGCGGAGCCGAGCCCCCAGAGCGGCGAGCGCCGAGCGCCGAGCCGCGGCCCCTCCTCCCAGCGCCCTCCCTCCGCGCGCGGCCACGCCCCTTCCCCGCGCCCCTCCTCGCCTCCCCCCCCCCCCGCCCGGGGCTCGCGGGCCGCCGCGCCGCCGACGGGCTGATCCCCGGGGCCCTGCCTCGCGCCCCCTCTCCGCCTCCCCTGTGATGTGGTCGGGGGCCCGGCGCGGCTCCCGGGGAGGGGCCGTGTGAAGCCGCGCACCCAGCGCACCTGAGGGCGCGGGCCCGCCACCTGGCAGGTGCTCCCCAGACAATGAGGTCCGCCGCCCGGCCCCCGAGCTCGCTCCCGGGGCGGGGGGTGCAGGAGCCGGCAGGAACGGGGGGCGCCGGGGACTAGTGGTGAGGCCCCCCGCTCGCTCTGCCCTCGCTGTCCGTCGTGGGGGCCCCCGGGGCGCAGGTCACTCACCCCGCTCGGCTTCACCTGCTCCGCGCCGGGAGCGCACCGCACCGGCGGCTTCCCCGGGGCGCTGCGGCCTCCGCCCGCCGACCCCCGCCGCGGCTCTCGGAGGAGCGGGCTTGGCTTGCGAGCCGGGGAGAGGCGGCCGCGGCGAAGTTTGCTCCGGGAGCCCGAGTTTTTAGACGACTTTGCGCCACGGTTGCAGCGCTAAGCAATTCGGGAGCCCCCCGCCCCCACCCCGACCCCCCGACACACACACACACCCCCCCCCCGCACCCCGGCGGATCGCACGGCGTCCCTGCCTCGGAGCCAGAGCACCGTCCCCGGGTCCCCTTAGCTGCCCTAACCTGTACCAGGGGCAACGTATCAGTAAAATAATTCTCTTAAACCAGCCTCCACTGCCTGGGAAGGGCTCCATCCGAGGCAGCCCCGGGGCTTTGCCGCTCCTCCGGGCTCTGAATCCGGGTTGAGGCTCACAGCAGCAGCTTTGCGAGGCAGGGAGAGCGCAGTGCTCCTTACTTGGGGTTTAAAAGTGGCCTCAGATCGCACAGCAGGTACAGGGGCGAGGGAGTCCTTTTAAGGCTGACTCCAGGTATGATGGCCTTTCCCCTTGGCTTCTTAATAAACCCAGTAAAACACCTTACAAGAGCTTAAGAGTGGAAAATAGACAAAAAAAAAAAAAAGGGGGGGTGCCCATCGGAAAAAGTGGTCGAATAATATAGATATACCTGGACTTTTCTCTAAAATGACATCCAAAATGTGTAAGTAACCGCCCCACTTTATTTAATATCGAAAGCTCTCCTGTTGGATAATGATAGGACCCAAGTTAGTTTTTTTTTTTTTTAAAGAAATGAGTTTTAAAGCTAATCACTTAAAAATGATCACTGCTAGGGGTGCCTGGGTGGCTCAGTCGACTAAGCGTCTGACTTCTGCTCAGGTCATGATCCTGGGGTCCTGGGATGGAGCCCCCCCCTCATCGGGCTCCCACTCAGTGGGGGAGTCTGCTGCTCTCTCTCCCTCTGCGCGTCCTTGCACTCATTCTCTCTTTCTCTCTCTGTCTCAAGTAAATATATAAATAATCTTTTCAAAAAATTATCACTTCGAAGTCAATATGTATGATTGCCTCTCCTTAAACTCATGTATTCATTCAACAAGCATCTAAGTGTCTACTCTGAACAAGGAATAGCTGGGTACGGGGAGGACCCTTTTTTAATAGACAAAGGTGGACCCTGCCACCCTCCTTAGAGTCAAGACTGGGAACCCCCCACCCCCATGTCATGTCCTAGCAAATATGTCAAGTCATACAGCTGTGGGAAAACTGAAATTCAAAGGTCTCTGTTTGTGCTCTGGGCCATCAGGCCACATCTTTTTCTTGGGATGACAGAGATAAAAGCTACCACTCAAAGCAATCATAAGTTTCTGGGATCTTGATTTATTTCTAAAATCCATTTTGTAGCAAGAAAAAAAAATCACTGTGAGTTAAAATATCAACATTATGCCTGAGAGAGAAAATTTACAATTTTCTTCTTCAATCAACTGATATTGGAGAGGATAACAAGTCTTCAGAAGAGCGGGTGAAAAGGGACCATATTGCAATTTAATTCTAGGCAGGAAACCTCTATCAGAAAAAAAAAAAAAACAGAATAGGGAATTATACAATGCTGGGCTGTCAGTCATCCCAAATATCTATTGAACACCCTGGTAGGCACAAGACCCCCAATAATTCATAAAGACAAAGTCCTTGCCTGGGAAGGTAGGCAGATCCCCCCCAAAGAAACTCTGATCTCTGCTAACGTGGTTTGTGTTCAGCCAAGACACACCAAGTTGGCCATACAGGTTGTTAGAATATTGAAGTCCTTCTGAATCAACTGGGAAAAAAGTGACTGCCCCAAACCCCCAAGTACCCCTTCATTCACTCCAAGCTCTTTCCTGAGAGACCCCAAATCTCAGGTCCAGCAATGAAAGACTGAATACCAGGCATAACAGGAAGCCGCCAGCTGCTGTGCCTTTAGGGTTACAAGCTATGTTTAATAACACCTCATGCCAGCCATGTACTGAAAGAAGGCGTATAGGAGGCACTGTGAGTGACGTGCTACGCGAGTGAACTCTATTTCAGAATACGTCCAATAGAAACACAACGATGGAAATGTTTTACATCATCAGGTAGGGTGTACAGGGCCAACTCTGTACTTTTTTGTGTGACAGCCCTCCTGCAGCCTTTTATAAATTATATTTTACATAGTTCATTGTTTTCATAACTGTGTTAGCGAGGACTCTTGATTGCAACTTGTAGAAACCCAGCTCAGGGTGCCTGGGTGGCTCAGTCGGTTAAGCATCTGCCTTTGGCTCAGGTCATGATCCCAGGGTTCTGGATTAAGTCCCATGTTGAGTTCCCTGCTCATCCAAGTGTTTGCTTCTCCCTCTCCCTCTGCCCCTCATCCCCTATCAAATAAATAAATAAAATCTTTAAAAAAAGAAAAAAAGAAGAAGAGCACCTGGGTGGCTCAGTGGTTGAGCATCTGCCTGTGGCTCAGGGTGTGATCCCGGGGTCCTGGGATCGAGTCCCTCATCGGGCTCCCTGCAAGGAGCCTGCTTCTTCCTCTGCCTGTGTCTCTGCCTCTCTCTCTCTCTCTCTGTCTCTCATGAATAAATAAATAAAATCTTAAAAAAAAAAAAAGAAAAGATACTCAGCTCAAACGGACTCAACCCAAAAACCAAAAACCTGAAATTTATGGATCTTATAATTGGAAAGTCCAGTGATGATAGCATTCGAGACTTTCCTAGATTCAAGAATTCAAAGTCACCAGGACTTGAAGGTAATGTGTGTGGTGTGGTGTGGAGTGATGTGTGTGTGTGTGTGTGTGTGTGTGTGTGTGTACATGCATTTTCTCCACGTCCATCTTTCAGCAGCACACGCCTGTATGGCTTCCTGTCTTCATATGCACTTAGGCAGCTCTAGGCTCACAGCTTATTAGCATGAATGTGAGCAGAGCTTTTCTGCCCCCATGAACATCTCCTATAGAAGTATTGACCCAGCTAAAGTCACATGCTCACTTGGGACCCATCACTGAAGCCAGATGGGTACAATATGATGATTGACTGCGTCTGGATCCCGCACCCACCCCTGGAGCCCGGGGTTGAGGGTCCACTTCACCCACACCATGAGGTCTAAGAATGAGGAAGGATGTGTCCCCAAAGAAAAACTGAGGTACTCCCATGGGAGGAAGAAGGAACAAAACAAAAGATGCTTATTACAACTTAACAATTTTTGTAGTTCTGGCTGTAAAAGCAAAGGTGCCCATTGTAGAAAATCAAGGAAATGCCAAAGATTATTTAAAAAACAAAAACCACCCAAGACATAACTACTAAAGAGTTCATTTTGGTATGTTTCTGTCAAATCTTATTTCTCTGCTTATTGTAAGGGTTTTTTTTTTCTCATTTATGTGATTTAAGATTTTACAATTTTTGTTAGTTTTCTATCCATCTTTTTTTTTTACCGAGCATAACAGAAGCGTTGTCCTGGGTGATTAAACATTCTTTGGAAGCCGTGTATAATGGCACTATAACATTTAGTTGCATTATGTACCATAATTCTGGATGTTGAATTATTTCTCTATTTTTTCCAGTATTTTTTCTATCATGAATTACTTGGTGATGAGCATCTTGGTGAATAAAGCTTTTCTGCTTCTGATTATTTAGGAGGGATTTCTAGAGGTAGAATTACTACACAAAGGGTACAATCCTTTTCCAGGTTGTCACTTCGAAGTCCCGACTCTCCCGGTAACTGTTTGAAAGTCTCTTGTCTGTAAAGTGGAAGAAACGAATGTACGATCCTTATTGGTAGACCCTAGTCTAACCATAGCCACCTCACAGTTTACGAAGATGAAATGAAAATGATATATTCCCTTGGCTCAAGATTTCATTCAGTATTTATTGAACACCCTCCGTGTGCCAGATGTGCCAGCCGAGGTGCAAGGAATGCAAAGTTAGGTAAGACACAGATGCTGCCCTCATGGGACTTGGAGAGAAAGAAGGGACACGTAAGGGGGTCAGAGATGAAGCTGTGACACATACCCAAATGGAGATACGCACAGAGCGATGTCTGAACACAGATGAGCAGCTAAATCACATTGTGTAGCTCCCCCAAAGAGGTGGCGCTTAGATTTGGAGGGGTCAGGAGGAGAGGAAGGCAGAGCCAACAGGGGACTATGTTCAAGAGACAGGAAGCACAGGTGTGAAGGGGCCAGAGGCAAGACACAGCACCAGGATTCCAGAACCCTGAAGTCATGAGGCACAGGACAGCTAGCGAGATGGGGTGTGCAGGGAGGGGAAGTGGGGAGCACAGAGATAAACAAGGCCCATATGGGCCAAGAAGCATGAACTTCATCCTCTGAAGAGTCACTCCAGGACTTTAGGCTGGGGCCAGATGCGGTCAGGTTTGCATTTTGTTGGAAAGAGAGTGGGGAAGCCCAGTCAAGGGTGAGCTGAAAGGGGACAAACCTTGGGGCCTGAAGAAAATAGCAGGGAGCCTGGTGGGGTGATCCCCAGGAGAATCGGTGAGCTGAACCAAGTTGGTGCAGGTGAGAAGGTGAGGGGGCGGATAAGAGAGAAGGTAGGTAACCGGGTAGGCCCCCATCGCCCACAGCCCTACGGAAGATGACTGCGAAGAGCATGTGCCCAGGTCTCAAGCGTGAGCTACAAGGTGCTTCCCTTTGGCCAAACAGGAAAGTGGGGTTGGAGTGGCAGCTGGAGGTCTAGTGGCTCAGCATATTGAGTTCAAGGTGCTCAGGAAGCTCCTGAAAGCTCGAGATAGCATAGCCTGGAGCTCAGATAGGATCAGGCTGTAGGGAGGTGGCTGCTGCCCCCGAGGACCAGGCGAGGTCACCCCAGCCAGTGCCCCCCACCAGGAGAGCAGAGGGCCGAGGCCAGCGCCTTGGGCACCACCCACATGTAAGAGACAAGCAGAAACAGGTTCCACAAAGGAAGCTGAGAAGCAAGGGTCAGAAAGGCAAAAAAAAAAAAAAACAGAGAGGGGAGCCACAAAAGGAGATTTTCAGGGAAGTCGGAGGATTCGGTTGTATTCGCTCTCTCTTAGGGAAGGCAAATTAGATAAGGGCAGAAAAACATCCAGTGCAGTTTGTAACCATAATAGGAACTGACAACACCTAGTTCCGAATTCTTTATGGGCACAAAATCATTTAATCTTCACAGTAACTCTGCCAGATAATTTGTCCGTCTTTTTCCACTTTACGGTTGAAGAAACTGAGGCACAGGGAAATTAAATAACCTGCACCAGGATTTGAACCCCTGGTGGGCTGAGTCCATAGGCACTGTGCTTAATTACTGGGATAACTCACTTTCTTGGTTAACCCAGAGCTCTTTGGTGATTAAACATGTTCTCTCACCCTTGGACACACACACACACACACACACACACACACCACACACAGTTTGTGGGGCCAGAATCCAGGCTGCAGCAGATTGAGTAATGAATTTGAAGCAAAGAGGTGGACCCAAGGATTTATTGTTTGATAAATTTTCAAGAGATGTCATGGTGCAGGGGCGCCTGGGTGGGTCGGTGGGTTAAGTAGCCAACTCTTAATTTCAGCTCAGCCGTGATCTCAGGGTCATGGGATGGAGCCCATGTTCAGCTCTGCGCACAGCGTGGAGTCCACTTGAGGTTCTCTCTCTCGGCCCTATCCTCTGCTCAATCTCATTCTCCAAAAAAGAAAGAAAGAAAGAAGAAAGAAAGAAAGAAAGAAAGAGAGAGAGAGAGAGAGAGAGAGAGAGAAAGAAAGAAAGAAAGAAAGAAAGAAAGAAAGAGAGAAAGAAGGAAAAAGGAAAGAAAAAGAAAAAGAAAAAGAAAGAAAAAAACTTAATGGTACAAGAAGGGAGGGGATGGGGCAAGAGATTGAGGGGAATCTGGGGAGCTTGAGAAATTTGTGGGCTAAGGAAGGTGACAGGACCAGAAGGGGGAGATTTTGAAGATCTTTTTGTTGGGGGAGGATGGTCGGAAAAGGGAGGTGGAAACCCAATGTGAAGCCAAGACAAGGGAATGAAGAAAACAGAGAAACATGAGAAAAACAGCAGGGACAAGTGAGAAACGGGAGAGACGTAGGAGTTGATTTGAAAACCCTAGAGTCTGACACCTGGGTGGCTCAGTGGTTGAGCATCCGCTGTCAGCCCAGGGCATGATCCTGGAGACCCGGGATCGAGTCCCACGTCGGGCTCCCTGCGTGGAGCCTGCTTCTCCCTCTGCCTGTGTCTCTGTCCCTCTCTCTCTGTCTGTGTCTCTCATGAGTAAATAATTAAAATCTTAAAAAAAAAAGAAAGAAAGAAAACCCTAGAGTCATACACATATATGATACTCTCCTTCTCTCTCTCTACATAGTTATATAGGACTTAATATTTTATACACATTATAGATATGAGTATATATGGATGTGTACGCATAAATGTGTGACGTGTATTATATGAACAAGCCTTACATGTATGTGTGTGATGTGCAGGACTGTCTACCTCTGGTACTTAAAATGTGACGCCACAGATTGCTTTATTGTAATTATCAACAACCATTGCTGAGACCTTCATATGCCTGGGCCACTCTACAAACATAAATAAATTAAAAAAGCAACAAGATAGGGCTTCTTATCTAAATCCACGCCACTTCCCAGAATTAGGAGTATTTCTCAACTCTAGAGTCACATCTGTGTCCTATAAATCCCCACAGCACATGGTTCAGACATCTCTCTCTTAAGTCATATATCTTTCATTGCTTTTTAATGGGATTACTTGCAACTCTGTCATAGCCTCTCCACTAGATAATACATTCTTTGAGGAAACCGTGCTATAATTCCTCTGTGGATCTTACGGAAAGGCTTGCCCCATACAAAGCCACGATGCACGCAGTAGGCGCTGCCTGTCTGCAAAATGGAATTAAGTGACAAATTATGCATCTGGGTGCTTTTTCTACGATTTTTATTTTATTAGGATTTGTTTTGGCTCCAAGAAAGCCAACTTAAAAAAGAATGTATTACTGTTGTCATACGTTTGTATGATCCAAATCTGTCTTATCCTCATACTAAGCAACGTGACTTTTTCACCTTTTTTTACATTTTCCTAAGGATCTGATAGAGAAGTCATACTGCAGGAGTAAGAAAAACTTGCTTTAAGACTAAAAGTTATTGGGACATCTGGGTGGGTCAATGGTTAAGTGTCTGCCTTCGGCTTTGAGTGTGATCCTGGAGTCCCAGGATCGAGTCCTGGGATTGAGTCCCGCATTGGGTTCCCTGCACGGAGCCTGCTTCTCCCTCTGCCTACGTCTCTGCCTCTCTCTGTGTCTCTCATGAATGAATAAAATCTTAAAAAAAAATATTAAAAGTTATGAAGTGGGTTAGTGAATATAGGGAGTAAGAAGAAATGTATTTGACGCACAGCACATATAAATCAGGTCTCTCGATTGGTAAGGGAGGGAGGAAACAGACATTTTAATATATTTGCAATTCCTAAAATTTGCAGCTAAATGATCTCAGATTAGGGATCCACCACTCATTTTTTTTTTTTTTTAAGATTCCATTCGTTTGTTTATTTATTCATTCACAAAAGACACAGAGAGGCAGAGACACAGGCACAGGGAGAAGCAGGCTCCCTGCAAGGAGCCTGATGTGGGACCTGACCCCGGACACCAGGGATCGTGACCAGAGCCAAAGGCAGATGCCCAACCACTGAGCCACCCAGGCGCCCTCCCCCACCCCTTCCTCTTGATTGATAGAAATGATTTCCATAATTGCAAGGAGAGCGATAGGAGCATGGTCCTTGTTACATGACCCAAAACTGTAGCATAAACCATTGCTAGTGACAGAAATAAGTAGCTCTGGGCAGAGCTTGTCCGTGGGCCTTTAGTCGGCAAGGTGACAGCGGAGACCAGGGCATACCCCCAGCAGGGTGGGAGTGGCAGGTGCACAGGGGTAGAGGTGAGCAACAAGGTAAACAGGGGAAGGGTGACTCCAAACCACGTTTTTTAAAACATGCCTCATGTTTTAGGTGTAGGTAGGGTGATCACATAACTCATCACCCAAACTGGGACCGTTTGGGGAGTGGAAGAGGACAACCCGCACAAATCAAGCAGTCCAGGAAGGACGGTTATCCTGAGCATAGGGATTACAGCAACGTCTTTGCTGCTGTCCCATTTCAGTTAGGAATCAGATCTCTTGTATCCCTTAGGCCCTGAGGGGAAGAAATGCCTTGGAGATGGAGATGTGGCTTCAGGGATCAAGCCTTTACGACCTCAGCTTGGAGAAAAGTGTGAGCAGAGAGAGCAAAAGAAAGAGAGGGACAGAATATGAGTGCAAAAACACTTGTGCGTTACTGGCAATTGACAATTAAAGGCAATTAATTTTAATTGACTTGCACTTTAAAAAAATAAACCCTGGCCCAAATCATCATCATCATCATCATCATCATCATCATCCACAATTATTATTATGTATTGTTATTCGTGGCATAATAAGCAGAACTATCCACCTTTCACCATCCACTACAAAGTGCCTCCAAGACTTATTAATGGGTCATAACCATGCTGGGATATTATAATAATATCTAGTGTTTAGTGCATGATTATGATGTTTCAGGTGCTGATGTGAGTGTTTACCTGTATTATCGCAAGGCTTTGAGGCCGGGGTATTACCAGCCCCATCTTACAGGTAAGGAGGGGAGGGCACTGCTAGGCCATGTGCCTTACTTAGGGTCACCTGGTGAGTCGGTGGTGGAGGTAGGCTCAGGCCCAGGCAGCCAGTGAGCAAGCCTCCATCCACCCGTATCGCTTCCCCCTGCACCACAGTGTTCATTTGATCCACTTTAATAGTAGAGTTTCAGATTCATTCTTGACCTTTCAGAGCCAAAGGGTACGGTTTGGTTTTTTTTTTTTTTTTTTTTGACCATCCCTGTGTCCTCCACACTGCCTTGCATTTGCTAAAAGTTCAAAACTTGCTCACTGCAAACCAACTATTAAAAAAAAAGCGTGCAGGAAAGAGGGCAATTTGAACAGTAGCAACAAGCCACTTGATCATATTAAGCGATATTGTTATTTTTGAGGCATGGTAATAGCATTGTGCTGATATTTAAAAAAAAAGAGAGAGTCCTTATTGTTTAGATTTATACTGAAATGTATGATGCTTGAGATTCCCTTCAAAATTCTCCAGCAGGGGTTGGAAGGTGGGGAGTGGGCAGGAATGTAGATAAAGCTAGATTGGCCGAGTGGGTAATGGCCGGTGAAGCCGGGTGGTGAGACACAGAGCTCTCCTATACTATTGTTGACATTTAACTTTCTCCAAGATAGACAGTTTTTTAAGAATTGCTTGCAGTATTTAGCCCAGTGGGAAAACCATGCAAAAGACTGAGGGCAGGAGGCAAAATCTATGCCCCCCATGCTCATCAGCTCGAACTTTGCCCAACTCCCGTGGATGTGTGGACTTATGTCTTCCTCTTTTGAAAGGAAAAGTGTACCCTTGACAGTTTCTGAGGGTCTGTCCAGCTCCAAAACTTTCATGATTATCTAATTTGGGGGCAATAAGTCCGAGAGAGAAAAAAAATCACCAAATTCTTGCCATGATGGCCAAGCAGAGCTGCCCAGAGCACTCATTCTTCCTTAACCTTCACACGTTGAACCTCTAGCTTCCACTCCTCTTACTCCCTAGCTGTGTGACCTTGGACCAGTCATTCAACCTCTGCACCTGTTTCCTTACCTATACAACCGGGTAAGAAGAGGGTCACCTCATAGGGCTGCCGCGACAATTGCGTGAGTTAATGCATGTCAAGTGCGAAAAGCAGCACCCGGCATATAGGAAGCACCCAATAAAGGACAAGGTATTTTCCACTATTTTAGTTTTACGGCTATTCAAAGGAATTGTGGTCCACTGAGGAGGAGTGGTTTAGTCGAAGTCTGTCAGTTCTCATAAACAATAGGGCAGACGTTCAAAGGCAGGTTTTTCTGACCCTAAATCCAATGCTGCTTCCCCTCCAACTGCCCTCTGAGGGCATTAGTATGAAAGACAGCAATTATGAAAATTTATACTAAACAACCATCTGGGAGAATCAGGTACTAGCCTCCGACTCCAGCGGTCATCAGAAACGAAGTTAACATTTATCGTCAACACAAAAACTTGGTCTGGTTGCGGACTGTGGACTTTGCGTCTCGGAGCCAGCCAGCGTCTCTCCCAGACAGCCTGGAGCCCAGCCCAGAGCCGTGGAAGCTGGGTGGCGGGGAGGTGAGTCACACCAGGCCGCAGGAGTCCCCACCGCAGGGAAGGGGCTGGGCGCGGGCCTCCTTTGCCACCCTGCTACCCTCTTCACCCTGTAGGGCCCGGCCCCTTGGGAAGAACAGGGCCTTCTGGGCATGACCTGCGGTGACCAGTTTATTTTCCAAGTGGGAGCATGTTACGCATCCTTTTTTCCAGCACTTGTGCCTTCTGCAGCTTCTCTGCATCTCTCGGCA
Source organism: Nyctereutes procyonoides (assembly GCF_905146905.1). Lineage (NCBI taxonomy): Eukaryota > Metazoa > Chordata > Mammalia > Carnivora > Canidae > Nyctereutes > Nyctereutes procyonoides. Next base: position 30,733 of record NW_026575035.1, on the reverse strand, counting down.
GCTTTCATTTATCTTCCCAAGATTATTTTCTTAACAGCTCTTCTAGAAATGTCGTGCAACCCCCAAAATAAAGGCGATCTCTGTTTGCTCACATCGAGTTTCAGGATGGCTTGCTAGAGAAAACGAGGAGGTGGCAGGATGACATGTGCAGGATGACCCAGAGCTCGTTACGCAGTAGGTGGAACCATGCAAAGGTGCTGCAGGTTGTGCCCTTTTTGAACCACAGAGCCCGCAGTTTTACCTGGTTCCACCTAGTATCTAACCCATTCTCTGCAAGGCTACACTCCAAACCATCGAGGGGCCGTCGCCTCTGGCCAGGAGGGCCCATGTGGGAAGGAGGAAGGGCAAGTAGGGAAGGAAGTTCACTCCGTCCCCCCTTTCCTTGCTCTTCTTCAAGGAGGTTCATGCGTGACTTTTGTAATTTAAAAATGAAAGAATGAGTTGGGATTTCTTTGGCCAGATGGAGTCACGTCAAATATTTTCTGCAGTGAACCCCAGAATTAATACATAATATTTGTGTCAAATTAAACATTCCTAGTCTCAAGTGTTTTTGCATTTTGCACAGACCCGGGCCACACGCTTCGGATGGCACGAACTTCCAGTTTCTGCGCCTTGACTGAATTTTGTATTTTTCTCCTCGGCGTGACTTTATTGAGGAGGAGAGGGTCATGGGGATCGTTTTCTTTTCTTTTGTCTTTAAAGGGAGGCAACATTTCTCACCCCTGAGGCTGAGTCGGGGGCCCCCTGCCATGTGTTTTAATTGGTGGCACATCTGTGATTCTGCGCTTCTCGCCCCTTTACCTGCCTGTGTCTCCCGGTGCCCCCCTCTCTCCCTTCTCACCTGTCAGCAGCTAGAAAACTAACACCACCTCCACCCCTGAGCCTCCCTAGCCTGCAGTGTCCAGCACAACAGGGGCTCACCCACATTTGTTCAATGGGGGGGGGGTGCCTGGGTGGCTCAGTGGGTTCAGCGGCTGCCTTGAGCTCAGGTCATGATCCTGGGGTCCTGGGATGGAGCTCAGTGGAGAGTCTGCTTCTCCTTCTCCCTCTGCTCCTCCCCACCCCCCAACTTGTTGTCTCTCCCTCTCAAATAAATAAATAAAATTTAAAAAAATCCTTCAATGGATGAAAGCTTGCATGCATCAGAGGGACACACTCTTTCCATAAATCGTTCATTTTCATCTCAGAGAAAAATACATGCCACGGTTATGCCGATGGCAGAGTGGAGCTTTAAGGAATTACTCATGTAATGGCACAAGGGCAAAGAGCTAAAAGCAAGTCAGAAACTCCTTCATGTTTCGTTCAAAGCCCACTGACGCTTCAGCATGTATTAAATGTTAATAAGCAGCTCTCTGGGGCAGTGGGTTAAGTGATAGCGACGCTGGGAGGCGAGAGGTGAAGAAATGCGTGGAAATGACATTCGAGGACAGCAGCAGAGCAACTCATGGAATGGCAGGCAAGTGACTTAACCATATTATCTTTTTCCCTTGTCCCATACAGCAGGCCTTGGGAAAGTGACAACATTCTCTTACTCAGGCAGCCGGTCAAATCTGGAAAATATCAGGGAAGATCCCACGGTTCGGTCACCTTCTTCTCCTTAGTGGCAGAAAAAAAAAAAGAAAATCACTACATTTAACAAAACTGTCAGGAGCTGATTATATAGTTTGTGACCATCCTTTCCTGCTCCTTGCATTTGACCATTTTTTTTTTTATTCTGCATGTTCTCATGGAGGCCAAGGAAAGAATCAAAGAGATGTTGTAGACCGAAGTGGCCGCTCCTTTTTAAAAGCAATACAAAATGACAATAATAATAATAGAGAATGTCTTTTGAGCACATCGCTATGTGTCGAGTAGTTTCCCAACATCATTGGTTGGGGGGGGGGCAGTGGATTGGCCCAACTGGGGACTTTTGGCGATGCCTAGAGACAGTAATTGTCACCACCGAGGAAGAGGGGAGCGCAGAGAGATGATACTGGCATTTGGTTGGATGGAGGTCAGGGGTAGTGGGGAGGCTGCTAAACCTCCTACAGGGCACAGGGCTACCCTCCCACGACAAAAAATTATCCAGCTCAAAATATCGAGAGAGTGCCAAGGTTAATAAACTATTAATAAGCTGCTTTCGATGAATTAGCTCATTTAATACTGAAAACAGCCCCAAGGGAGTATTGTCTCCATTGTACAGATAAGGAAACTGAGGCGTGAGCTGGGGTAGGGTTAGAGTAGCTCTTTCTAGCCACATAGCCTGTGAGCCGCCGAGCAACTACTCAGTCCGAGCCTGTCTGACTCTGGAGGACTTCACCTTGATACTGGGCATGGCCGGAAACAGATGATCTTGGCTTCGCTGTGGACTCTGGTTGCGTAACAGAGAATCACTGACCCAGGGACCTACTGTGCATCGCTGGCAGCCTTCAGGAACCTCGAGGCGCCACCTCTCCTCTTTGCCCAAAATGTGAACTCTGGGAGTGTACTCACTGCCCTTTGTCATCCTTCAACCAAAACGGTCTGAGATTGTTTTGTTTTTTATTAAGATAACGAGTTATGATTAGCAACAATGCTATTTAGTAAGAAAGCAGTTTGCAAATAGTTCTCTGGAATAGGAGACGTGTTAGCAGAGTAACAAAATATGAAATCCAGCCTCTCCCCATTCCACGGAGTTTCTCTTCAGCTATGCGTATCGGTGGGCAAAATGTGCCCCAAGTTACGTGAAAGTCATGAAACAGCCTTACATCCCTTATCAGCTGTCATTTTCCATATTTTATAAGAATTAAACATTAAAGTACGTCTCGCCCAGTGCACGGCAATAACCCAGACCCGGCAATAAGGTATTTCACATGGTTGTAATTGCATTTTATACGCGAAGCGTCCCTTTTCTCTTCCAAACCCCCAAAGGCCTGTCATTGGTGGACTCCACTGAAAATCATCCATTTTCCGTGAGCCTGAACGAGTTCCATATACAATGGACCGATACAAAACATATTAGAAATATTAGTATGTGTGTTCTGCTTTTCCCCTTCTCAGCGGGCTATGCTTCTTTTTCATTACTACTTCCTGTCCTAATCAGATTTCTTGTTTATTGGCTTGTTACTACATTTGATTGGATAGTTTCCGTCTCATACATCCGACAACCCTTTCAGCTCTTACAACCCTGTTCAGCTCTCTGTTGTAAAAAAGAACAGGGGCACTGAGGGTCCTTCAGACCCCCAAACCATATCTGAAACCCTCCTTGCTTCAATGCCTGCCCATCCCGGCTTCAATGGCAGGCTTCGCATTACTGCTCTAGAGATACCATCACTACTCAGAACGCAGTGAAGGGGAAAAGAGGGGAAAGGAGGTAAAAAGCCTAGAAAAGTCACAAAGAGGAGGGGCTATCTTTTTTTCCCTTTTCCTTTTTCTTAAATTTAAATTCAATTTGTCAACATATCCTATAACACCCAGTTATATATATATAGTATAACATTCCATCAAGAAGGAGGAGCTATCTTTAAATAAATTAATTTATTTATTTATTTATTTATTTATATCAACATATCCTATAATACCCAGTTATATTTTATATATATAAATTTTATCTATAAATTTATATATAAATATATTTATTTATATATGTTTTAATATGTATTTTATATATTTTTATATTTATATATATATATTATATTTTATATATTTTTATATTTTATATATTTTTATATTTTTTATATATTTTTATATATTTTATATATATTTTATATATTTTATATATTTATATTTTTTATATTTTTTATATATATAAAAGGAGGAGGGGGTATCTTTAATAAATGTAGCTATTTCTCCACTTATACTACTTTTTAATGAAAGAGCAGATTGGAACAAAATAATATGTATATGCTTTAATGAAATAATTCCATTTGCTAGGAGCACAGTGACTCAAGTATAACATTACATTAACGTTAAACCACACCACAGAACCAAGTATAAATTAATAGGTATTTTTTTATGTTTTAGATTTGAGGCAGAAGATAGAAATCAACCTAACTTAGAACCCTCAAAATAGCTTTGACTCTTCCTGTCCCACACCCCCACCTCTCCAACCCATGCTGCACACTGCACAGAGAGTTATTTTTCAAAAATGAAGGGGTGCCTGGGTGGCTCAGTGGGTTAAGCATCTGCCTTCAGCTCAGGTCATGATCCCAGGGTCCTGGGATCCAGTCCTGCATCATGCTCGCTGCTCAACGGGGAGTCTGCTTCTCCCTCTCCTTTGGCAGCTCCCCCTGCTAGTGTGCTCTCTCTCTCTCTCTCTCTCTCAAATAAATAAATAAATAAATAAATAAATAAATAAATAAATAAAATATTTTTTATTTTTTTAACAATAAAATATTTTAAAAAAAAGAAAATGGAAATATGATCACTCCCATGACTACCTCAGAAAGCTTTCACCATTACCTAAAATAATATTCCAAAGCCTTAACATGGTCTTCTCAATTCAGCTGGTATGGAGCTTTCCAGCCTTCTTTCTGGCCAATTCTCCTTCCTTTTATTTCTCTCATCACTCAGGAAGCTTCCATTCCAATCAAAGCAGACCACTAAGGATTCTCCAAACATGTGTTCCTATTGGCAGGCCCTTTGTACCTAAATGCTCCTTGTCATCCTACCACGCAGCTCAACCCATCTTTCTAGGCCCAACCTAAATGATATCCTCTTTCCTTTCCCATAGCATGTTGCTCATTTCTCAACAACTGAATCCTTTAGAACAGCCAATAGATATTTTGCTCACTCACATAGATATCTGTAACATACCGTGACTTCTGGGGTCAAAAATGATTCATCTTCTGTAACCTAGAATCATGCGCATAATTAGGGGGTAAGAAATGTTTGATTTGAATTAAGTGACCATAGGGAATATGCTTTTAGCACTAACTGGTCTTGGCAAGCTGAGAATAATATCAGTACTCGCCACTCTTTACATTTGGTATATTTCGAAAGAATTTAGGTGGAAGTGGTGGGAAAACTATATCCCGAGTCGGTCAATCCCTCCAATAACCGTGAGATCGGAGGAATTCCAATCAGGTTTATATCAGTTCAAATGCCTCTCCTGAGACCCCCACCCCCACCCCAACTGCCCACCTTGAGGCTGAAGACGCTTCTGCAAAACTTGAAAGAATTTTTCCCACTTGTGTTTTCCCAGAAAAGCCACTTCCTTGCAGTAATTCTAGTCATACAGTAATTATTATGTTGATACAAGGATTTTGGACTCCATGCCATACAATTTTCATTATAATTTGCAAAGACCTGGCAATTTAGCAATGTCTTTGCCCTTGCTGGCACTGCACATAACCAGTGATACAAACATTTGGCCTAAATCAAGGCCCACTTGGGTGTATTGTACTTAGGAATTTGTAAACATAGAAATTTGAGTTCTTTGGGTCCTTTCTGGAGAAGCAGTCACCACATTCCTTCAGGCTCCTACTTCCTTGCTTCTTTCTTAAAGACTCCCTGTGCCCTGAAAATGGAATAGCAGAAATTGCTTTCCTGACTCAAAGATTAAGGAAGAACAAGCAGGCACAGATCTGGTTAAAAGATCTACCCTTAGAATGTAATCTAGAGAATCAAAGGATGCTAGTATTGAAAATGGCCCTGGGGGCAAGCAAGAGCCAACTGCTGGACCACCTCTAGGTACCAAGCAGAAACATCCAAATGTGAGTAGGCTGGTGGACGAAAAGCAGGGCTACTATTGGAATATAAGAGCTTGTGGCCTTTTTAAAAGGAGCAAACTCTTCTTTTCCCAGGTGACATTGGCTAGGTAAGAAGGAGCGTCCCATTATTGCCCAGAATTTCCAATTTTCCAAGAGAGGCTAAAAATCTAAGTTTGGTGGGAAATCTCCCTGTGGGGAAACTAGCTGAAATTTATTTTCAGACATCATGTAAGTCCAGGTAAAGTCCATCTATAGCCTGGAAGTGGCTTGAAGCCCCAGGGTTGCAATCCTCATTTTAGGGAAATCTTAGCCTATCTCCTTCATCTTACATATGGTAATGCTGCAGGAGAGAGAGAGAAATTTCACACAGCTGGGTGGGAGCAATAAAGATGGCTAGAACCCCAGTCCTCTGATTGCCAATCCCCTTAGAATCATTCACCTCTGATCAGTCATTAGAATCTGAGACAATTGGGATGTCAGGATCAAATCAGCCGGGAGGGTTCTTGCCTAATTCAAAACAGGGTTCAGAACTCACTGGAGTTTGAAGGATGGTTGGATGACAGATGCATTCCAGGTCCCTCTATTGTCTCTCGAATCCCCTGGAACTAGACCAGCCCTTCCCTAATGTGGCTGAACCTCGGGTAGACCTGAAGAATCTTCAGAATGATAGATTTCCAGGCTCCTAGAACAGAGCAATCTGAAGCTCTAGGGACATGTATGTTTTTCATAAGCTCCATCAATGATTCTCAGTGAGTCTAAAGCTCGACCACTCTAGGCGAGGAATAAATGTGGCCCAGACCCCAAATTCCACATAAATCCCAATCCAACCCTGTGAACGTAGAGCAGTGTGACTCTTCCACTGAGTGACTGCACATTAATTTTTTCCATGCTTTAGAATTTGTTTCCAATGTCTTTCCAAATTCTTACATCTCACACTTTTGGGGGGGGGAGAAAATAAAAGAAAAAAAAGAAAATCTAATCCTGTTGTGGTAAAACTTTTGATTTTCAATAGTACTGCTGGGTGCAAGATATTTTTATTCCAGCGTGAACCTGAACAGCTGCAGTGAACTACGAAATTAAATCATGAATGATAGATTCCTCATAAATTATACTTAAACATTTTATAATTTTAATAGTTCTTTTTTTAAACTATAATCTGTAAACATTTAAGTGGAAGCTGTGAATTAGATTTCAAAATAGATGAGTAATTTTAGGCTGCAACATCCATTAACATAGCATCCCAGTTTATTTTAAGGGACAATTAGTAGCACTTGTAAAAATCTATCTAATTGCTAGACTGAATCTAACTGCACAGTACTTGGATGTTTTTGCCCTCGTCAGGCCTATTTTTTTTCCCCTATAGTGACCAAAACAATAAAGGAATAGAGGCAAAAAATAAAATTCAAGGGAAAATGCTTATAATAAACCTAATTATCATTTTGAAATCAGCCCAGATTGACTTAGGCCAATAACTCCTTCCCAGGTCTCATAAATCATTTATTGTTTTGACCCCTATTGCCGACATGGCCAAAGTGTTTCCTGATGAAATGTAACTAGAACCTCTTTATATCAAGTTCAAACAGTTGCTTATATTGTTTGGGGGCTTAACTTGTTTTCAAATGCTCAGATGAAAGCTCAGGCTTCATTGGTGAGGATATGATGTCAATGCTCTGCTGCTGCTAACTCATCATCAATTGATAAAATATGCACTTTGACTTGTTTGTCCAGATACTAGTTTTTTTTTTTTTTTTGTTTTTTTGCCAATTTTCAATACGTGGGGCCTAGGAACAGATTTAAATAATGCCTATATTTGTTTCCTCCTTTCTTTAGAAGTTGGAGGCATGGTGTCCTTGAGTAACTTTTATGAGCTCAGTTACCTTGGTCCTAAGATGAAGAAATCAGTTTAGCTTCTTACTCCATGCCCAGAATTTGACAACATAGATCTCAAGGGTATTAAATAATTTCTATTCCAGCCACTACCTACTGCACCACTTGCAGAGAGCTTTGAGCAAATCTCTGAAGGACTAATCAGGCCTAACTCCATCTCAATCTTGCACAAATATTCCCTCAGATGGTTTTCCATTTCTGGTGGGTCTTCTGATGAAACTCTGTATTTACCTACTTTAAAAATCCCCCACTATTATTTTCAGGATAATTGTACTGGGGCAGAATTCTTGCATCAACACAAACTATTAGGAAAAGCAAACAGAGAGGATGTGAGCCTCCAAAAGGGGTGGCCACTACCCAGCTTCAGCCCATTGGGCCATGTGGCAAAGAGGAACCTGTGTGGCTAGATGTTCTGGCTTTCCAAGAAAAGTTGACGTCAAAATATTTATATGAAATTCCAATTTTTTTTTAGATTTTATTTATTTATTTATTTGAGAGGGAGAGAGATAGTGAGAGAAAGAGAGCACAGGTAGTGGGGAGAGGGAGAAGTAGGCTCTCCCCTGAGCAGGGACCCTGACACAGGGCTCGATCTCAAGGACCCTGGGATCATGACCTGAGCCGAAAGCAAATGCTTAACTGACTGAGCCTCCCAGATGCCCCTGAAATCCCAATTTTAAAATATAGGCAATCGATTTAAAGCAATTTAAAATACTACCCAAGTCAAATAGTACACTTCTGTAAGATACCTCTAGCCAGTTTGCAAATTCTCTAAGAACCAGTGCTCTGTGGATTTATAGTCTCAGTGATAATTCAGTTCAGAAATTTGAACCTGGACGGCTCTTCTGTAACAGCAGTACCTATATAATGACTACTGCGTGCCAACCCCTATTCGACATACAGCAGGAACAAAACAGACAAAATGAAGCTTCCATTCCAGCATACATTCATCTTCGTGGGATTCGTAAAGGACAAGACAATAAAGTGTGAGAAAGCAGAGGGCAGAGACAGCCTCAACGAAACCTAGAACCAGGTGATTTTACCAGATGATTTAGCATGCCATATAGAGTTAAATTAAAACTCTAAAAGCAAACTATGTCCTAGAAGAAGCAGCCAGTTTAAAACCCCCTATCAGAATAAAGTGTTTCTAAACAGAGGAAAGAGCATATGCAAAGGTCCTGAGGTTTGCAAGAGCTTATTTAAAGAATTGAAGGCTAGTGAGGCTAGAGGACAGTGGGTTGAGCACGGAGAAGGGACAAGCAGGGCCATGTATCCTCAGGAAAATCTTGGGGTTTGCTCTAAGAGTGAGGGAAATTACTACACACTTTCAGTGGGGGGAGTGACATGCTCTGATGTACACTTTTTGAAAATCACCAGGGCCATTGTGAGTGCAAAAAACACACAGGGGTCAGGCAAGCACTGACACAGGGAGATCAATTAGGAGGCCATGATAAGTAGTAGTCTCAAGATAATGGTTGGGTGCCCCAAGACAGTGTGGCTTCGGAGACAGGGAGAAGGACACAGATTCCAGATACATTTTGTTTTAGGGGTTTCCCCTTAGGTCCCACGAGTCTCTCTGTTTGCCTATTCTTTTTTTTTTTTTCCTGAGGGATAAAAACACAAGGTTAAAGTCAACTATGCTTTCTGTTACAAAAAAGCCAGGGCAGGAAATGGACAGTCCATTCTGGCCTAGTAATGACATCTCTGTGAACTGACTTTCATGGACTTTAAGTCCACAAAGATAAAAATCAAGGCTATGATCCCATGTAAATATCTCCCTTAGTGCCAAGAAGTTGGGTCGTCAGTTCTTTGCATTCTGAAAGATAACAAACAGCACGGCTGCCCCTCTTATCAAAATAGTGTATGTGTTTTATTGCTTACTTGTTAAAAAAAAAGAAAGAAAGAAAACTGACATGATGATTGCAGAAGAGACTTTACTGTGACTCTTCGAATAAAACGAATGGGGAGTTAGTCTTGGAGAAAGTTTAAATGAGTCCATCGAACCGACAGGGTCTGGGACTTGGGATTCTGTGACTTATTTTTTTACTGCAGGTGCTAAGAACTCAGTGAAGCCAGCCTGGACCCAGTGAGTGGGGCAGTGTTCCCCATAAGGAGGGCTTGGAAACCAGGGACATTTGGAAAGATAAATCAGAGTAAATTCTTGATTTTTTTTTCAACCTGATGCAAGGAAGGGGCAAGGAGAGAGCTTGGGGGCGGGGGGAGTTAGCAGGAGTTCTCAGCCTGGGACCCAGGCCCTCTGCAAGGGGAATGTTCCCTTAAACTCCTTCTCCCTGCCTCCGAGCCCCTTACTTCATTCTCATCATTCCCATCTTCTGCACCCCTTCTGAGCATGGGTTTCTTCTCTTTCTTTGTTTATTTTATTTTATTTTATTTTATTTATTTTATTTTATTTATTCATGAGAGACAGACAGAGAGAGAGAGAGAGAGAGAGAGAAGGAGAGGGAGAAGCAGGCTCCATGCAGGGAGCCCGATGTGGGACTTGATCCTGGGACTCCAGCATCACACCCCGGGCCAAAGGCAGGCACTCAACCACTGAGCCACCCAGGTGTCCCTCCAGCATGGGTTTCAGCCAGGGAAAAAGAAACCTGGGGAATATCTAAATACAAGAGAACATAGCAGATTGATTAGAGTTGGAGTGTTTGAAGTTCCTCAAGTGTGAACTCCCCAGGTGAGATGAGAATTAGGAAAAGGTCACAGATGCCTAAAGAGTACAGCCTGCCCTACCTACATACTTTATGTTACTTTGTGGGGGGCAGTGGGTGAGGGGGGGCACGGGATTCTCAAGGAACACCACTTCCTTTAGCTGATCTCTGGAGTCATTTGTCTTCCACCTCTTTTCTTCAGCCAGTCCCACCTCAGAGTAAAGAAAAACACGGCCAGCCTCTCTGACCACCCTGGTAACACCTGTGAAGGATTCAACATTTAACCCAGAGAATCCAGGACTAACCTAGTAATGGACGAAACAGAGTTTGAAAAGAAAAAAGAAAAGAAAAAGAAACAGAGTTTGAAGTCAACTTCAGAAATTCTGTCTGTCCCCTGGGGTTTTAAACATCGTGGGAAATCTGCAAGGTCTGAATCAGGGCCTTCTTCCCTCAGTGTTGCCTCTGTGAATAGGCCAAAGCTTAAGGTTGAGAACAGCAAACACCACGGCCCCTAGGGTGTTGGGCAGCATCCCAAGGGCTTGACCCCAACTACCTCCTTTAGATCTTGAAAATGGCCTTGCAGAGCCAACCAGCTGGTTGGTGGCATGCAGTCTCACTCAAGCAGCAGGGCTGCAGGTGTCTGCCTTTACTGCCCCTCCTGGCCACCTGTAGCCCCCCAATCCCTGCCCCCCTGCTGGTTTTCCTGGTAGGTATCTTAAAGTCATGATAAATGTCCTTGTAGGAGTCATCCTTCTCCTTTTCAGCTCACACCTTACACGGGTGGGATTGAGTCATAGGGATAAAGTAGGAAAGAGATCCTGTGAGAATAGTAATCGCCCCCAAATCTGACATCTAGGGGACCCCCCAGTGCACATGGACTATCTGCTTCAGCCTTGCCCCAATTCTCAGAGGTCAGTACCATCCCCCCGCCCCAGTGGAGAGATGAGGATGTGGAGACACAGAGAGGTTGAGTAACAGGTCCAAACCACACACAGGAAGGAACAGAGCTGTGACTGGGAATCAGGGTGACCTGCTTGGGACCGCATGCTCTCAGCCTCGGAGCCTGTGAGCCACACACCTCGCGAGGACTCATCATCTGTGTTGTCTCTGCTCTTTGCTCCATAAGGCAAGAGGGTTGGCTGCTGTGCTGGGTGGGATGATGCACTGCCCGGATCCCCCTGCAGGAAGAGGATCCACCCTCCCAGTTCCAGGACAGACAGCTTGGCTGCTACGGATCCCTCTCCAGGGTTGCCCTTGGTGGGAGAAAGTCACCTTGGCTAACATGGTGCCCCTCCCTGGGCAACCCACATACAATGACTAGATGTAGAGATGGGAAAGCTCAGTCCCTTGTCCTACCCTTGAGTCAAGCCTGAGTTCCCCACTATGTAAGTTGAAGTCTTTGCTGTATCTTCTGTCACAGTCTACCTCCTCCCCATGCTGCTCCCTGCCCCATCCCTCATATGTGTTGATCCTAAGACCACTTCCCAATGCGCCTCCTGCATACAAATCTCAAAATCTCCTTTCCATGGGGGTCCCTGGGTGGCTCAGTGGTTTAGCACCTGCCTTTGGCCCAGGGCATGATCCTGGAATCCGGGGATCAAGTCTCGTATCAGACTCCCTGCATGGAGTCTGCTTCTCCTTCTGCCTGTGTCTCTGCCTCTCTCTCTCTGTGTCTCTCATGAATAAATAAATAAAATCTTTTTTTCTTTTAAATCTGCTTTCCCAGGAATGGAATTCAACATGTGAGGCCAGCCAAGTGTCCCAGTGCCCTCTCCAAACCCCTCTCTGAACACTTGCCCCACTAATGCCTGCTATTGGTGTCCCGAGAAGGGGGAGGGAATAAGTACCACCCATGCCCTTACACTGTGCTGGGCACAGTAGTGGACATCATATGTCTAGCCCTCTGTCCAGTGAAGTGGATCAGGGAATCACATACCACCCCTACCAAGGATGGAGGTGAGGACCCAGGACTGGGGACAGGACACTCCTATTATGCCTTTTCCAGCGGAGCCCTGCTGTATTTACTTTTGGGAGCCAGCTGGTCTCCTCTGATCACAGGTGCTTGGTCTGCTGCTTTTCACTGCCTTCCCATCCCTTCATCTGCGATCAGGGTCGAGCTCTCTGAGGAGCCTAAAGCAAGTTGAAAGGAAAAACAGGGCAGATATGACGTCTTCGTCCCTCTTTAAGATCAGAGCTTTTCATCACGGCTAAGCGTTAATTGAGAGTATTGACTTTCTCGGGTTTGGGGGTGAGGCTGGGAAGAGAAGCAATCCTGGTCCGCTGGAAGGGAAAGTCACATTTATTGAGTCTCTGCTCAGTGTCAGTAAGATCCCAGTTTTGTCAAGGAGAAAATTAAGGCACTTACTCAGGGTCTGCTAAGAAGTGGCAGCGGCAGGATGCAAACCCACATCTGTTCGATTCCAAGCCCTGGCACTGGGGCTCTTTCTTTACACGCTGCCCTAACTCTCAGACTTGTGTTTTAACATCGATCGAATAGTAACTTCTCCTCCTTTTCCAACGTCCTCTCCAAATTCATGGACCACAATGCTAATTTATATATATTTCAGAAACCACGTTCCCACCTCCTTCTACAGATGACTCCTCCAGGGCCCCTCCACACCGCATCTGTCCCCCACACCAGCTCTCACTTGCTCTGGAGCTGACCCAACACCACTATCTTGCCAAATGCTTTTATCTCCTGTGAGGCTCACCAGCACCTCTGGATTCAGGTGTCCTAGGGCTCCTGAGTAAAAACCCAAGCTTGTGGAGACTTCCCGTCTCCAATTCCTAACACCTTAATGGCTGCTATCCACTTGTTCCCGAAGCTTCCATGATTATAGTCCAGACTCCTATCGAGAAGGGCAGGCACGTTAGAGTCTTATGGGCTTTGAAGAATTTAAGGATTAAGAACTCTGGATTCAGACTGCCCAGGGTTCAAAGCCAGCCTCTGCCACTTGCTAACTGCATGACCATGGATAAGCTTCTTAACATCCTCTGTGTTTCATCCACAAACTGGGACTAACATAAGTACCAGCTTCGTAGGGTTGATTGAGAATTCAGTTGGTTATGGGTAATTGTCCAAAGCAATTGTTCAACGAGTGTTCATTGTTCATGATTATTTCATCCGATGCGTGGAAGATTTTGATGAAACAGAATTACCAAACTTCCCTGCAGTGGTTTGAGAGACTTCCAGACGGAGGTGGGCATTACAGCAGAGTAGGCAAGAGGAACCATGAAAAATGAAGAGTCGAGGTCCAGACCTTGGTTCTGGCTTTCTCTGCCTGTAAGACTTGGGAAATCATTTAATTTCTTTATGCCTTAGTGTCCTCATCTCTAAAATGGGGGAAATGAAAGTATTGACCAGCAAGGGATGTCGGGGAAACGAAATGAGATAATCTAAGCTCAGCACCTGGTACGTAAAGGCCTAATACGTGTCAGCTCTTATCCTATGCTGAGGTATTTATTATATATCTCACTATATATATTATATGTTTATATATTATTATAGAACAAAATGGACTTCTCTCCATTGTTTTAAGTCCAGTCATTTGGTAAGTCATGCATATTTGTCTACGTAGAGAGAGAGCTTCGCATTTACAGAGTGATCTGTAATCGCTGCGTTCTTTACTTAACCAGTTAAAGTGTATGATTCAAAATAGCCCTGGAAGTTCTCTGCACTTGTATCTCTGTGTTTGTGACAAGTCTTGGAAACTCGAGGTCACAGAAGGGTTGATGACAGAATCATGAAAGGACTTTGCAGTCATGTCCCTAAAATTTGCTTTCCACTCGATCCTTGATAATTCATCCCCATCAAAAACGAACACTGCTTGTTTAGCTGGGTGATCTGACTGTGCAAGTGCTTTAAGGGCCTCGATCCCCAAGATTCCCAAACCTGCTCACATCCTGCATCCTTGCTAAGAGCAAGTGTGGCTCAAGTGGAAACTGAGCGCACCACCCGGTGGGTGGACCGCTCCGACCTGGGCCTTATGGGTGAGTTAGGAACAGGGTAAAAGCTGGGAAGTTAGCCTAATGAACTCAGGATTTGGAAAACACCCGAAAGGGAGCCAAAGAGAGTAACTTCTATGGTTGAGGTCAAGGGGAAAGAAGGATCTTCGGCAAAAGGCTGTGCGTATCTGGAAAAAACGCAGTATCTCCTAAATACTACAGACCCCGTGTTCCAAGTGCACTGTCCCTGTGGTCACAGCGCACACCTTCTCAAGGACACAGCCACCTGGCAGGAGAACCAGCCACAAGCAAGTTTCTGGAGGCTGGAGCCAAACTCCCAGAGGAAAGCAAAAGAAGCCCTAGTCTCACCCAGGAGCAGGGCCAGGAACCGGCCCCACGCCCGGCCCCCACCTGCGGGCGGGTGCGGAGGACTCCGGGGCGGGGGCTCCCAACATCCTGGCCCCAGGCAACAACCACACCTCATTACAGCTGAATGGATCACTTCACAGGCAAATGCACCCGGTAGGAATCAGGTCAAATCAGTTTTATATCCTGCGATCCTTGTTCACCATTCCGGGCAGATGAGCCCATTTCCCCTACTAATGTCCCATGTGCAAAAGGGTGGCTAGAGTTTCCTTTACACAATAGCAAGGAACCGGTGGCACCAAAGCAAAATAAAATAAAAGCAAAAACCTGGTTGTTTTAGATCAAATTGTATGCGTGTGTGTGTGTGAGCGAGAGCATACCCATTTGTGCAAACGGAATCGTTTTAAATACAATAGGAGAGTTTGCGACTTCAAGGGCTCCCCTCCTGGGATAAAACAATTGGGGTCAGTTTTGTTTGTTTGCTTAAAGAAAAATTCTTGCCTCTTGTTTCTTTCTTTCTTTCTTTCTTTCTTTCTTTCTTTCTTTCTTTCTTTCTTTCTTCCTTTTGCCTCTTGTTTCTTGAAGTAAAACATGCCTCTCCACTGACAACGCTCTGCTTCTTGGAGATAAAAATGATGCGAAGGGAAAAAACAATGAGGGATTGTTGCAAAACAACATTGATGAGTAATCGCCCTCCTTTCTTGACCTCTGACCTAAAAAACAAGACCCTCCAGTAAAAGGCCCCCAGGAGACTTCGTTATTAAGCAGGTTTATTTACATAACACAATGGAGTTTCAGGAAACCCTCCAAGGACACCTTTTCATTCCAACTAAAGCAAAGAATATGGAAAGATGTAGAGCAGGCCCAGTGACTTTGACCCCTGGGACTTTGTAAGACTGTCCAAGGACCAGACTACAAAAAAGCCCCCCTATATGAGGTGGGGGCTTTGTTTCCCGGTTGGCCTCATTTAAATGACCCCAGACTGGCTGAGTTGAATTCAAGTTCCCTACATAAAATATTACCTACCCCTCTTTTATCACACTCCCACACAATGTGGGTGTTTCCCGGTGTGATGACTTAGGAAAATGTGCCCATCGTCCATGAAATCAATCCACCAAACCAAACACTAGCCCTCCAGAGGATGGCTGGCCTGGGCCGCACCCTGAAAGTCAACTGCCAGGCATTTCTCTCAGGCAGAGAAAGGAGGGGTAGGTATTCTAACGTCAAGGCCCTCTATTTTGAATACCCAGTGTCCCCATTTTAATCTGAGAGGCATCAGCAGAGAGCATCCCGGCATGTCTTGATAGTTGCCAAGGGATGAAGGCTGGTTAGACAGATGCCGGTACCCAGCTGCTCCAAGCTCCACTGAGGTCAGAACAAAAAATGACATTTTGGATCAGCATGGGGGAGGGCAGGTAATTTAGAGACAAGAACACAAAGTATTTAGGAACCAGAGGCTTTCACAGAGAAGGTGCTCGATACCTATGAGATCAAATGCTTGGATGAGCAAATGGAAGGATGAGGTCGTAGAATCCTCTGTCTTAAATGTATTGGGTTTGATCCTAAATATGTATTTGAGGGATGAGCAACACGTTACCTTGGTGAGCAGTTATATTAGTTCTAAAAACCCCTAAGATGTTACAAGTCCCAAGGACATTTTATTCAGGGTCTGTCTCCCCTGGGCCAGGCACTGAGAACCCCCCTGAGGGGCTTCAGTCCAGCGGAAGGGAACAAGGCCTACGCAGTCATACCAACCAGGGGGCAGTCACGAAGGGAAACTACATAAACATTTTAACGCAGGATATGAAATTCTGCTTCCGAATTCAACCTGTAGATTGGATACACGCCCTTATTGACAATTTTAAATTAATTCTTCCAGCCATCAAATATTTATTAGGTGGTATTTCAGGCACATTCAGTACAATGGAGATACAGTAGTACATATAACAGATGACCCTTGCCTTCCAGGGGGAAGACAGCAGACAACACACACTAGCAAATAGATAAGGTGTCGGGTGACAATAATACTGCGAAAAAATAAAGCAGTATAAAGGATATAGAGGGATAAGGGGTACAGCAGGGTGTTGCTTTATATAGGCTAATCAGGAATAGCCTTCCCAATAAGGCGATATTTGAGCAGGAAAGGCATGAGAAATGTAAAGCAGTAAGGCATACTGCTATATGGGAGCAAAGCATTCCAGGTAAGGAAACAGCAGGTGCAAAGGCCCTGAGGTTAGAATGAACTTAGAGGGTTCCACGTATGGCGAAGAAGCTAATGGTGATGGAACAGGGTAAGTAGGGAAAGACTGAAAGAAGATGAGGGCAAAGACATAGCATGGTCAGATCCTACAGTACCTTTTATCTGAGTGAGATAGGAAACCACAGGAGAGATTTGAGCAGAGAAAGAGTGTGATAAAAGGACAATTCTAGCTGCAGTTTGGACAATGAGGTATGTAGGGGAAGGACAGCAGCAGGAAGGCCAGTCAAGACGTTATTGTAATACTGTAGGTGAAATATGATGGGTATCCCGTACCTGGGATGGTAAGAGTAGAGCTGGTGAGTAGTGGTTGGATTTGGATGTATTTTGACAGTAGAGTTGGCCACATTTTCCGTGGATTGGATATAGGGCATGAAAGGGCAAAAAAAAAAAAAAAAAAAAAAAAACGAGAGAGACAATAGATAATTCTAAGGTTTAGGCCTAACCAACTGGAAGGACAGAAGTGCCATTTCCTGAAATGGGGAAGGTTGTGGCTCCAGAGGAGGGGAAGAGGGGGGTTCTATTTTGGACAAGTTAAGTATATGGTGCCTGCTGGACATCCATGTAGAAATGTCAAGTCGGCAGTGGACGACGGGAGCCTGGAATTCAAGGGAAGATAAGGCTGGCCGTTTGGGTTTGGGAGTCATCAATGTTTGGATAATTTTTAAAGCCATAGGGATGGGAGAGGGAATGAGCGCAAACTGAGAAGAGAAGTGGCCCAAGGCCCGGGCTGCGGGGGACTCCAGCACAGGAAGGTTCAGGAAAGCAGAAGTGACAATGATACAATTCTTGACTCAACAGTGATAGGTTTCACCAAAAAGGGTCCATGAAATTGTCTTAAGAGAAAGGAAGAAGCGAGAGCAGGTATGTGGGAGTTGTCAGAGTGACCCGTGATCATCTTCCAAGGTAGGAATATAATAAATATCTCAACATTATAAAGAAATAGCTGTATGGAGATGATATATGGAAACAGGAAGGTGCCTACCATGAGAAGTAACTGAAGAGTAGACAATGGCTCCTTTGGCGGGGTGGGTGGGAAGGTGGGGAAGGAAGGAATGGAGCAAGAATTTACTCTTCATGTAAAGCGGGGATTAGGCCACCTGACTCCCCGCAGTGGAAAATCGGCGTGGACCTTTGGCTCCCCCAAAGCTAAACTACCAGAGCTTGCTGTGGACCAGAAGCCTTACTGATAACACAGCCGATGCTGAACACAACCTTGTGCATTATGGGCATGATACACAGTATTCTTACAATAGAGCAAGCTGGAGAAAAGAAAGCGTCATCGAGAAAATCGTATGGACAGTGCTGTACAGTATTTGGTGGCATAGATCCGTGTGTAAGTGCACCCGTGCAGTTCAAACCCATGTTGTTGAAGGGTCTAGTGCACTTCAAAAGGTGAATAAATGCAACGTGGCGTGCCCATATAATGAAATATGTTTCAGCCATAAAAAGGTCTAAAGTGTGGATACCTGCTGCAGCAAATATACTACTGCTCCACACATTATGCTCAGTGATAGAAGCCAGACACAAAAGGCCGTATAGTGTATGATTCCGTTTAGGTGAAATATTCAGAACGGGCAAATCCGCAGAGACGGAAAACAGATTAGTGGTTGCCAGGGTCTTGGGGCAAGGGTGGGGTGACTGCCGATAGGTAACGGGTTTCTTTTTGGGGTGACGCAAATATTCTGGAATTCGATGGTTGATGGTTGTACAACCTCGTGAAACTAAGAACTATGGAATTGTAAACTTTGAAAAGGTGAATTTTTTTTCTAAGATTTTATTCATTATTCATGAGAGACACAGAGAGAGGGGCAGAGACATAGGCAGAGGGAGAAGCAGGCTTCCTGGGGGGAACCTGACGCAGGACTCGATCCCGGGACCCGGGGACCATGACCTGAGGTGAAGGCAGATGCTCAACCACTGAGCCACCCAGGCGTCCCCCAAAAAGGTGAATGTTGGGGTGCCTGGGTGGCTCAGTTGGTTAAATATATGACTCTTTATTTCAGCTCAGGTCATGATCTCAGGGTTGTGAGATTGAGCCTTGAGTGGGCTCCATGCTGGAGTGTGGAGTCTGCTTAAGATTCTCTCTTTCTCCCCCTGCCCCTCTGCCCCTCCCTCTCAGAAAAAAAAAAAGAAACAAAGAAAAGGTGGACGTTATCGTAGGCAAATTAGATATACCATATAAAAAGTCATATACTATTTGAAATATTATACAAATCCGAACTTCAATTAAAAAGATATACAAATCGGGATCCCTGGGTGGTGCAGCGGTTTGGTGCCTGCTTTTGGCCCAGGGCGCGATCCTGGAGACCTGGGATCGAATCCCACCTCGGGCTCCCGGTGCATGGAGCCTGCTTCTCCCTCTGCCTATGTCTCTGCACCTCTCTCTCTCTCCCTCTGTGACTATCATAAATAAATAAAAATTAAAAAAAATAAAGTATGCACTTAAACTTAAAAAAAAGATATACAAATGTATCGCCTCAGTCAGAGTCAAAATTAAAGAATTAGAAAATTAAAATTAAAGAATTTAAAATTAATTTAAAATGAAAGAAATTAAAATTAATTTAAAACTACTATTAAACCCCAAACCTTGAATCACCTTCAAAATAGGTAAGGATCTCCTCTTCGTTTGAACTCCCATTATTTTCATCTTGTGATGAAAGCCGCATGAACCAGGGGCCACGACTGGCCTCAGACAGTGGCGGTGAAGTCAATGACGGGAGTGACATCCACACTATTTGGCCCTTCTGATCTCCCACAGAGGACTTACTCTGGGGCCTAGGGCCTGCTACCTACTACGCGGGACCCCTCGCAGCATGAAAACGCAGGACGCTTTGGTCGAGAAGAAGGAAAAACGTGCTGTTGGCTAGCACATAAAGCCTTTTCCTTTCTTCTGGAGTCTCTCTTTCAACTAAAAGTGTTTCCCGTTTGCTGTCAATGCCTTCCTCAGGGAAGGAAGATTAAAAATTCAAATTACTAGCATGGGTTTCGCCATTTATCTTTCCGTTGTGCCATGCCAGTTCCAAATACAAATAGAACAGCCCTCAATTTGCATGTTGAATCACCGAAATCCCACGATCTGTATTTTGTAGCTTGTACATGCATATGTATTTTGCTCCTATCGGAATGAGGGAAGAAACATGGCCCATGACTAATTCAATGTTTTTTTTTTCTTTCTTATTTATTTATTTATTTATTTATTTATTTATTTATTTATTCATGAGAGACACACAGAGAGAGAGAGAGAGAGGCAGAGACATAGGTGGAGGGAGAAGCAGGCTCCTGTGGGACTCAATCCCAGGACCCTGGGATCACAACCTGAGCCAAAAGCAGACGCTCAACCACTGAGCCACGCGGGTTTAATTCACTTTTTGAGATGCACACATCCCATCAAGATTCTGTGCCTTTGGCTTGCTGATGAGCAAGGAAGAACGGAAAAGGAAAGGAACTTGGGGCTGCCCTGCCCTTCCTCTCTTTGCAGGTCTTCATTTTTAGCATAAGTGGTTGGTTAATCTACAGGGAAGTAAAAGGTAAGCAAATGGGAAAAGATCCGACTAAGGTGCCCTGGCGTTTCATGGTTTGAAAAACATCGTTACCTCTTTCCTGTGTTCTAAGTAAGGTTCGGCCTCAAGGGGAAGGTGTGGCCTCTCGGGGTTGTACTACGTGTCCAGTTGTATAGGTAGCGCACTCACTGTGGGCTAGTTTTGCGTTTTGTTGAGCTCCTACACACTGAGGGCGTCCCAGATTCTGTGCCCCCAGAGCTACTCGGGGGTGGCATGACAAGGAAGGGGGACAGACGCTCCCATCACACGTATCTCGTCTGCTCACGCACCTGCCCCATCGTGCCATTGAACTTGGCTTACAAAACGCAAATTCAAAGCTCACATCATTCAGGGTCTCAAGACCGCGCACAGAGGAGCCAAACCTGGAGCCTTTCTGGGCAAGGCGCGGGTGACATGCTCAGAAGCTGGTGATACCTTCTGGATGGTGGAGAATGTGCTGGAATGTCGGCCTTGCCCTCAGCTTCTGCGGTGCGCATGTGCAGAGTCGAAGGCAATAGGCAAGAATTCTGCATGTCCATGGTCAGGGGCATAGGCAGCAGACCCGGTCTCCTTTCTCCTTGGTTTGCTGTTTCTCTCCTAACCTTCTCTCTTCTCTTGGCTGCTTCTCTTACAAAAGAAATGTTGATTAGTCAACCCAGTTCCCAATGGGCCTTAGCGAAGCGTGTTCATCGCTGTCTTCCTACTGGTCTGCTCATAACGTTTCTCTTTGACACATCTAACCCCCACCCCCTGCCCTCCTACCCCCACTAACAACAACCCCCAGCCGTGTCTTCATTTCGGAGGCCAAGCTCTGCTAGCTTTGCAAGACTTCACCTTTGCCAGGCCAGCTCCCACACGAAGCGGACACCCTCTGAACTCCGTGAGCTTTCCTCTCACCAGGCGCTGCAATCATTCGGATTTGGTTTTGCTGCTTTTTTGCCTTTTGCTGCGTTGGTTTTGTTCCTTCGACGGGAGAATGCTCTTAGACTCCGAGCGTTGTGTTCTGCCTCTCCGGTTTCCTCACCAGCCCCTGTTACTGGTGCGTCCAGTGTCCGTGCTGACTGAACGACTACGTAAGTGAATGAATGAGTGTGTGAACGAGTAAATGAATCGGGAACTGCAGGATGGAAGTCAGAAAATCGGAGGCCTACATCGCGGCTTTCCTACACTGAATACTTGATAAGCTGCGAATATCCGTCTTTTGACTTCATTTTTCTCGTTTATTAAATTGAGACAGTTTGGGTATCAGCTCACTTTGTCCGGGACAAATTGCATTATTAGCACAATTCCTAGAATCCACTGGGAGGAAAGACCTCTAGCAGGTTAGTGACCTTACCGTATCCTTTCCTCTCTATACCCACTAAGATGTCTGAGGATGTCATAGTAATATTTAATGTATTTATTTATATTCCCGTTAAATCAGCACTATATCCTTAGTGCGAATAATAATAATAATAATAATCACTGATCCTACGAATGTCAAAAAAAAATCAATTATCCTGAACTCTGGTATATCTTGGGAAATAAGAATATAGCTCTGGTTCATGGTATTTCATCAGTTGCATTAATCTTTCCGGGTATAATCCTGTTCCCCAAATCTCTACCCTGCAACATACCTTAATTTAAGAACCGATTCAAACACAAAAAGGGTGTAAATTCAGACAGACTACTGGTGGCTTGGAAATGGCAAAAATATATATATTAAATTTATAGAAAAATTTGCCCTTCCAGGAACTGGAACAGTTCAGACATGACTCGCCAAAATGGCCTTATTCAAATGTGATATTTCGACAGTGTTTGATTTAGCCTTCCTGTCCATCCCCCGCCCCGCCCCCCCCCACCAGTCCCAGAACCGAAATGGTCAATTTATGTGAATAATGCCCATTTGTCTGAAATGAGTCCTCCACAAAGGATCCTGGTATAAACGTCGGTGGGAAGTGACGGAGGAGACACTTCTACTTTCTGGACCAGATGTCTTGGTAGAGCTGATATGTGCATTTTTAATCTACAATTAAGGGACACTGGGGCTCCAGGAGATTAACTGACATGCTCTAGCTCACGTAGCAAGGATGTAGAAGAGTTTGGATCCAAACCTTGTGTCTTTTACACCAATAGGGCTTTCTGGGATCTAGCACGTTCATAAAATGGAGGGAAAGGAAGAGGGGCCATTGGAACCTATATGAAGCTGAAAAAGAACTCTCAATCTGCAATCGACTTTTACCAGCTTTGATCCTAAATATGAATCAGCTGACCAGAAACATTTGGAAGTAAAAAAAAAAAAAAAAAAGCAAAACCTAAAAGACACCAATCAAACCAGTCGTCTTCTTTCTCTATTATCCGCAAGGTTATAGATGGGAAAGCCGATACCCCAAATCCTCCTGCTTCGTAAGTTCAGGGGAAGATGAGGCTCAGAGAGTCTGTTCACCAAAATGCCTTTCTTCTGTTTCGTGTCACAGCTGAGCTTCAGTTCCCATCCTGTCTGGTGACCGTGTGACTGAGTTCCAGCCAGTGGGCGCGTAGCAAAAGTGATGTGTGCTCCTTCTGGTCTAGTTCATAAGTTTCCGGGCGTCCTCCTCCCACCCCCTGAAATGGAGCTCCCGGGGGCAGCCTCAGAAGGCATATGCTAAGGGGGGCAGCAGTGCCACTGGTCCAGGTTCCTGAATAATCGAAGCGTCCCTGACACCACACCCTACTTCCCAGAACTAGACCACTCTGGGCTCTCATGTGAGGAAAAGAGATGAGCTTCTGTTGTGTTGACCCACAACCGGTTTGGGTCTTTTTATTACAGCAGCCCGTCCTACCAGGTCCGGAGAGGTCCTCCTTAGACACTCAGGCAATGCCCAAGTGCTACGGTCTTATCCCGGAGCGCAGGATTTATGCGCCACTGTAGACCCTAACCGGATAGGGGGCAAGCTGGGAAGGGGGGCCAGAAGGAAGACAGCGGCATCTGATGACTTTGGTCTTGGATAGCTAGCAGCGATGAACTCCCTGCCGTTCACAAAGTAACCCCTGGTGTGTCCTACCATTAGTGGGTTGGAGTCTCAGCCCCTACTGTGTCACCAACTAACCAGTGATTTCCACTTCTGTGCAAGAAGGAATTGAAGAATAAGATGTCAGAGGCCCCTTCTCGTGCAATTAAGAGATGAGTCTCAGGTAATTAAATGTAGTCTGAGAAGCAGGCAGGATTTGGGAGGACTGATATTTAGCTTGAAGGCTCTGGGTTAGCAGTTGCCCACCCTCACGTACTGGAAAGCAGGCTGGACTTCTTAGGTATTTTTAATATCATCCGTGCTTCTTTCGGCCAGAAGTCAAATTTAGAACTCTCTCAAGCTCCCTGCTGTCGTCAGATTATGCGAGAGGGGAATGAGTAAGACCGGGGTGCTCCCAAATTTGGATCTGAGGGATACTGGTTGTGAGATGTAAATAGGTGTCACAAGACAAGAAAGTAGGGTTTGGACACGTACATTTGGGGACTACTGGGTTGAATGGATATAACCCAGCTGGACATTTAGCTCCCTCCCCCACCTTCCTACGCCAATACCATGTCAACCCCACGCCTAGTGGCATTCAACCCCTTCACCATTTTTCATGGGATATTTCCATTACAGGCAGCCAATTTGTGATTTTATTCTCTTCAGTCCTTGCTGGGCTTTCTCAGGGAAAATGAAGACGGGTTATCCTTCTACCCACAGCAAGCTATCTTGAATATCCTCACGAGACACGTCTCTTTTCCAAGATCACTTTTTCTCGACACACCTCTCTGTCCTTCCCTCATTCACATCCAGTTTCTTCACTGTCCTGAGAATGTTGGCCTCAAGCCTGCGTATTGCCTTCAGTAGAACGAAAGTCTTGTAGTTGACTGGCTCCCCTTCTCATAAAGGGTTTTCGGGACCATCTGTTGTCTCTTAAGCGGTCCTTATAGACTCAGTACTGCCTCAATCCTTAGTAGATCATCAAAATACTCTTTTCAACCACCTGTAGGGTTTTCCCAGAGAGCAATAATATTAAAATGCGTTTTAAAAAAATGTATTCAATGCTATTTCTGTACTGCAGGACTTTTCAGAGCCTTTAATACCCTGATTTGTAAATATAAATCCTCCGTGGAGAATATCATGCACCATGCTTCTTAGTTTATTTGACCACAGGAAATACACTTTGAGAAAGGTGGGGGCATAAGCCAAGCTTCCTTTGCTTTGGATCAGGACAGGATCCATACCACTGCCTTTCCATTTTGGCCATGGAACCCTATAACCGTTTGGTTTTTCCACTGCATCCCCCTCCCGAGTTTTCCTTTGTTCTGGTTCTCTGGACTGTCCTGTGGAGCTAGAGAGAGTCACCCAGGGCTACCAATAGGATTTGCTCACTCCAATCCCAGCTCTGCTTTAGACTGCTCATTGCTCCTTTTATTCAGCCCCGGGTGGTGGGGCCGCATTTTCAAATCCCAAATTGGACATGAGGTCTGACACGGATCAGTGTCTACCTGAGTGAGTTTATGAAAGGGATCATGGGAGAGGATCCTGCACCCAGGGCTGTGCCAGGAAGTCTGGGGCTGTGGCTGTCCTGGCTGGGGGTCCCCAGTCTCCTCCCTCTGCAGCCCCCCTTCCTTCCCTCCAGCCCCATCAGCAGCAGCATCTTCTCCACTTGCCCAGGGATGAGGTCAAACTCTAATCTCCCAGTTTTCTTCCTTCTCCATGGAAATACACCGCTATCTTCCACCCATTCTCTTCTTTCCCCCATCTCCTCCATTTCAGAAAAGCATCTTCCCCCCCTCCCAGGGCTGAGCTTCTTCTCTGGGCTCCTGACGGACCCAGAGTCTGTTCCTCACTGACCAGCTGCCCCTTTCTGTTTGTTCCATCAGCCCCTCCTCTTCTACTTATGGTTCTTGTCATAGTTGGCTCAGGCTGTGACAACAGAACACCATGGACCAGGTGACCGAAGCAACAGACATTTGTTTCTCCAAGTTCTGGAAGCTGGGACGTCCCTGATCCAGGTGTCCGCACGTTCAGTGAGCCCTGAGATCCCTCTGCCTGGCTTGCAGATGAATAAATAAAATCTTTTTAAAAGCCCATGAAACATCAAAAGGACACCTGGGTGGCTCAGTAGGTTAGGCGTCTGCCTTCGGCTCAGGTCACAATCCCTGGGGTCCTGAGGTCGAACCCTGAATCCAGGTCCTTGCTCAGTGGAGAGTGTGCTTCTCTCTTTCTCCCTCCCTCTGCCTCTCCCTCTGCTTGTGCTCATGCTCTCTCTCTCTCAAATAAATAAGCAAATAAAATCTTAAAAAAAAAAAAAACACGAAACATCAAAAGGGCACCTGGGTGGCTCAGTCAGTTAGGTGTCTGCCTTCGGCTCAGGTCACAATCCCAGGGTCTGGAATGGAGCCCCACATCGGGCTCCCCACTCTGCAGGGAGTCCACTCTCCGTCTCCCTCTGCCAATCGTTCCCTCTGCTTTTGCTCTCTCTCTCTCTCTCTCTCTGTGTCAAATAAATAAAATCTTAAAAAAAAATCAAACTTTCCCATAGAGTAGTCTACACCTACTGCCTCCCCTCGCTCACTCCCTGTCATTTCCCAGCCCTTTGCCTTCTGTCCCTGTCCCTCCTCCTGTCTGTCCCCTTACAGTCCCGGAGAACCCTCTGAATGCAGATCCAGTTACTTCCATTAGCAATAGCAACTATTAATCATGTTCTTTGGGCAGGTCAGGGTGTTAAGTGCTTACACGCATCATCTCATTTAATCTCTACACCCCTCTAAAGACAGACTGGAGTTAATAACGGAAGGTCACAGGGCAGGGGTCACGCAAAGGTCCCTGGGAGCAGGGTGGAAATGTTTGCTGCTATTGCTCTTGCACTGAATTGGCTTAAATTGCACTTCCTACTAACTCTCTGACATTGGGTAGGTCGTGTTCCCACTCCATGCCTCAGTTTCCTCCTTTGTATAACGGAGGTGGTTAGAATCAGCTTATAAAGAGGCCGTGGGTAGTAACGAAAGCAGGTGTCACACCTGAAGCACCCACAGGGCCCTGGCGCGCAGAAGGTGCTCGAAACATACGGAGCGCCCCGACCTTCCCGCGTGTGTGGTGTCCTTTCCCCGTTCATGACAAGACGACATCATCAGCCTGGCATTGAAATGACACGAGTTTTACCTACGGTTACGGGAGACTTGGGGCCGTGAATTGTGGTCGTGGCTGCACAGGTTAGTGCGCTTCGGTCAGGCCCTGAGAGCGCTGCTCGGTTGCTTGCAGTCCGGAGACAGATGGGCCACCGCTTCCTATCACTTAGTATTTTTATTTATTCTCACCTTTTTCTGACCTCATTTCCCTCTCCCGGTACAAAGCAGAAGCAATTTCTTTGAAGCTGCTCGCATTCCTAAAGAAGAGAGGTTTCTCCTTTTTGTTTTGTTTTGTTTCTCCGGAGTGGCTCCTGGCGCCCGGGTCTGGACCACAGGGGTATCCATCCTGGGCCAACGCGTGTCCCCGGACCCCGGCCATACAGTTTTTTTTGAAGAAGCCGAGCCTTTTCGTTATTCCAAGTGTTCTGGGCTCCTTCGTTCTGAGGCCTTCCGAGTCTTACAGCCTGTCTTCCTTTCGCGGATTATCTGAGGCCCTCATGTCCCTCCACCGGTGGGATGCCCTTGATTACTCTGACCGTGGGCTCAGAGCCAGCCGGAGGCACAAAGCTGGCCCAGCCAGGTGCTTTGTTCGGAAGGTACAATCCTCTAAATTTGATCTGGTTGAAATGGACTCGTTTCACAGAAAATGACAGATCCTGCAATGCTGGGTCCCTGTGCGTCAACCTCGACGATTGACCGGGGCCCGGTCCCTGCTGTCCGCACAGTCCCTTCTGTCCCTGCCTCCTTCCCAGCACTCCTGCAACCTCGGTTCTGATCCCTGCAAGCCCGGGGATTTTTGGCCCACGCTGCTGGTTTGGGGTGGGGAGCACCGGCAGCCCTGGCACAGGGGGAGCCGTGCTTCTGCGGCCCCAGGGCCATCTTCCGTGTCCTTTCCTTGCCCCCTGCAGGCGCTCTGGCTTCCTGCCCCCCCAGCCCACCATCGTGGTCTCCAGCCCTCAGCCAGAGCCGTGCAGTTGGCTGTGGTCCTCACCACCTCCGGAGCCAGAAACACTGCCCCTCCTCACCGCTGGATCCCTCTGGTCCTTATTGTTAGTCCATCGAACCAAGGTGGTTTTTTCTTTTTTTAAGATTTTATTTATTCCCGAGACACACACACACACAGAGGCAGAGACACAGGCAGAGGGAGAAGCAGGCTCCATGCAGGACTCGATCCCAGGACCCCGGCATCACCACCTGAGCTGAAGGCAGATGCTCAACCGCTGAGCCACCCAGGTGCCCCCAGCCAGGGGGTTCTGAGGACACGTTACCCTGAGAAATGCTCCTGAAAGGCATCATCCTCAGTGTCCACCGTAGGGTCTCAATTGCTTTCGTATTTATGCAGCTCACGCAGCGGCAGGTGGCACCGGGGGAAACCAAGGCTCCCAGGGCCCAGCAGACGCACTGCAGCCCTCTGTGCAAGGCGAGGGAGGCCCTTGCACACCAGCCGCCTGGCGACGTTGCTCAATCGTGGGCCACGCCGTGAGGCTGGGAAGGAAGGACGGGGTCGGGGGAACTTCCCAAACTCCCGGATCCTAGGAAGGACTTCCAGCTTCCTATAATTCAACTGTCTCCGTTTATCTCTGAAAAACGCCACCCGACCTTGGAAGGTCATGCTTCCTCGAAATGAGCTCCACGTGGGGGCCTCGATGAGCTCAAAGAGCAGCCAGGGAGACCGAACGTTCTAGAAAATCAGTGGTGCCCCAGCCAGGTTCTGGAGCTGGGGGCACGTGGTGCACAGCTGCATGGGGTACACCGTGTGCACGGGGGGATGCAGGTGCAGGCGGGTGTGGACTGCGCTGTCGGGGCTGCAGAACGGCGTGAGTGGAAAGGCTTGATTCCCTACAACAGAGCAATAGAAGAAAAATGTGGGAATGGATGCATTCGTATGTTCGGGAAAAATAATAATACTAAATAACAACAACAACAACAACAATAATAATAAGCAGCAGCCTCCTGGCTTTACAGAAACGTATCATCGTGGAGGAGGACTCCCCGGACAGGCTGCCACTGCTCAGAGAAAGCAAAACCAAAACGAGGAGAGGTCTCTGGATTTTTCGCTGCACGGGGAGCGTGCGTGCTTTTGGGTTCATAAGGTTCATGCAAATGGGATTCCTGGGCTGCCACCAACGGTATTTCCCCCCGTCCTGCTACACGCTGGCAGACTGGGAGTCTTGATCTCATCACGCCGTGGACACTCGAAACCACCTATTTGAAGACCTCTATTGTGTGGCCTCCGAAATTGCTTGCAGGCTGAACTGCCACTGGAATAGCGATTTGCATGTTCTGGTCTCACCCCCCCACCCCACGCCTTGCTGAGGGGCCTGCTGGGGACAGCTGCAGCCCAGGCGGGGGGCTCCGAGGGCTCCTTGGGCCGCAAACCCCCTTTCCTTGGACTCCGTTCGGCCGGCCCGGTAGCTCTTGGCAGCACTTTTCTCGAACATTCCACAGTAGACCTGGAGACGTCTCCTTTCTTCGAATGTCCTTTGGTTTCGCTGGAAGACTCACCTCGGCCGGTCTCCGGTCGGCCCATCTTCCGTCCCCTGGCGAGCCTCGTCTGACCCCCTGCCCTCCTGGCAGAGCTGGAGGGGGGCCCTCCTTCTGTGGTGCCAAACATTCGCTGTGGACGGTGCTCAGTGGCCATCCCTGTGCTAGGCACCGGGGCCCTCTGTCGGCGGCCTCACGGTCCCCCGGTGGAGTCAGGCTTGTGTAGACACCGTTCTACATGGCAGGACAAGAGCAGTCCCAGAGACATGGTGAAGAAACTCGGAGGGTCCACAAGACAGAGCGAGTTAGGAGAGGCGGGGGCGAGGCAGGAACGGGGCGAGCTGTCAGAGGCAAACTCGAAGCTGAGTCTTGAAGAGTGAATAGGCGTTCCTCAGGCAGAAACTGCAAAGGGGGGAAGGCATAAGGAACAGCATCATTCGTCCAGTGCAGATTGATTAAGCACTGGGCGCTCTCCTAGGCCTGCTCTCATTGGCGCTTCCACACTCAGGTGGAGAGACAATCACAAATTCGAAAAATAAATGTGGACTGGCACATGCAAAGGCCCTGCGGCGTAAAACGGTGTGTGTGAAACCTCAAGACTGGAGTGTCCTACGCGGGTGGCGGGAGGATGGCAAGGGAATGAGTATTTTCTTGACCTCCCACGACATGCACAACTGCCGCAGCCGACAACTCATGAATGCTCGTGCCGCTGAAACCAAGGCTTCGGAAAACTGGGAAGATCACAGCGGCCTCCTGCCCTCGGACATCTCCGCTGCTCGTCTAAGCCTGACCCTGTGGCCCTCGGCCCCGGAGGCAGAGTGGGGGAGAAGCTTGCTTGAACTTTCCTCCGGCACCGTTCCTGCGGCGGATGCAAGACTCGGCCCCGCAGGCAGAGCGGGAGTCTGGGTCTGGCTGCCCTGGGTTACCCTTGGTCCCTCAGCTCCCGCCTCTCTGAGCAGGTGGGTGTCTGGGATTTGGCACAGCGGCTTTGAAACACCCCTGCACCCCCACCCCGGGGTTCCTTGCTCTCAGCCTGAGGGTGCCCCCTGACCTCGGCTCTAGCGGGGTTGTTAAGAGCCCTTGGAAGAGTTAAGCCAGAGGAACAAGATCGGGCTCGAAGAATAGAGCTTGGGTGGGGGATGCACAGGAAGGACCAGGGGTGGGGGTGCAGGCGTGGTTGTCGGGGTGGCGTGAGGAGGCCACAGGGCGGGTGCCGAGGAACGCCACCTGCCCCAAAGGAAGGCACTGGGGGAAAGGTGGTGGGTCTGAGAGCTCTTAGGAAGGTGAAGCCAGAGGATCTTGTGATCATCTGGGTGTGAGGGCCAAGGAGAGGGAGGCATCTAAGGTAGCTTCTAGAAGGCCGAGCAGGGTGGTGATGCCACCAGCTGGATCGGGACGTCAAGGGAAAGCCCAAGAAGCAGATATTCTGTGGCTCCTTTTATTTACGAGGAGCCCGAGATACCTGGACGCTGAGTGACGCACCCAAGTTCGTCAGCCAGAAAGGCAAGGATGGGGAGCTCCCCCCGCTGCGTGAGATTCCATCATCCTGGGCGCAGTCGGCAGGTCTACACTGCAGTCGCAGGGGACAGCCTCACCTAGTGGGATCTCCTGGGTGCTTTTTTGCCTGTTCGATAATATGCTCCTTGAGGCCAAGAATCAGGCTGTGTTCCCCTTCGCACCCCTGAGCCACAGCAGATGGTGAGTGGGGAATCTTGCGAAAACCGGACACTTTGGGCAAGTGAGTCTTTCCGACCTGGGCCGGGCTTCCCTCCTGCCGTCCTCGTCCAGCTGACACGCCGCTTCTCTGCACGTCCTCT